>NC_091204.1:13576510-13679010 GCF_040958095.1 Procambarus clarkii
GGAGACTTTCGGCGCCGTGGAGAGTGGGACCTGCTGCATGGGTAACAGCTTCTCCTCCGTATCAACCTACCCTGGCTTTGCGCCCTGGAGAGGCCACTCCAGACCGACAACCAGAGCGCAACTCCATCAGTCTCCTGAGACTGATGGACGCCTACTACTACACTGAAGGCAGTTACAGCCCAGCTCCTGCGTCAGGTAAATCCACTACGGGCTCACCATAGCCCGTGCTACTTGCCCCACTCCTGTGCCAGGTAAGTCCACTACGGGCTCACCATAGCCCGTGCTACTTGCCCCGCTCCTGTGCCAGGTAAGTCCACTACGGGCTCACCATAGCCCGTGCTACTTGCCCCACTCCTGTGCCAGGTAAGTCCACTACGGGCTCACCATAGCCCGTGCTACTTGCCCCGCTCCTGTGCCAGGTAAGTCCACTACGGGCTCACCATAGCCCGTGCTACTTGCCCCACTCCTGTGCCAGGTAATTCCACTACGGGCTCACCATAGCCCGTGCTACTTACAACTTTTTGTTCTGAGTAGCTGAATCTAAAACAAAATACACTGAAGGTGAGTATGTGTGTTTACACAGCTGGGTACACAGGACTCTGTGTACGGGAACTGACTGAGAATATTTCATTCACTTGGGTACTTGGAGACTCTAACCCCCGACCCAACGAGCGAGAATAAGGGATTATAGTGAGAACATCTTACCTAAAGGCAGGTGCTGTGGTTCAAATAACAGGTCCGGGGCCAGATTCACGAAAGCACTTACGCAAGCACTTACGAACGTGTACATCTTTTCTCAATCTTTGGCGGCTTTGTTTACCATTATTAAACAGTTAATGAGCTCCGAAGCACCAGGAGGCTGTTTATAACAATAACAACAGTTGAATGGGAAGTTTTCATGCTTGTAAACTGTTTAATAAATGTAACCAAAGCCGTCAAAGATTGAGGAAAGATGTACACGTTCGTAAGTAATTGCGTAACTGCTTCGTGAATCTGGCTCCTGGAATCCAATTAGAGTGGCAGTGTGAGTTGTTTTGTACGTGAATACAAAACTATATGTTCAGAATGGTGCGTTTTGTATGATTAAAAATTGTTTAATGGTGAAGTATTTAGTGTGGGTATATTTAAGGCGGGGTGTTAATGGCCAGTATACTGCACTTTCTACTTTCATTACGTATATTTCTGAATATGATTGATTAGTTATTTTTTGCTTACCTTTCCTCTTTATTGATTTTCTAATCGTTCTTCCTTTTCATATATCCTGATTGTCACGTTTTCTTTAATACAATTTCTCCCGTTTTCTTGTGATTAATTCTCACACTTGTTTTCAACTGTTTTTTAGCTCTACTGAAATATGTTGTTGCTTATTCTCTTTCTTCTTCTTCTCCCCTTCATCTTGAGTTGTTTCATCTTTCTTCTCCGTATTGTCTCCCTCAAAAGATGTTTTCTTTCCTCTAAGTCTTCTTTAGAAACGTCATTCCTGCAGCCACCTTCATTTCACTGCATTTGCTACAGTTAAACTCTTACAGCCATTTGTTTGACGTTCATTGAAGTTTATTTCTTTGTCTATTCTTTATTTATATATTTATTTAAAACATAAGTTCATATACATCCTTTCTCTTCCATTGTTAATCCGTTAATTTTTCCATGTTTATACCTGAGTGAATAATTATTTTCGTTTTGAATCTGTTACTATGGTCGGGAGCCGGTCGGCCGAGCGGACAGCACGCGGGACTTGTGATCCTGGGTTCAATCCCAGGCGCCGGCGAGAAACAATGGGCAGAGTTTCTTAAACCCTATGCCCGTGTTATCTAGCAGTAAAATAGGTACCTGGGTGTTAGTCAGCTGTCACGGGCTGCTTCCTGGGGGTGGAGGCCTGGTCGAGGACCGGGCCGCGGGGACACTAAAAAGCCCCGAAATCATCTCAAGATAACCTCAAGATGGTTATTTAGGATTAGTTCTAACAGGTAAATATAAAAATGTTGTGGATTCCTTCTCACATTAGCCAGCAGGAACATGACAAAGTTGACGCCCTTGCAAAGATTGCAGTATATAAAGACAGTATTGAACGAAATCTTGAGTTATCAAATAGGTCCCTTAAAAGTGTCATTAGACGAGAACTCCTGGATGGATTTGAAGAAAGTAGAACAGTGCAAACTGGAACTAGCAGGTCCATTGTTCATCACACTGAAATGTGTGAAGTAAAACATGTGTATGGGGCAAGTAACAAAGTCAGTAGACTAACAGATGTTGTCACAGCTCGTATAAGACTTGGCTACAAGTATCTCTGGCAGTTCGGCTTGTATAGGGATCTAGATGAAGTAAAGTGTAAAGTGTGTGGACAAAGACAGGGACACACACTCGAACACTATATCATGGATTGTAGTAAACTTGAGCCATTTAGAGATAAATCTAAGCTCACTCTGTAAGATATAGCAACCTATCTTATTACCATGGATAAATTACCTGAAATCCTTGCACTGTATCCATATTTTGCTTCAGTAGATAAACGACATATGAGATTAAGAAACAAGTAGTGTATTGTGAAGACTAATAATAAACAGAAGCTCCCCTATGACTGTAATATCTCCATTGGTCAAACTATTATATATTAGCGATAAGACCTACCATTAATGTATAACGACTTACTGTAAATATATAGCTCTTGAAATAGAACATTCTCTGTAACTAGCTGACATGTAACTATAAGGTGTGAAGGATAGATGATATTGTTTATGTAATAATCTAAGATGAGGTCTGATAAAGACCTTTTGTGCCCTCTGTAATGCTTTTTGCGCTACCGCTCACAGGATGAGTATGGGGTGCACAATAAACTAGCCCCCTCCGGCGGCAACAATCAAAATCAATACATGCATTTAATGAAAGCTAAGAATCTTGCCTTAGAACTTAATGCGTTATGTCCTGGGTTCGTATCCTGGCCGGGGAGGATTGACTGGGCGCAAATCATTAACTGTAGCCTCTGTTTAACCCAACAGTTAAATGGGTACCTGATTGTTAAACGAGTTTTCGCGCGGGTCGTATTCCAGGGGAACATAGGATTAGGTTAGGTTAGGTTAGGTTAGGTTAGGTTAGGTTAGGTAGGTTAGGTTAGGTAGGTTAGGCAGTTGAAAAAACATTAATTCATGAAAACTTAGCTTGTTAGGCAAATCGGGCCTTGCATAGTAGGCTGAGAAGTGAGTTCTGGCTACTAAGTACGACATATATATATATATATATATATATATATATATATATATATATATATATATATATATATATATATATATATATATATATATATATATATATATATATAAATAAGTTGCATGTATGCCTGGGGACCATTCAGGCTTGTTCGCATATATATAAATAAATAAATAAAATAAATGTGTTGCATTATTCGAGCGTACTGGAGCACTGTGCCTAAACGCTCACGTGGCTATATGACTTTTTCGAACATGTCCTTGATGTGTCAGCCTGTTCTTGATGAGAGTTTTACGGGTTATTCATGCCCGTGCCACCTTTAGGGCTGGCTTAATCTTCATCAGTCAATCTTGATGAGAGTTGGGTAAGATATAGATGATTACTGAAGAACTGTTCTCTTCAAGAATGTCAAAATAGTGAAGATTCTTCTCTCTGACTTGTCATATATTGAAAGTTCTGATGTCTGTGGGCCAGTGCAGATCTATATAGGTCTGCCGCTGCCCCTTGCATTGTTGCAGGCTTGTTGAATTGAAAGGCCCAGTGTTGCAGGCTTGTTGAATTGAAAGTCCCAGTGTTGCAGGCTTGTTGAATTGAAAGTCCCAGTGTTGCAGGCTTGTTGAATTGAAAGTCCCAGTGTTGCAGGCTTGCTGAATTAAAAGTCCCAGTGTTGCAGGCTTGTTGAATTGAAAGTCCCAGTGTTGCAGGCTTGTTGAATTGAAAGTCCCAGTGTTGCAGGCTTGTTGAATTGAAAGGCCCTGTGTTGCAGGCTTGCTGAATTGAAAGTCCCAGTGTTGCAGGCTTGCTGAATTGAAAGTCCCAGTGTTGCAGGCTTGCTGAATTGAAAGTCCCAGTGTTGCAGGCTTGCTGAATTGAAAGTCCCAGTGTTGCAGGCTTGTTGAATTGAAAGTCCCAGTGTTGCAGGCTTGCTGAATTGAAAGGCCCAGTGTTGCAGGCTTGTTGAATTGAAAGGCCCAGTGTTGCAGGCTTGCTGAATTGAAAGGCCCAGCGTTGCATGGAGTCCTATTTAGTCTACAAGTTAGAGAAGGTATGAGAGGTTTACCAGCCGTGATCACTCATGACGTGAAGAAATGTATAAAGTTTTGCAACTGCTGCTGTTGAGCAGACACAAAACTTATTTTCCTGCTGCAAGATTTTTGTTATATTAACTGGTGAGGTTGAGTGCGATGGCCTTCAGGCTCATTGAATTATACACTCTCTCTCTCTGTCTCATTTTCCGTCTGAAGATTTTTCTTTTGACTTAATAATGCCTTTAAATAATTTACCTCTTTTCCACGCATTCTTCTTTCCTTCTCGTTATTTTCGACCTCTCCTTCTCTCTTTTCCCGTCTCGTCCCTTCACTCTCTCCTCTCCCTTCCCACTTCGTCCCTTCACCCTCTCCTTCTCTCCCTTCCCACTTCGTCCTTTCACTCTCTCCTCTCCCTTCCCACTTCGTCCCTTCACCCTTTCCTTCTCTCCCTTCCCACCTCGTCCCTTCACCCTCTCCTTCTCTCCCTTCCCACCTCGTCCCTTTACCCTCGCCTTCTCTCCCTTCCCACCTCGTCTCTTCACTCTCTCCCTCTCTCCCATCCCATCTCGTCCCTTCACCCTCCCTCTCTCCCTTCCCGTCTCGTCCCTTCACCCTCTCCTTCTCTCCCTTCCCACCTCGTCCCTTCCCATGCTCGTCTTCCCAGAGTGGTGGGACGGGTGTTGAGATGCGGCGCTAATTCCCCGCCGCAGCCTCCCGCAGCGAGAACACGCGGGGCGGCGAGTTATGCCCCGGACCTGATGCAGGGGTGGGTGGCCGCCGCGCTCCTCCGCGCTGTGTTTAACTAACATTAAATGTATCGCCACCCTGGCATTTGCCAGTCTCCCGGAGCCCCACGTGGGGCGTCGGGGAAGAGCAACGAGACAGAGAAACACTCTAAAATTAATATAGATAAGTTTTTTGTTTGTGCTTTGAAGGTGTGGGAGGAGAGAGAGAAGAGTTTGGAGGAGACGGAGATTCTCCGTCAGAGGGGGTGGCTATCTGGGGAAAGCGCCAAGGCATTACGACTATATAGCACTGGGAAGGGGTCAGGATAAGGATTTGGGATGGGTGGAGAGGGGGGGAAGGAATGGTGCCCAACCACTTGTGGACGATCGGGGATTGAACGCTGACCTGCATGAAGCGAGACCGTCGCTCTACCGTCCAGCCCAAGTGGTTGTGGGGTAGGGGGAGAGGAGGAGATAGTGACAGAGGGAGAGACTCTCTCTGTCTCTCTCTCTCTCTCTCTCTCTCTCTCTCTCTCTCTCTCTCTCTCTCTCTCTCTCTCTCTCTCTCTCTCTCTCTCTCTCTCTCTCTCTCTCTCTTTCTCTCTCTCTCTCTCTCTCTCTCTCTCTCTCTCTCTCTCTCTCTCTCTCTCTCTCTCTCTCTCTCTCTCTCTCTCTCTCTCTCTCTCTAACATGCCGAACAGGCAGAAGGATTTTCGTTATTTTCAAATATTTCTTTCCAATATTATTTTCAAATATTTTCTACAATAATAATCTATTATATTATGAACATGAATTACTGACTTAGCTATGTTAGGTTAGGTTAGGTTGATCAAATTTCTATGTTAGTTTTGACTCAAATAACAAAATGGCAATCATATATAACACACACACAAAAAAAATTATCATTTCGTAAGAATTCCTTTTGGGAAAAATTTAAAATTTCACGAAAATTCGGTTTGTTTGGCAGATAGGTTTGGCTATTAGGTACGACATTTTATATTGGAGGGGACCTAAACATTCCCTCTAATGCGTTATGTGTGATTTCCTCCCAGTCTAAGGACCCCTATACATGTACAATATATATATATATATATATATATATATATATATATATATATATATATATATATATATATATATATATATATATATGTCGTACCTAGTAGCCAGAACGCACTTGTCAGCCTACTATGCAAGGCCCGATTTGCCTAATAAGCCAAGTTTTCCTGAATTAATATATTTTCTCTAATTTTTTTCTTATGAAATGATAAAACTACCCATTTCATTATGTATGAGGTCAATTTTTTTTTTATTGGAGTTAAAATTAACGTAGATATATGACCGAACCTAACCAACCCTACCTAACCTAACCTAACCTATCTCTGTAGGTTAGGTTCGGATAGGTAGCCGAAAAAGTTAGGTTAGGTTAGGTTAGGTAGGTTAGGTAGTCGAAAAACAATTAATTCATGAAAACTTGGCTTATTAGGCAAATCGGGCCTTGCATAGTAGGCTGACAAGTGCGTTCTGGCTACTAGGTACGACATATATATATATATATATATATATATATATATATATATATATATATATATATATATATATATATATATATATATATATATATATATATATATATATTATTAAATATGACCGAAAAAGTAAGATTAATAATTCTAACATGAATTTTCTCGATCTTTCGTACGTTTCTTTTCACTGTTGGTGGTAATTCAAAAATCAACTACAGACAAAAATCAGAGGATACAACTGACGATTTACTATAAAACCAGAAAAACGGCCAGCCTACTCATGAGAAACTCTCCAGACACAAAGCAGAACGCTTTAAAAGAGACCAACGTCGTCTATGCCTTCAAATGCCCTCTTGGGGACTGTAAGCTCCAAAAAAAACAGTATATAGGCAAGACAACAACATCTCTTTCTAGGCGTTTAACGATGTATAAGCAACAGGGCTCCATTAAGGAACATATAATCTCTTCCCACAACCAAACCATCGCCAGAGAAATCCTAGTAAACAACACAGAAATCATCGATAGATACAGCGATAGCAGGCGGCTTGACGTCTGCGAGGCTCTACACATCAAGAAGTAAACACCAGCAATCAACAGCCAATTATTGCACAACTATATTCTACCCACCTCAAGACTCCGCTCCAATATAGAAGCATCAAGAAATATGGACCAATAGGCTTTCTACAAACACTTCCATTCAATACCCATTGTTTCGTGTTCTGTCTTGTGTTTAGGAATTTAATACCCTATTAATACCACCTCACCCCATCCACCTCACTCAAATGTAGATATAAACAAATCGAAGATGTGTAAGTTCTATTCAGTTGTGTATGTGTAAGCTAAAGTCTTTGAAAATGTAATAAGTTTTACGAAACGCGCTCAAGTGTCGCGTCAGACTAGAAATAAAAATGAATTTTGGAGAATTGATTTTTGAATTACCACCAACAGTGAAAAGAAACGTACGAAAGATCGAGAAAATTCGTGTTAGAATTATTAATCTTACTTTTTCGGTCATATTTAATAATATATGTCAACAGGAAAGACTGCTACCAAATATATATATATATATATATATATATATATATATATATATATATATATATATATATATATATATATATATATATATATATATATTCCATATATATATATATATTTCTTTTCCAGCGCCTCAGCGTGGCGATACAGAGGGGAAATGCGCACTGCATCCAGGGTTCCTGCCCGCCATCTGAGGAGCTGGAGGAACTCGACAACCTATGATAACCATCTTTGGAACCTATATGTAACTCCTTTTTTGTAACAAAGTTCAAATAAAGCAAATGTATATATATATATATATATATATATATATATATATATATATATATATATATATATATATATATATATATATATATATATATATATATGTCGTACCTAGTAGCCAGAACGCACTTCTCAGCCTACTACGCAAGGCCCGATTTGCCTAATAAGCCAAGTTTTCGTGAATTATTTGTTTTTCGACTACCTAACCTACCTAACCTAGCCTAACCTAAATTTTTCGGCTACCTAACCTAACCTAACCAATAAATATAGGTTAGGTTAGGTTAGGTAGAGTTGGTTAGGTTCGGTCATATATCTACATTAATTTTAACTCCAATAAAAAAAAATTGACCTCATACATAATTAAATGGGTAGCTTTATCATTTCATAAGAAAAAAATTAGAGAAAATATATTATTTCAGGAAAACTTGGCTTATTAGGCAAATCGGGCCTTGCATAGTAGGCTGAGAAGTGCGTTCTGGCTACTAGGTACGACATATATATATATATATATATATATATATATATATATATATATATATATATATATATATATATATATATATATATATATATATATGTCGTACCTAGTAGCCAGAACTCACTTTTTGGCCTACTATTCAAGGCCCGATTTGCCTAATAAGCCAAGTTTTCATGAATTAATTGTTTTTCGACTACCTAACCTACCTAACCTAACCTAACCTAACTTTTTCGGCTACCTAACCAAACCTAACCTATAAAGATAGGTTAGGTTAGGTTAGGTAGGGTTGGTTAGGTTCGGTCATATATCTACGTTAATTTTAACTCCAATAAAAAAAATTGACCTCATACATAATGAAATGGGTAGCTTTATCATTTCATAAGAAAAAAATTAGAAAAAATATATTAATTCAGGAAAACTTGGCTTATTAGGCAAATCGGGCCTTGAATAGTAGGCCAAAAAGTGAGTTCTGGCTACTAGGTACGACATATATATATATATATATATATATATATATATATATATATATATATATATGTCGTACCTAGTAGCCAGAACTCACTTCTCAGCCTACTATTCAAGGCCCGATTTGCCTAATAAGCCAAGTTTTCCTGAATTAATATATTTACTATAATTTTTTTCTTATGAAATGATAAAGCAACCCTTTTCTCTATGTATGAGGTCAATTTTTTTTATTGGAGTTAAAATTAACGTAGATATATGACCGAACCTAACCAACCCTACCTAACCTAACCTAACCTAACCTATATTTATAGGTAAGGTTAGGTTAGGTAGCCAAAAAAAGCTAGGTTAGGTTAGGTTAGGTAGGTTAGGTAGACGAAAAAACATTAATTCATGAAAACTTGGCTTATTAGGCAAATCGGGCCTTGAATAGTAGGCTGAGAAGTGCGTTCTGGCTATTAGGTACGACATATATATATATATATATATATATATATATATATATATATATATATATATATATATATATATATATATATATATATATATATATACAAAGGGTTTATTGAAAGGAGTGTCTAACAGCGAGTTACAGAAAGCAATCTAAGTGCAAGATTTCATAACAAGAATTGTTACTTTTGAGGCAGCAGAAAACATAGTGGTGACTCTATACTGCATTAGTCACGCCGCACCTTGTCTTCACCCTACAATCCTGGTTCCTGAGTTGCATTAAAAATGAAGAGGAAATTGGATAGAATACAGAGAAGAGCGACTAAAAGGCACTAGCATTAAGAAATAAACCTTAGATGAAAACAAATATAAAATGTTTCTTAAGGTGTACATACGGCTTTGAGGCCTTATACCAAAATTTAAGATATTAAAGCAATGTTCTCAACATATATACGAATTATTATTTGAACATCATTCGACCGCAAGAAATATAATGGTATAGAGAGGAGATAACTCATATGATTCCACTCAGAAAGAGGGAGAGGATTTGGAATTAAATTTTGGAGCCATACAGAAAATAATAAATGCCATACAGAAAATAATAAATGCCATACAGAAAATAATAAATGCCATACAGAAAAAAAATGTGTAAGTTTTCTCTGCCAAGAACACTGAACAAACAAGAACATAAGAACACAGAACACAAGAACTACAGAACACTGTAACATTATATTTCATTTTTTTCTAACGTTGAATTGATTAGCTCCTAGTATTTTTTTTTAATTATTTTTTACCATATACGTTATCTTGAGGTTATCTTGAGATGATTTCGGGGCTTAGCGTCCCCGCGGCCCGGTCCTCGACCAGGCCTCTTTTTTTGTTACACCCCCCTCCAGGAAGCAGCCCGTAGCAGCTGTCTAACTCCCAGGTACCTATTTACTGCTAGGTGGACAAGGACATCAGGGTGAAAGAAACACTGCTCATTTGTTTCCGCCTCCACCGGGAATCGAACCTGGAACCCCAGAACTACGAATCGGAAGCGCTGTCCACTCAGCTGTCAGGCCACCCATTAGAGAATAGAGCCATAACTTTATATAAATATATATATATATATATATATATATATATATATATATATATATATATATATATACATACATATATATATATATATATATATATATGCAATTGACGATCACAAAACACTGATCATTTTATGCGGAAAATCCACAGAGAAATATGAAATGAGGTGCCTCATTTCCTCATTTCATATTTCTCTGTGGATTTTCCGCATATATATATATATATATATATATATATATATATATATATATATATATATATATATATATATATATATATATAGCGTTATATATATATATAACGTTATATATATATATAATTATATATATATATATATATATATACATATATATATATATATATATATATATATATATATATATATATATATATACATATACATACATATATATATATATATATATATATATATATATATATATATATACATACATATATATATATATATATATATATATATATATATACATATATATATATATATATATATATATATTGTCTGTAGCATTTAACAAAATAAGAGTCGTATTCACTTGCGATTGCAATGATAATAATTGCATAAGGCTAGTTATACAATTCAAGAAATCTCAAAGCTAAGGTTAAGAAGGCCAAGTACTCAAGGCGAAGAAACAATACAATGAAGATCAATTTAAAGCTAGCAATCAAAATAAATTAAGATACTAAGAAATATATTGTTAACGGCTTGACGAGGTATTCAAAGTAACCGTGGGAACAAGACCGGTCAAAAAGGGTCTTAAGTAATCTAAGCAATCAAGCAAGATTGAAGTCAAGATGGGGTAGGGGGGGGGGGTAGAAGGGGGAGGGGGAGGGAGGGTAGAGGAGGGAGGGGGAGGGGGGGTAGAAGGGGGAGGGGGGGGGGTATAGGGGGGAGGAGGAGGGGGGGTAGAGGGGGTAGAGCGATGAACATACCTCTGGTTAAGGTGTTCCATTAATTAATTAAGGTACTCATGGCAGGGGGGGTGGTAATTATTTTAAGTAATTTTCAGGGCCTCTCTTGTCAAGGGAGGGAGAACAAGTGAGTGTGGAGGGGGCTCTCTCGTTCGCTCGTGAACGGACGCACACACACACACGCATTGGGGGGCCTGGTAGCCTGGTGGATAGCGCGCAGGACTCGTAATTCTGTGGCGCAAGCTCGATTCCCGCACCAGGCAGAAACAAATGGGCAAAGTTTCTTTTACCCTGAATGCCCCTGTTACCTAGCAGTAAATAGGTACCTTGGAGTTAGTCAGCTGTCACGGGCTGCTTCCTGGTGTGTGTGTGTGTGTGGTGTGGAGGAAAAAAAAGTAGTTAGTAAACAGTTGATTGACAGTTGAGAGGCGGGCCGAAAGAGCAAAGCTCAACCCTCGCAAACACAACTAGGTGAATACAACTAGGTGAATACACACATATGTAAGGTCAATCCTGGAGTATGCGGCCCCAGCATGGAGCCCGTACCTAGTCAATCACAAGGCGAAGCTTGAAAAAGTTCAGAGGTATGCCACTAGACTAGTCCCAGAACTAAGAGGCATGAGTTACGAGGACAGGCTGTGGAAAATGCACCTCACGACATTGGAAAACAGAAGAGTAAGGGAAGACTTGATCACTACCTACAAAATTCTCAGAGGAATTAACAGGGTAGATAACTACCCTGTCACAAATGCGAACAAGCCTCAATGGCTTGTTCGCATTTGTTTCTTCACAAGCCTGAGAGTCTGAGTTTTCAGTTGCATATATGCCTGGGGAGCATTCAGGCTTGTTCGCATTTGTGTTCCTCACCTATGCCCCAAAGAATGAGGTGATTTGATAAAATACCATGCCCAAGATTACCATCAGAATGCCGGCGGGATGATGGGGAATTAGCCTCGGCTACCATCATCTTTTGTCCGGTCGTGATGGTCGAGTGGTTAAGGGGGTCCTGTATACCAGTTGCAGAGTGCTACTGGCAGTATGGGTTCGATTCACTTCTGGGGTGTGAGTTTTCAGTTATATATATATATATATATATATATATATATATATATATATATATATATATATATATATATATATATATATATATATATATATATATAACTGAACATATGCGAAAAAGCCTGAATGGTCCGCAGGCATACATAACTGAATATATATATATATATATATATATATATATATATATATATATATATATATATATATATATATATATATATATATATATATATATATATATATATATATATTAGTATATTTTGGTAGCAGTCTTTCCTGTAGACATATATTATTAAATATGACCGAAAAAGTAAGATTAATAATTCTAACACGAATTTTCTCAATCTTTCGTACATTACGCTTCACTGTTGGAGGTAAATCAAAAATCACTTCTCCAAAATTCATTTTTTATTTCTAGTCTGACGCGACACGGGCGCGTTTCGTAAAACTTATTACATTTTCAAAGACTTCACAAATACACAACTGATTAGAACGTATCTCTGATTTTATATCTACTTTTGAGTGAGGTGGGAAGGGTGATGTGGCATTAACACAAGACAGAACAGGAGGGGATATTAATAGGGTATTAAAAGTATCAACACAAGACAGAACAGAAACAATGGGTATTGAATAGAAGTGTTTGTAGAAAGCCTATTGGTCCATATTTCTTGATGCTTCTATATTGGAGCGGAGTCTTGAGGTGGGTAGAATATAGTTGTGCAATAATTGGCTGTTGATTGCTGGTGTTGACTTCTTGATGTGTAGTGCCTCGCAAACGTCAAGCCGCCTGCTATCGCTGTATCTATCGATGATTTCTGTGTTGTTTACTAGGATTTCTCTGGCGATGGTTTGGTTATGGGAAGAGATTATATGTTCCTTAATGGAGCCCTGTTGCTTATGCATCGTTAAACGCCTAGAAAGAGATGTTGTTGTCTTGCCTATATACTGGGTTTTTTGGAGCTTACAGTCCCCAAGTGGGCATTTGAAGGCATAGACGACATTAGTCTCTTTTAAAGCGTTCTGTTTTGTGTCTGGAGAGTTTCTCATGAGTAGGCTGGCCGTTTTTCTGATTTTATATTAAATCGTCAGTTGTATCCTCGGATTTTTGTCTGTAGGGATAACGTTTCTATTAACAATATCTTTCAGGACCCTTTCCTCCGTTTTATGAGCTGTGGAGAAGAAGTTCCTGTAAAATAGTCTAATAGGGGGTATAGGTGTTGTGTTAGTTGTCTCTTCAGAGGTTGCATGGCTTTTCACTTTCCTTCTTATGATGTCTTCGATGAAACCATTGGAGAAGCCGTTATTGACTAGGACCTGCCTTACCCTACAGAGTTCTTCGTCGACTTGCTTCCATTCTGAGCTGTGGCTGAGAGCACGGTCGACGTATGCGTTAACAACACTCCTCTTGTACCTGTCAGGGCAGTCGCTGTTGGCATTTAGGCACATTCTTATGTTTGTTTCCTTAGTGTAGACTGCAGTGTGGAAACCTCCGCCCTTTTCCATGACTGTTACATCTAGAAAAGGCAGCTTCCCATCCTTTTCCGTCTCGTAAGTGAAACGCAGCACGGAACTCTGCTCAAATGCCTCCTTCAGCTTCTGCAGATGTCTGACATCAGGTACCTGTGTAAAAATGTCGTCAACATACCTGCAGTATATGGCCGGTTTCAAGTTCATGTCGACTAAGACTTTTTGCTCGATGGTACCCATGTAGAAGTTTGCAAACAGGACACCTAGGGGAGAACCCATGGCGACCCCATCTACTTGCTTATACATGTGCCCATCCGGGCTCAAGAAGGGTGCCTCTTTAGTACAAGCTTGGAGTAGTTTCCTCAGAATACTTTCTGGCATGTCAAGAGGAGTACAGGCTGGATCACGATACACTCTGTCGGCTATCATTCCGATTGTCTCGTCCACAGGTACGTTGGTAAACAGCGATTCTACGTCCAACGAGGCTCTTATCCCTGTGGCCCGTGTGCCCCGCAGTAAGTCCACAAATTCCTTTGGAGACTTCAGGCTGAAGGCGCAAGGAACATAAGGAGTCAGCAGGCCGTTGAGTCGCTTTGCCAGTCTGTACGTGGGTGTGGGTATCTGGCTAATGATTGGTCGAAGTGGGTTTCCAGGCTTGTGCGTCTTGACATTTCCATACGCATATCCAGGTTTATATTCCCCAATGATCTTTGGCAGGTGGAGTCCGGATTTCTTGGCGTTTACAGTTTCGATCAGTTTGTTGACCTTTGCTTTTAATTCGGCTGTAGTGTCCTTCGTTACCCTTTGGAACTTAGTTTGGTCAGAGAGTATGATGTTCATTTTCGCCAGATATTCGTCTTTTTAAGAATGACATATATTGGCGACTTGTCACCTCTCCTGACAACTATCTCCTTGTTCTCACGAAGGCTTTTAGCTGCCGCTTTAAGCTCGGAGGACAGTATGGTGCTTCTGTAGTTGCCTCGATTCTTTCCTCCTTCTGTAATAAGTTCTGCTTGTAAGGTATCTTTGAAGGTCACTACCAAAGATACCTTACAAGCAGAACTTATTACAGAAGGAGGAAAGAATCGAGGCAACTACAGAAGCACCATACTGTCCCCCGAGCTTAAAGCGGCAGCTAAAAGCCTTCGTGAGAACAAGGAGATAGTTGTCAGGAGAGGTGACAAGTCGCCAATATATGTCATTCTTAAAAAAGACGAATATCTGGCGAAAATGAACATCATACTCTCTGACCAAACTAAGTTCCAAAGGGTAACGAAGGACACTACAGCCGAATTAAAAGCAAAGGTCAACAAACTGATCGAAACTGTAAACGCCAAGAAATCCGGACTCCACCTGCCAAAGATCATTGGGGAATATAAACCTGGATATGCGTATGGAAATGTCAAGACGCACAAGCCTGGAAACCCACTTCGACCAATCATTAGCCAGATACCCACACCCACGTACAGACTGGCAAAGCGACTCAACGGCCTGCTGACTCCTTATGTTCCTTGCGCCTTCAGCCTGAAGTCTCCAAAGGAATTTGTGGACTTACTGCGGGGCACACGGGCCACAGGGATAAGAGCCTCGTTGGACGTAGAATCGCTGTTTACCAACGTACCTGTGGACGAGACAATCGGAATGATAGCCGACAGAGTGTATCGTGATCCAGCCTGTACTCCTCTTGACATGCCAGAAAGTATTCTGAGGAAACTACTCCAAGCTTGTACTAAAGAGGCACCCTTCTTGAGCCCGGATGGGCACATGTATAAGCAAGTAGATGGGGTCGCCATGGGTTCTCCCCTAGGTGTCCTGTTTGCAAACTTCTACATGGGTACCATCGAGCAAAAAGTCTTAGTCGACATGAACTTGAAACCGGCCATATACTGCAGGTATGTTGACGACATTTTTACACAGGTACCTGATGTCAGACATCTGCAGAAGCTGAAGGAGGCATTTGAGCAGAGTTCCGTGCTGCGTTTCACTTACGAGACGGAAAAGGATGGGAAGCTGCCTTTTCTAGATGTAACAGTCATGGAAAAGGGCGGAGGTTTCCACACTGCAGTCTACACTAAGGAAACAAACATAGGAATGTGCCTAAATGCCAACAGCGACTGCCCTGACAGGTACAAGAGGAGTGTTGTTAACGCATACGTCGACCGTGCTCTCAGCCACAGCTCAGAATGGAAGCAAGTCGACGAAGAACTCTGTAGGGTAAGGCAGGTCCTAGTCAATAACGGCTTCTTCAATGGTTTCATCGAAGACATCATAAGAAGGAAAGTGAAAAGCCATGCAACCTCTGAAGAGACAACTAACACAACACCTATACCCCCTATTAGACTATTTTACAGGAACTTCTTTTCCACAGCTCATAAAACGGAGGAAAGGGTCCTGAAAGATATTGTTAATAGAAACGTTATCCCTACAGACAAAAATCAGAGGATACAACTGACGATTTAATATAAAATCAGAAAAACGGCCAGCCTACTCATGAGAAACTCTCCAGACACAAAACAGAACGCTTTAAAAGAGACTAATGTCGTCTATGCCTTCAAATGCCCACTTGGGGACTGTAAGCTCCAAAAAACCCAGTATATAGGCAAGACAACAACATCTCTTTCTAGGCGTTTAACGATGCATAAGCAACAGGGCTCCATTAAGGAACGTATAATCTCTTCCCATAACCAAACCATCGCCAGAGAAATCCTAGTAAACAACACAGAAATCATCGATAGATACAGCGATAGCAGGCGGCTTGACGTTTGCGAGGCACTACACATCAAGAAGTCAACACCAGCAATCAACAGCCAATTATTGCACAACTATATTCTACCCACCTCAAGACTCCGCTCCAATATAGAAGCATCAAGAAATATGGACCAATAAGCTTTCTACAAACACTTCTATTCAATACCCATTGTTTCTGTACTGTCTTGTGTTGATACTTTTAATACCCTATTAATATCCCCTCCTGTTCTGTCTTGTGTTAATGCCACATCACCCTTCCCACCTCACTCAAAAGTAGATATAAAATCAGAGATACGTTCTAATCAGTTGTGTATTTGTGAAGTCTTTGAAAATGTAATAAGTTTTACGAAACGCGCCCGTGTCGCGTCAGACTAGAAATAAAAAATGAATTTTGGAGAAGTGATTTTTGATTTACCTCCAACAGTGAAGCGTAATGTACGAAAGATTGAGAAAATTCGTGTTAGAATTATTAATCTTACTTTTTCGGTCATATTTAATAATATATATATATATATATATATATATATATATATATATATATATATATATATATATATATATATATATATATATATATATATATATATATATATATATATATATATATATATATATATTAAAAATAACAAAAAGAGTACCACCTCTAGCTGGAAGAAGGGGGACCCATAGCCTCGGAGGAAACCACGCATAACGCATTAGAGGGAATGTTTAGATCCCCTCCAATACAGTTTCTGTGTGCTTTTCTCCTACCACCCCCTTCCTTGAATATTTTTTGTGCTTTATTATGCATTTGATGGTTACAAGATATACATGGGTTGATACAAAAATAATAATGCAAAAAGGTGATTAAGGTTATGGATCTCTTGAAAAACACAACAATGATATATATATATATATATATATATATATATATATATATATATATATATATATATATATATATATATATATATATATATATATGTCGTACTTAGTAGCCCGAATGCACTTTTCTACCTACTATGCAAGGCCCGATTTGCTTAATAAGCCAAGTTTTCATGAATTAATGTTTTTTCGACTACCTAACCTACCTAACCTAACCTAACCTAACTTTTTCGGCTACCTAACCTAACCTAACCTATCTTTATAGGTTAGGTTAGGTTAGGCAGGGTTGGTTAGGTTCGGCCATATATCTACGTTAATTTTAACTCCAATAAAAAATAATTGACCTCATACATAATGAAATGGGTAGCTTTATCATTTCATAAGAAAAAAATTAGAGAAAATATATTAATTCAGGAAAACTTGGCTTATTATGCAAATCGGGCCTTGCATAGTAGGCTGAGAAGTGCGTTCTGGCTACTAGGTACGACATATATATATATATATATATATATATATATATATATATATATATATATATATATATATATATATATATATATATATATATATATATCTTTTCCCTGAATAATAAATTTGTCAAAGACTTTCTCTTACATGTGTGAGGGAGGAGAGGTTTGTCCCATACTAAAAGGCAGCCTTTCATCAAACTGCAGTATTATCAACGTTTAATGGTCGCATAATTTTTTCCAGAGGAAGCGGATGAGGAAGGGAAGGCAGAGGGGACAGAAAATAAAGAAAGTAAAAAGACGGAGGGAAGCGAGTGAGGGAAGGGGATGGGAGGGAAGAGGAAGGGAGGGGAGGGAAAGAGATTGGAAAGGAGAAGAGGAGGCGGCAGGGGATGAAGAGTAAAGGGAAATGAAAGAGTATGTGTGAGAAGTAGAAGAGAAGAAACATGTATGTGTATATATATATATATATATATATATATATATATATATATATATATATATATATATATATATATATATATATATAAAGTCTAATTTTAAACTGCAAATATGTGCAGAGACAGAGTTTTGCTCGAATATATGGCCCAGGAGTCGTATTTGGGATATTTGGGATATTTTGAAAACTGTAGGGGAATTTGGGCAAAATGAGACAGAGCGCCGTTTTCAGTAATTGGCATAATTTCGGTATAAAAAGTCGTAATTTATAATTGCAAATATGTGCAGAGAGCCAGAACTTGGCTCGAAAATATGGCCTAGAAGTCGTGTTTGCGATATTTTGGATATTTTGAAAACTGCAGGGGGGTTTGGGCAAAATATGACTTAGCGCCGTTTTCAGTAATTAACATAATTTCAGTATATAAAGTCGAAATTTCAAATTGAAAATATGTACAGAGAGCCAGAATTTGGCTCGAAAATATGATCCAAGAGTCTTATTTGGGATATTTGGAATATTTTGAAAACTGCAGGGGGGTTTGGGCTAAATGTGACCCAGCGCCGTTTTCAGTAATTGGCATAATTTCGGTATAAAAAGTCGTAATTTCAAACTGCAAATATGTGCAGAGAGCCAGAATTTGGCTCGAAAATATGGCCCAGGAGTCGTATTTGGGATATTTTGAAATCTGCAGGGGGGTTTGGGCAAATGTGACCAAGCTCCGTTTTCAGTAATTGGCATAATTTCGGTATAAAAAGTAATAATTTCATAATGCAAATATATGCAGAGAGCCAGAATTTGGAACGAAAATATAGCCCAAAAGTTGTATGTGGGATATTTGGTGTATTTTGAAAACTGCAGAGGGGTTTGGGCAAAATGTGACCCAGCGCGCTTTTCAGTAACTGGCATAATTTTGGTATAAAAATTCGTAATTTCAAACAGCAAATATGTGCAGAGAGCCAGAATTTAACTCGAAAATATGCCCCAGGAGTCGTATTTGGGATATTTGGGATATTTTGAAAACTGCAGGGGGGTTTGGCAAAATGTGACCCAGCTCCGTTTTCAGTAATTGGCATAATTTCGGTATAAAAAGTAATAATTTCATAATGCAAATATGAGTAGAGAGCCAGAATTTGGCTTGAAAATATGGCCCAGGAGTCGTGTTTGGGATGTTTGGGATATTTTGAAAACTGCATGGGGGTTTGGGCAAAATGTGACCCAGCGCCGTTTTCAGTAACTGGCTCAATTTCTATATAAAAAGTCGTATTTTCAAACTGCAAATATGTGCTGAGAGCTAGAATTGGTCGCATAGAGCCAGAATTTATTTCGAAAATATGGCCCAGGAGTTGTATTTGAGATATTTGTGATATTTTGAAAACTGCAGGGGGGTTTGGGCTAAATGTGACCCTGCGCCGTTTTCAGTAATTGTCATAATTTCGGCATAAAAAGTCGTAAATTTAAACAACAAATATGTGCAGAGAGCCAGATATTGGCTCGAAAATATGGCCCAGGAGTCGTATTTGGGATATTTGAGATATTTAAAAATTTTGGGGGGGGAGGGGTTGGGCAAAATGTAACCCCAGCGTTTTTTTTCAGTAATTGGCATAATTTCGGTATAAACAGTCGGTATTTTAACTGCAAATATGTGCAGAGAGCGAGAATTTAACTCGAAAATATGCCCCAAGAGTCGTATTTGGGATATTTGTGATATTTTGACAACTGCAGGTGGGCTTGGGCAAAATGTGACCCAGCGCCCTTTTCAGTAATTGTCATAATTTCGGCATAAAAAGTCGTAATTTCAAACTTCAAATATGTGCTGAGAGCCAGAATTTGGCTCGAAAAAATGGCCCTGGAGTCGTATTTGGGATATTTGGTATATTTTGAAAACTGCAGATGGGGTTGGACAAAATGTGACCCAGCGCCGTTTTCAGTAATTGGCATAATTTCGGTATAAAAAGTCATAATTTCAAACTGAAAATATGTGCAAAGAGACAGAATTTGGCTCGAATATATGGCCCAGGAGACGTATTCGGGATATTTAGGATATTTTGAAAACTGTAGGGGGGTTTTGGGCAAAATTTGCCCCATCGCCGTTTTCAGGTATTGGCATAATTTCAGTATAAAAAGTAGTTATTTTAAACTGCAAGTATGTGCAGAAAGCCAGAATTTGGCTCGAAAATATGGCCCAGGAGTCGTATTTGGGATATTTGTGATATTTTGAAAACTGCAAGGGGGTTTGGGCAAAAAGTGACCCAGCTCCGTTTTCAGTAATTGGCATAATTTCGGTATAAAAAGTAATAATTTCAAAATGCAAGTATGTGCAGAAAGCCAGAATTTGGCTCGAAAATATGGCCCAGGAGTCGTATTTGGGATATTTGGAATATTTTGAAAACTGCAGATGGGGTTGGACAAAATGTGACCCAGTGCAGTTTTCAGTAATTGGTATAATTTCGTTATAAAAATCGTAATATTTAATTGCAAATATGTGCAGAGAGCCAGAATTTGGCTCGAAAATATGGCCAAGGAATCATATTTGGGATATTTGGAATATTTTGAAAACTGCAAGGCGGTTTGGGCAAAATGTGACCAAGCGCCGTTTTCAGTAATTGGCATTATTTCGGTATAAAAAGTCTTAATTTCAAACTGCAAATATGTGCAGAGAGCGAGAATTTAACTCGAAAATATGCCCCAGGAATCGTATTTGGGATGTTTGGAATATTTTAAAAACTGCAGGGGGGGTTTGAGCAAAATGTGACCCAGCTCCGTTTTGAGTAATTGGCAAAACTTCGGTATAAAAAATAATAATTTCAAAATGCAAATATATGTAGAGAGCCAGAATTTGGCTCGAAATATGGCCCAGGAGTCGTATTTGGGATATTTAGGATATTTTGAAAACTGCAGGGGGGGTTTGTGCAGAATGTAGCACAGCGCCGTTTTCAGTAATTGGCATAATTTCGGTATAAAAAGTCGTAATTTTAACTGCAAATATGGGCAGAGAGCCAGAATTTATCTTGAAAATATGGCCAAAGAGTCGTATTTGGGATATTTGGAATATTTTGAAAACTGCAGGTGGATTTGGGCAGATTGTGACCCACCGCCTCATTCAGTAATTGGCATACTTTCAGTATAAAAAGTCGTAATTTCAAACTGCGAATACGTGCAGAGAGCCAGAATTTGGCTGCAAAATATGGCTCAGGCGTCGAATTTGGGATGTTTGGGATATTTTTAAAACTGCAGGGGGGTTTGGGCAAAATGTGACCTACCGCTGCTTTCAGTAATTGGCCTATTTTCGGTATAAAATGTGGTAATATCAAACTGGGAATACGTGCAGTGAGCCAGAATTTGGCTCCAAAATAGAGCTTAGTCGTCGAATTTGGATGTTTAGGATGTTTTAAAAAGTGCATGGGGGTTTGGGAAAAATGTGACCCCACCTCTGCTTTCAGAAATTGGCATATTTTCGGTATAAAAATTCGTAATATCAAACTGCGAATACGTGCAAAGAGCCAGAATTTAGCTCCAAAATATGGCTCAGGCGTCGAATTTGAGATGTTTGGGATAATTTGAAAACTGCAGGGGGGGTTTGGGCAAAATGTGACCCACCTTTGCTTTCAGCAATTGGCATATTTTCGGTATAAAATGTGGTAATATCAAACTGCGAATACGTGCAGAGAGCAAGAATTTGGCTGCAAAATGGGGCTCAGGCGTCGAATTATTGATGTTTCGGATATTTTGAAAGCTGCAGGGGGGTTTGTGCAAAATGTGACCCACAGCCGCTTTCAGTAATTGGCATATTTTCGGTATAAATAGTCGTAATATCAAACTGCGAATACTTATAGAGAGCCAGAATTTGGCTCCATAATATGGCTCAGGCGTCGAATTTGGGATGTTTGGGATATTTTAAAAACTGCAGGGGGGTTTCGCAAAATGTGACCCACCTCCGCTTTCAGTAATTGGCATTTTTTTGGTATACCAATTCATATTTTGAAACTGCGAATACATGCAGAGAGCCAAAATTTAGCTCCAAAATATGGTTCAGGTGTCGAATTTGGGATGTTTGGGATATTTTAAAAACTGCAGGAGGGGTTTGGGCAAATTGTGACCCACCGCCGCTTTCAGTAATTGACATATTTTCGGTATAAAAAGTCGTAATTTCAAACTGAGAATAGGTACAAAGAGCCAGAATTTGGCTCCAAAATATGGCTCAGAGTTCGAATTTGGGATGTTTAGGATGTTTTAAAAACTGCAGGGGGAGTTTGGTCAATATATGACCCACAGCCGCTTTCAGTAATTGGCATATTTTCGGTTAAAAAGTCGTAATTTCAAACTGCAAATACGTGCAGAGAGCCAGAATATGGCTCCAAAATATGACTCAAGCGTCGAATTTGGGATGTTTGGGATATTTTGTAAACTGCAGGGGGGTTTGCGCAAAATGTGACCCACCGGCGCTCTCAGTAATTGGCATATTTTTAGTTTAAAAAGTCGTAATTTCAAACTGCGAATACGTGCAGAGAGCCAGGATTTGGCTCCAAAATATGGCTCATGCGTCGAATTTAGGATGTTTGGGATACTTTAAAAACGGCAGAGCGGTTTGGGCGAAATGTGACCCAAAGCCGCTTTCAGCAATTGGCATATTTTCGGTATAAAAAGTCATAATTTCAAACTGCGAATACGTGCAGAGAGCCTGAATTTGGCTCCAAAATATGGTTCAGGCGTGGAATTTGGCATGTTTGGGATATTTTGAAAACTGCAGGGGTGTTTGGGCAAAATGTGACCCACCGCTGCTTTAAGTAATTGGCATATTTTCGGTATAAAAAGTCGTAATTTCAAACTGGAAATACGTGCAGAGAGCCAGAATATGGCTCCAAAATATGGCTCAAGCGTCGAATTTGGGATGTTTGGGATATTTTGAAAACTGCAGGGGGGTTTGCGCAAAATGTGACCCACCGCCGCTCTCAGTAATTGGCATATTTTTAGTTTAAAAATTCGTAATTTCAAACTGCGAATACGTGCAGAGAGCCAGGATTTGGCTCCAAAATATGGTTCATGCGTGGAATTTGGCATGTTTGGGATATTTTGAAAACTGCAGGGGTGTTTGGGCAAAATGTGACCCACAGCCGCTTTCAGTAATTAGCATATTTTCGGTATAAAAAGTCGTAATTTCAAACTGAGAATATGTGCAGAGAGCCAAAATTTGACTCCAAAATATGGCTCAAGCGTCAAATTTGGGATGTTTGGGATATTTTGAAAACTGCAGGGGGGTTTGGGCAAAATGTGACCCACAGCGACTTTCAATAATTTGCATATTTTCGGCATAAAAATTCGTAATATCAAACTGGGAATACATGCAGAGAGCCAGAATTTAGCTCCAAAATATGGCTCAGACGTCGAATTTGAGATGTTCGGGATATTTTGCAAACTGCCGGGGGGTTTGGGCAAAATGTGACCCACCGCCGTTTTCAGTTATTGGCATATTTTCCGTATAAAATGTCTTAATTTCAAACTTCGAATACGTGCAGCGAGCCAGAATTTGGCTCCAAAATATGGCTCAGGCGTCGAATTTGGGATGTTTGGGATATTTTGAAAACTGCAGGGGGGTTTGGGCAAAATGTGACCCACAGCCGCTTTCAATAATTGGCATATTTTCGGTATAAAAAGTCGTAATTTCAAACTGAGAATACGTGCAGAGAGCCAAAATTTGGCTCCAAAATACGGCTCAAGCGTCGAATTTGGGATGTTTGGGATATCTTGAAAAACTGCAGGGGGGTTTGGGCAAAATGTGACCCACAGCGACTTTCAATAATTTGCATATTTTCGGCATAAAAAGTCGTAATATCAAGCTGGGAATACATGCAGAGAGCCAGAATTTAGCTCCAAAATATGGCTCAGACGTCGAATTTGAGATGTTCGGGATATTTTGAAAACTGCAGGGGGGTTTGGGCAAAATGTGACCCACAGCGACTTTCAATAATTTGCATATTTTCGGCATAAAATTCGTAATATCAAGCTGGGAATACATGCAGAGAGCCAGAATTTAGCTCCAAAATATGGCTCAGACGTCGAATTTGAGATGTTCGGGATATTTTGCAAACTGCCGGGGGGTTTGGGCAAAATGTGACCCACCGCCGTTTTCAGTTATTGGCATATTTTCAGTTTAAAAAGTTGTAATTTCAAACTGCGAATACGTGCAGAGAGCCAGAATTTGACTCTAAAATATGGTTCATGCGTCGAATTTAGGATGTTTGGGATACTTTAAAAACGGCAGAGCGGTTTGGGCGAAATGTGACCCAGAGCCGCTTTCAGTAATTGGCATATTTTCGGTATAAAAAGTCATAATTTTAAACTGCGAATACGTGCAGCGAGCCAGAATTTGGCTCCAAAATATGGTCCAGGCGTGGAATTTGGGATGTTTGGGATATTTTGAAAACTGCAGGGGTGTTTGGGCAAAATGTGACATACCGCTGCTTTTAGTAATTGGCATATTTTCGGTATAAAAAGTCGTAATATCAAACTGGGAATACATGCAGAGAGCCAGAATTTAGCTTCAAAATACGGCTCAGACGTCGAATTTGAGATGTTCGGGATATTTTGCAAACTGCCGGGGGGTTTGGGCAAAATGTGACCCACCGCCGTTTTCAGTTATTGGCATATTTTCAGTTTGAAAAGTTGTAATTTCAAACTGCGAATACGTGCAGAGAGCCAGAATTTGACTCTAAAATATGGTTCATGCGTCGAATTTGGGATGTTTGGGATATTTTGAAAACTGCAGGGGGGTTTGGCCAAAATGTGACCCACCTCCGCATTCAGTAATTGACATGTTTTCGGTATAAAAAGTTTTAATTTCAAACTGAGAATACGTGCAGAGAGCCAGAATATGGCTCCAAAATATGGCTCAAGCGTCGAATTTGGGATGTTTGGGATATTTTGAAAACTGCAGGGGGGTTTGGGCTAAATGTGACCCACCGCCGCTCTCAGTAATTGGCATATTTTCAGTTTAAAAAGTGGTAATTTCAAACTGAGAATAAGTACAAAGAGCCAGAATTTGGCTCCAAAATATAACTCAGGGTTCGAATTTGGGATGTTTGGGATATTTTGAAAACTGCAGGGGGTTTGGTCAAAATGTGACCTACTGCCGCTTTCAGTAATTGGCATATTTTCGGTATAAAAAGTGGTAATTTCAAACTGCGAATAAGCGCAGAGAGCCAGAATTTTGCTCCAAAATATGGCTCAGGCGTCGAATTTGGGATGTTTGGGATATTTTGAAAACTGCAGGGGGGTTTGGGCAAAATGTGACCCACAGCCGCTTTCAGTAATTGGCATATTTTGGTATACCAATTCATATTTTGAAATTGCGAATACGTGCAGAGAGCCAAAATTTTGCTCCAAAATATGGTTCAGGCGTCGAATTTGGGATGATTGGAATATTTTGAAAACTGCAGGGGGGGTTTGGCCAAAATGTGACCCACCTCCGCTTTCAGTAATTGACATATTTTCGGTATAAAAAGTCGTAATTTCAAACTGAGAATAGGTGCAGAGAGCCAGAATATGGCTCCAAAATATGGCTCAAGCGTCGAATTTGGGATGTTTGGGATATTTTGAAAACTGCAGGGGGGTTTGGTCAATATATGACCCAACCTTGTTTTTAGTAATTGGCATATTTTCGGTATAAAAAGTCGTAATTTCAAACTGGAAATACGTGAAGAGAACCAGAATTTGGCTCCAAAATATGGTTCAGTCGTGGAATTTGGCATGTTTGGGATATTTTGAAAACTGCAGGGGTGTTTGGGCAAAATGTGACCTACAGCCGCTTTCAGTAATTGGCATATTTTCGGTATAAAAAGTCGTAATTTCAAACTGAGAATACGTGCAGAGAGCCAAAATTTGGCTCCAAAATATGGCTCAAGCGTCGAATTTGGGATGTTTGGGATATTTTGAAAACTGCAGGGGGGTTTGGGCAAAATGTGACCCACAGCGACTTTCAATAATTTGCATATTTTCGGCATAAAAAGTCGTAATATCAAACTGGGAATACATGCAGAGAGCCAGAATTTAGCTCCAAAATATGGCTCAGACGTCGAATTTGAGATGTTCGGGATATTTTGCAAACTGCCGGGGGGTTTGGGCAAAATGTGACCCACCGCCGTTTTCAGTTATTGGCATATTTTCCGTATAAAATGTCGTAATTTCAAACTTCGAATACGTGCAACGAGCCAGAATTTGGCTCCAAAATATGGCTAAGGCGTCGAATTTGGGATGTTTGGGATATTTTGAAAACTGCAGGGGGTTTGGGCAAAATGTGACCCACAGCCGCTTTCAGTAATTGGCATATTTTCGGTATAAAAAGTCGTAATTTCAAACTGAGAATACGTGCAGAGAGCCAAAATTTGGCTCCAAAATACGGCTCAAGCGTCGAATTTGGGATGTTTGGGATATCTTGAAAAACTGCAGGGGGGTTTGGGCAAAATGTGACCCACAGCGACTTTCAATAATTTGCATATTTTCGGCATAAAAAGTCGTAATATCAAACTGGGAATACATGCAAAGAGCCAGAATTTAGCTCCAAAATATGGCTCAGACGTCGAATTTGAGATGTTCGGGATATTTTGAAAACTGCAGGGGGGTTTGGGCAAAATGTGACCCACAGCGACTTTCAATAATTTGCATATTTTCGGCATAAAAAGTCGTAATATCAAGCTGGGAATACATGCAGAGAGCCAGAATTTAGCTCCAAAATATGGCTCAGACGTCGAATTTGAGATGTTCGGGATATTTTGCAAACTGCCGGGGGGTTTGGGCAAAATGTGACCCACCGCCGTTTTCAGTTATTGGCATATTTTCAGTTTGAAAAGTTGTAATTTCAAACTGCGAATACGTGCAGAGAGCCAGAATTTGACTCTAAAATATGGTTCATGCGTCGAATTTGGGATGTTTGGGATATTTTGAAAACTGCAGGGGGGTTTGGCCAAAATGTGACCCACCTCCGCATTCAGTAATTGACATGTTTTCGGTATAAAAAGTTTTAATTTCAAACTGAGAATACGTGCAGAGAGCCAGAATATGGCTCCAAAATATGGCTCAAGCGTCGAATTTGGGATGTTTGGGATATTTTGAAAACTGCAGGGGGGTTTGGGCTAAATGTGACCCACCGCCGCTCTCAGTAATTGGCATATTTTCAGTTTAAAAAGTGGTAATTTCAAACTGAGAATAAGTACAAAGAGCCAGAATTTGGCTCCAAAATATAACTCAGGGTTCGAATTTGGGATGTTTGGGATATTTTGAAAACTGCAGGGGGTTTGGTCAAAATGTGACCTACTGCCGCTTTCAGTAATTGGCATATTTTCGGTATAAAAAGTGGTAATTTCAAACTGCGAATAAGCGCAGAGAGCCAGAATTTTGCTCCAAAATATGGCTCAGGCGTCGAATTTGGGATGTTTGGGATATTTTGAAAACTGCAGGGGGGTTTGGGCAAAATGTGACCCACAGCCGCTTTCAGTAATTGGCATATTTTGGTATACCAATTCATATTTTGAAATTGCGAATACGTGCAGAGAGCCAAAATTTTGCTCCAAAATATGGTTCAGGCGTCGAATTTGGGATGATTGGAATATTTTGAAAACTGCAGGGGGGGTTTGGCCAAAATGTGACCCACCTCCGCTTTCAGTAATTGACATATTTTCGGTATAAAAAGTCGTAATTTCAAACTGAGAATACGTGCAGAGAGCCAGAATATGGCTCCAAAATATGGCTCAAGCGTCGAATTTGGGATGTTTGGGATATTTTGAAAACTGCAGGGGGGTTTGGTCAATATATGACCCAACCTTGTTTTTAGTAATTGGCATATTTTCGGTATAAAAAGTCGTAATTTCAAACTGGAAATACGTGAAGAGAACCAGAATTTGGCTCCAAAATATGGTTCAGTCGTGGAATTTGGCATGTTTGGGATATTTTGAAAACTGCAGGGGTGTTTGGGCAAAATGTGACCTACAGCCGCTTTCAGTAATTGGCATATTTTCGGTATAAAAAGTCGTAATTTCAAACTGAGAATACGTGCAGAGAGCCAAAATTTGGCTCCAAAATATGGCTCAAGCGTCGAATTTGGGATGTTTGGGATATTTTGAAAACTGCAGGGGGGTTTGGGCAAAATGTGACCCACAGCGACTTTCAATAATTTGCATATTTTCGGCATAAAAAGTCGTAATATCAAACTGGGAATACATGCAGAGAGCCAGAATTTAGCTCCAAAATATGGCTCAGACGTCGAATTTGAGATGTTCGGGATATTTTGCAAACTGCCGGGGGGTTTGGGCAAAATGTGACCCACCGCCGTTTTCAGTTATTGGCATATTTTCCGTATAAAATGTCGTAATTTCAAACTTCGAATACGTGCAACGAGCCAGAATTTGGCTCCAAAATATGGCTAAGGCGTCGAATTTGGGATGTTTGGGATATTTTGAAAACTGCAGGGGGTTTGGGCAAAATGTGACCCACAGCCGCTTTCAGTAATTGGCATATTTTCGGTATAAAAAGTCGTAATTTCAAACTGAGAATACGTGCAGAGAGCCAAAATTTGGCTCCAAAATACGGCTCAAGCGTCGAATTTGGGATGTTTGGGATATCTTGAAAAACTGCAGGGGGGTTTGGGCAAAATGTGACCCACAGCGACTTTCAATAATTTGCATATTTTCGGCATAAAAAGTCGTAATATCAAACTGGGAATACATGCAAAGAGCCAGAATTTAGCTCCAAAATATGGCTCAGACGTCGAATTTGAGATGTTCGGGATATTTTGAAAACTGCAGGGGGGTTTGGGCAAAATGTGACCCACAGCGACTTTCAATAATTTGCATATTTTCGGCATAAAAAGTCGTAATATCAAGCTGGGAATACATGCAGAGAGCCAGAATTTAGCTCCAAAATATGGCTCAGACGTCGAATTTGAGATGTTCGGGATATTTTGCAAACTGCCGGGGGGTTTGGGCAAAATGTGACCCACCGCCGTTTTCAGTTATTGGCATATTTTTAGTTTAAAAAGTCGTAATTTCAAACTGCGAATACGTGCAGAGAGCCAGAATTTGGCTCCAAAATATGGTCCAGGCGTGGAATTTGGGATGTTTGGGATATTTTGAAAACTGCAGGGGTGTTTGGGCAAAATGTGACCCACCGCTGCTTTTAGTAATTGGCATATTTTCGGTATAAAAAGTCGTAATTTCAAACTGTGAATACGTGCAGAGAGCCAGAATATGGCTCCAAAATATGGTTCAAGCGTCGAATTTGGGATGTTTGGGATATTTTGAAAACTGCAGGGGGGTTTGGGCAAAATGTGACCCACAGCGACTTTCAATAATTTGCATATTTTCGGCATAAAAAGTCGTAATATCAAACTGGGAATACATGCAGAGAGCCAGAATTTAGCTTCAAAATATGGCTCAGACGTCGAATTTGAGATGTTTGGGATATTTTGAAAACTGCAGGGGGTTTGGTCAAAATGTGACCCACCGCCACTTTCAGTAATTGGTATAGTTTCGGTATAAAAAGTCGTAATTTCAAACTGCAAATACGTGCAGCGAGCCAGAATTTGGCTCCAAAATATGGCTCAGGCGTCGAATTTGGGATGTTTGGGATATTTTGAAAACTGCAGGGGGGGGGGGGGTTTGGGCAAAATGTGACCCACAACCACTTTCTGTAATTGGCATATGTTCGGTATAAAAAGTCGTAATATCAAACTGGGAATACATGCAGAGAGCCAGAATTTAGCTCCAAAATATGGCTCAGGCGTCGAATTTGAGATGTTTGGAATAATTTGAAAACTACAGGGGGGGTTTGGGCAAAATGTGACCCACCGCCGTTTTCAGTTATTGGCATATTTTCCGTATAAAATGTCGTAATTTCAAAATTCGAATACGTGCAGCGAGCCAGAATTTGGCTCCAAAATATGGCTCAGGCGTCGAATTTGGGATGTTTGGGATATTTTGAAAACTGCAGGGGGGTTTGGGCAAATTGAGACCCACCGCAGCTTTCAGTAATTGACATATTTTCGGTATAAAAATCGTAATTTCAAACTGAGAATAGGTACAAAGAGCCAGAATTTGGCTCCAAAATATGGCTCAGGGTTCGAATTTGGGATGTTTGGGATATTTTGAAAACTGCAGGGGGGTTTGGGCAAAATGTGACCCACCGCTGCTTTCAGTAATTGACCTATTTTCGGTATAAAATGTGGTAATATTAAACTGGGAATACGTGCAGTGAGCCAGAATTTGGCTCCAAAATAGGGTTCAGGCGTCGAATTTGAGATGTTTGGAATAATTTGAAAACTACAGGGGAGGTTTGGGCAAAATGTGACCCACCGCCGCTTTCAGCAATTGGCATATTTTCGGTATAATAATTCGTAATTTTAAACTGCGAATACGTGCAGAGAGCCAGAATTTGGCTCCAAAATAGTGCTCAGGCATGGAATTTAAGATGTTTGGGATATTTTGAAAACTGCAGGGGGGTTTGGGCAAATTGTGACCCACCGCCGCTTTCAGTAATTGGCCTATTTTCGGTGTAAAATGTGGTAATATCAAACTGCGAATACGTGCAGAGAGCCAGAAATTGGCTCCGAAATATGGTTCATGCGTCGAATTTAGGATGTTTGGGATACTTTAAAAACGGCAGAGGGGGTTGGGCGAAATGTGACCCACAGCCGCTTTCAGTAATTGGCATATTTTCGGTATAAAAAGTCATAATTTCAAACTGCGAATACGTGCAGAGAGCCAAAATTTGGCTCCAAAATATGGTTCAGGCGTCGAATTTGTGATGTTTGGGATATTTTGAAAACTGCAGAGGGGTTTGGGCAAAATGTGACCCGCCGCCGCTTTCAGTAATTGGCATATTTTCGGTATAAAAAGTCGTAATTTTAAAGAGCGAATACGTGCAGAGGGTATTAGAGTTTTACAGTTATTATGATATTATTATGATAGAGTTATGTAGAGTTTTACTGAAAACGGCGGAGGGTCACATTTTGCCCAATCCCCCTTGCAGTTTTCAAAATATCCAAAACATAAAAAATTCGACACCTGCACCATATTTTGGAGCCAAATTCTGACTCTCTGCACATATTCGCAATTTGATATTACGACTTTTTTTTACCGAAAATATGCCAATTACTGAAAGCGGCGGTGGGTCACATTTTGCCCAAACCCCCCGGCAGTTTTCAAAATATCCCAAACATCCCAAATTCGACGCAGGGGGATTTGGGCAAAATGTGACCCATCGACGTTGTGTTGACGTTGGAAGTTGCTTTTGTAATAATGTTGGAGGTTGTAGTGGGTAGGATGATAATGGAAGGGAAGGGAACTATCAGAGAGAAAGAGCCAAGGCATTACGACTATATAGCACTGGGAATGAGTCAGGATAAGGATTTTGAGATGGGACGAAGGGATGGAATGGTGCCCAACCACTTGGACGGTCGGGAATTGAACGCCGACCTGCACCACCATGGTAGTGGTGGTGATGGTGTTGGTGATGGTGTTGGTGATAGTGGTGGTGATGGTGATAGTGGTGGTGATGGTGTTGGTGGTGATGGTGTTGGTGGTGGGGATGATGGTGGTGGTGATGGTGTTGGTGATGGTGTTGGTGATGGTGGTGGTGATGGTGATAGTGGTGGTGATGGTGTTGGTGGTGATGGTGTTGGTGGTGGGGATGATGGTGGTGGTGATGATGGTGGTGATGGTGTTGGTGATGGTGTTAGTGATGGTGATAGTGGTGGTGATGGTGTTGGTGGTGGTTGTGGTGGTGGTGGGGATGATGGTGGTGGTGATGATGGTGGTGGTGGTGATAGTGGTGGTAATGGTAGTGGTGGTGATGGTGGTGGTGGTGATGGTGGTGGTGATGGTGTTGGTGGTGATGGTGATAGTGGTGGTGATGGTGTTGGTGGTGATGGTGTTGGTGGTGGTTGTGGTGGTGGTGGGGATGATGGTGGTGGTGATGGTGGGGATGGTGATAGTGGTGGTGATGGTGGTGGTGGTGGTGATGGGAGTGGTGGTGATGGTGGTGGTGATAGTGGTGGTGATGGTGTTGGTGGTGATGGTGTTGGTGGTGATGGTGTTGGTGGTGGTTGTGGTGGTGGTGGGGATGATGGTGGTGGTGATGGTGGTGGTGATGGTGATAGTGGTGGTGATGGTAGTGGTGGTGATAGTGGTGGTGATGGTGATAGTGGTGGTGATAGTGGTGGTGATGGTGTTGGGGATGATGTTGCTACTGGCATCAAACTAAGGGTTGGCATGATCCTTGAAAGTATTACGCTAATGATGTTTCAATAAGCTCCTGCTTGGAATTATGTATGGAAGAGCAGTACATAGTGTGTACATTACAGTCTCACGTAACGCACCTAAAATATTGTTAAAATATTCCCCTAGTTAAGTTACTAATATACTTTAGTTTAGTTAAGCAACTACGTACATTTTCTGACGGTTAATAAGGCTAAAGCAATGGTCCAGACTGACTTGCCAAGCGGCTGGCATCTACGACTAACCTGGGGCCAGATTCACGAAGCAGTTACGCAAGCACTTACGAACCTGTACATCTTTATGGCGAGGATAACTGCACCTTACGACACTGGGGCCAGATTCACGAATCAGTTACGCAAGCACTTACGAACCTGTACATCTTTATGGCGAGGATAACTGCACCTTACGACACTGGGGCCAGATTCACGAAGCAGTTACGCAAGCACTTACGAACCTGTACATCTTTATGGCGAGGATAACTGCACCTTACGACACTGGGGCCAGATTCACGAAGCAGTTACGCAAGCACTTACGAACCTGTACATCTTTATGGCGAGGATAACTGCACCTTACGACACTGGGGCCAGATTCACGAAGCAGTTACGCAAGCACATTACGAACCTGTCCATCTTTTTTTTCAATTTTTGGCGGCTTTGTTTACAGTTATTATACAATTAATGAGCTCCGAAGCACCAGGAGGCTGTTTATAACAATAACAACAGTTGATTGGCAAGTTTTCATGCTTGTAAACTGTTTAATAAATGTAATCAAAGCCGTCAAAGATCGAGGAAAGATGTACACGTTCGTAAGTGCTTGCGTAACTGCTTCGTGAATCTGGCTTCCAATGAAGGTCATCTTGAGGTTATCTTGAGATGATTTCGGGGCTTAGAGTTCCCCCGGCCCGGTCCTCGACCAGGCCTGCACCCCCAGGAAGCAGCCCATAGCAGCTGTCCAACTCCCAGGTACCTATTTACTGCTAGGTAACAGGAGGGGGGGGGGCTTCAGGGTGAAAGAAACATTTTGCCCATTTGTCTCCGCCTCCACAAGGGATCGAACCCGGAACCTAAGGTCTACGAATCCGAAGCGCTCTCCACCCAGCTGTCAGGACCCCCAGGATCTCAGAATGAGTCTCATAATATCAGATTTAACCCGAATTGTCCTTTTCTACATCACTAATCTAAAATGGTCTGAAAAAGCTTATTGAGCAAAATATACTTGAATTATATTTAATTGTCACTGAGAATGTCAGAAAAAGCAATGTTCCTCCCCTCAGTAAAATGCCGTTTCCTTCCGTCCGGTCTACGGAAAATTCTAATATGTAAGTAAAAAAAAAATGGGTAAAACAGTGGTTAAAATGTGGTGGTAGAGGGTGTTTTGAGAATAGTGCTTACCTAACAGTGACAACGGGGCTGTGAGGTCTAGCTCCTCATGTCCCGCCTACTAATTTCGTTCTTCCTGTTGTAAATTCCTTGTCGAATTTGGATTTAAATAATTTTTAGGGTGAAAGTAGCGTCCTCAACTTGCATGGAATGTAGTAGTTTTAGACGTGATGGTGTTAGGAGAGATGTGGTGGTAGAAGGGATAGTGATTGTTGATTGGATAGTGATTGTCATGAAGGTGATTGTTTCTAGTGATAATCCGTTTGGTACCCCGCTCGTTCCCTTCTGTTATGATATTTACACTTCTGTTTATTTTCTCAAGTGCATGGAGGAGCCTCACGTGTGGAACTATGTTGAAGGCTTTCTGCCAGTTCTCAAAGATGCAGTTAATTCATCGTTCTCTTTCCTGTGATTAATTTTATCTAGTCATAGACCTCTATGAATAGACGGCTGCCCGAAACGCTCTGCGTATTAATGTCTTTAGGTCTATATGCAGGCGATGAGTCACAATAACGTGGCTGAAGTATGTTGACCAGACCACACACTAGAAATTGAAGGGACGACGACGTTTCGGTCCGTCCTGGACCATTCTCAAGTCGATTGTCTTGTATGTACTTTAGGTCTAGTACATACAATTGTCAAGTCTTTAGGTCTAGTATGTACTAGGTCTATCTAGAAATCAAACATTTTGATTAAAACTCACCTTGTATGTATGTACTTTTACCTGTATACACATTCATTATTTATATTTATTATCTGGTATTGGAGCAAGTGTATGGACGTCTGACAGCTGGATGGACAGGGCTTCGGATTCGTAGTCCTGAGGTTCCGGGTTCGATCCCCGGTGGAGGCGGAGACAAATGGGCAAAATTTACCCAGATGCCCCTGTTACCTAGCAGTAAATAGGTACCTGGGAGTTAGACAGCTGTTACGGGCTGCTTCTTAGGGGCGGAGGCCTGGTGGAGGACGGGGCCGCGGGGACACTAAGCCCCGAAATCATCTCAAGATAACACAAGTGCGTGACGGAATCATCACCTACAGAGTTGCAAAATGGTGGAAAACATTGCCCCCTCTGATATCATAGACAGATATGCAATACAGAGTTAAAAAAATCTGTTGAATAGTTATTTCGAGACTTATCATGTATAGTGAACTGGAAATGCAACATTTGCAACACCCGATGCTCACTACTGCACAGTGTGTGCCGGTTGAGCACTAGAGGCTGCAACAGTGGCCGTGCTGGTAGTAGCAACAGTGACGTGCTGGTAGTAGCAACAGTGGCCGTGCTGGTAGTAGCAACAGTGGCCGTGCTGGTAGTAGCAACAGTGACCGTGCTGGTAGTAGCAACAGTGGCCGTGCTGGTAGTAGCAACAGTGGCGTGCTGGTAGTAGCAACAGTGGCCGTGCTGGTAGTAGCAACAGTGGCCGTGCTGGTAGTAGCAACAGTGACCGTGCTGGTAGTAGCAACAGTGGCCGTGCTGGTAGTAGCAACAGTGGCCGTGCTGGTAGTAGCAACAGTGACCGTGCTGGTAGTAGCAACAGTGGCCGTGCTGGTAGTAGCAACAGTGGCGTGCTGGTAGTAGCAACAGTGACCGTGCTGGTAGTAGCAACAGTGACGTGCTGAAACACAAACAAGAAACAACGGTTTCTAGTTAAACAAGCCACAATGTAGGTCAGAAAACATGTTTTTTTGTTCACATTTAAAGTTATTAACACTTGGAAACGCCTACCCGCTGAAGCTGAAAATGCCAAAACGTTGCTGCAAATTCTAAATCCAGATGAATATAATGATAAGGACAAATGAGGGGGGGCTATAATGAGCCTCCTCCAGGTTATCTTGAGATATCTTGAGGTTATCTTGAGATGATTTCGGGGCTTTAGTCTCCCCGCGGCCCGGTCCTCGACCAGGCTTCCACACCCAGGAACCAGCCCATGACAGCTGACTAACACCCAGGTACCTATTTTACTGCTAGGTAACAGGGGCATAGGGTGAAAGAAACTCTGCCCATTGTTTCTCGTCGGCGCCTGGGATCGAACCCAAGACCACAGGATCACAAGTCCAGCGTGCTGTCCGCTCGACCGACCGGCTCCCAGGTCACTAGAGAGGTGGTGGCCCTCGGGTAAATTCAGGCAAATTAGTCACTATTATCCCATGATGTGTGTGTGTGTGTGTGTGTGTGTGTGTGTGTGTGTGTGTGTGTGTGTGTGTGTGTGTGTGTGTGTGTGTGTGTGTTTACTAGTTGTGTTTACTAGTTGTGTTTTTACGGGGGTTGAGCTTTGCTCTTTCGGCCCGCCTCTCAACTGTCAATCAACTGTTTACTAACTACTTTTTTTGTTTTTTTGTTTTCACACCACACACACACACACACACACACACACACACACACACACACACACACACACACACACACACACACACACACACACACCAGGAAGCAGCCCGTGACAGCTGACTAACTCCCAGGTACCTATTTACTGCTAGGTAACAGGGGCATTCAGGGTGAATGAAACTTTGCCCATTTGTTTCTGCCTCGTGCAGGAATCGAACCCGCGCCACAGAATTACGAATCCTGCCCCCTATCCACCAGGCTACGAGGCCCCCGCTATCCACCAGGCTACGAGGCCCCCCTGTGTGTGTGTGTGTGTGTGTGTGTGTGTGTGTGTGTGTGTGTGTGTGTGTGTGTGTGTGTGTGTATGTGTGTGTGTCAAAGGTGTAACAGAGACCATAGAACACTCTCACCAACCCTTCCACTTGGGTTTTGTCTCCGGTTAATCACATCTGAAAGGAAAGATAAATCCACGTTGTGTTAGGACGATTTCGGCGTCACACAAGCCGCTTCTGAGACAATGACAGGATGGGCCTGGCCGCCCGGCACGGCATGCTCCCCCTCACAAAAGACCGCATCTCGCTACCGTCATGAAGCCTCGAGCATAAAAATTATAATGGTAACAAAAACAATGGCTGGGGAAACTCGCGTGTCCGCGACGGTGAATACGGCGAGTAAAAATGACGAGATTGCATGCTGAGGTGAATACTGTTGTGTTGGCCTGCTCTGGTGGTGGTTAGTGGGGGTGTTGGGGGTGTTGGGGGGGGGGGGGGGGTGTTGGGGGGGTGTTGGGGGGGGTGAGTGTTGGGGGTGTTGGGGGAGTGTTGGGGGTGAGTGTTGGGGGTGAGTGTTGGGGGTGTTGGGGGGAGTGTTGGGGTGAGTGTTGGGGGGTGAGTGTTGGGGTGAGTGTTGGGGTGAGTGTTGGGGTGAGTGTTGGGGTGAGTGTTGGGGTGAGTGCTGGGGGTGCTGGGGGGAGTGTTGGGGTGAGTGTTGGGGGTGAGTGTTGGGGGTGAGTGTTGGGGTGAGTGTTGGGGTGAGTGTTGAACATTAAGAGAACTGTAATTATCTGACATTGCTGTGTCTTATCTCCCTTTCAGAATTTTGTATTCCACATATGTCAGACCAATTCTGGAGTATGCAGCCCCAGAATGGAGTCCATATCTAGTCAAGGATAAGACTAAACTGGAAAAGGTTCAAAGGTTTACCACCAGACTACTACCCGAACTGTGGGGTTTGAGCTACGAGGAGAGACTGCGGGAATTAAACCTCACGTCACTGGGAGACAGAAGAGATAGAGGACACATGATCACCACATACAAGATTCTCAGAGGAATTGATAGGGTAGATAAAGAGAGACTATTTACCACAAGGGGCACACGCACTGGGGGACACAGGTGGAAACTGAGTGCCCAAATGAGCCATAGAGACGTTAGAAAGAATTTTTTCAATGTCAGAGTAGTAGACAAATTGAATGCAATAGGCAGTGATGTGGTGGAGGCTGACTCCATACACAGTTTCAAGTGTAGATATGACAGAGCCCAATAGGCTCAGGAACCTGTACATCAGTTGATTGACAGTTGAGAGGCGGGACCAAAAAGCCAGAGCTCAACCCCCGCAAGCACAATTAGGTAAGTACACACACACACGCACACACGCAAACGCACACACACACACACACACACACACACACACACACACACAGGGGCCTCGTAGCCTGGTGGATAGCGCGCATTACTCGTAATTCTGTGGCGCGGGTTCGATTCCCGCACCAGGCAGAAACAAATGGGCAAAGTTTCTTTCACCCTGAATGCCCCTGTTACCTAGCAGTAAATAGGTACCTTGGAGTTAGTAAGCTGTCACGGGCTGCTTCCTGGTGTGTGTGTGTGTGTGTGTGGTGTGAAAAAAAGTAGTTAGTAAACAGTTGATTGACTGTTGAGAGGCGGGCCGAAAGAGCAAAGCTCAACCCCCGCAAACACAACTAGGTGAATACATACACACACACATACACATACACACATCAAGTTCAACACCAAAGAGCCAAAGCTCAACCCCCGCAAGCACAAATAGGTGAGTACAAATAGGTGAGTACACACACACACACACACACACACACACACACACACACACACACACACACACACACACACACACACACACACACACACACATACACACATCAAGTTCAACACCAAAGAGCCAAAGCTCAACCCCCGCAAGCACAAATAGGTGAGTATACACACACACACACACACACACACACACATGTTATGGGGCCTCGTAGCCTGGTGGATAGCGCGCAGGACTCGTAATGCTGTGGCGCGGGTTCGATTCCCGCACGAGGCAGAAACAAATGGGCAAAGTTTCTTTCACCCTAAGTGCCCCTGTTACCTAGCAGTAAATAGGTACCTGCGAATTAGTCAGCTGTCACGGGCTGCTTCCTGGGGTGTGTGTGTGTGTGTGGGGGGTGTGGAAAAAAAAAAAAAAGGTAGTTAGTAAGTTAGTAAACAGTTGATTGACAGTTGAGAGGAGGGCCGAAAGAGTGAAGCTCAACCCCTGCAAAAACACAACTAGTAAACGCACACACAGGCATGAGTTACGAGGACAGGCTGCGGGAAATGCACCTTACGACACTGGAAGACAGAAGAGTAAGGGGAGACATGATCACAACCTACAAAATCCTCAGAGGAATCGACCGGGTAAACAAGGATAAACTATTCAACACTGGTGGGACGCGAACAAGGGGACACAGGTGGAAACTGAGTACCCACATGAGCCACAGAGACGTTAGAAGCAACTTTTTCAGTGTTAGAGTAGTTAACGGATGGAATGCATTAGGCAGTGATGTGGTGGAGGCTGACTCCATACACAGTTTTAAATGTAGATATGATAGAGCCCAGTAGGCTCAGGAATCTGTACACCAGTTGACAGTTGAGAGGCGGGACCAAAGAGCCAAAGCTCAACCCCCGCAAGCACAAATAGGTGAGTACAAATAGGTGAATACACACACACACACACACACACACACACACACACACACACACACACACACACACACACACACACACACACACACACACACGCCATGTCGGTTACAATCTTTACCTCCCCCCTCCCCCCCCCCCCCCCCATCACTACATCTCACCCATAAGACACCGCGGTATCGTTATGTTAGGTTGATCGCTGAGACCCGCAGCCCAACTAACTGCCATTCAACATTTATATCACACATATCCGTGAGTCTAAAGTTGTTGAAACTGTTGTTGTTGTCGTTTAAGATTCACTACCTAGAAAAAAAAGTTCCAAGTAGCACGGGCTATGGTGAGCCCGTAGTGGATTTTTTTTTATATTGAAGCTATCCGCGTTGGATGGTTTTACGCAGTTGGATGGGGTACGTAGAGCTCTTATGGTGATTGGCTGGACCTCTCACCCTAAACTATCTTAACCAGAACAATCGCTGTTTGCCCAGTTCGTCAGTACCTTTTGAAATTTTGAATGTTGTGATCATGTTCCCTCTCTTTTTTTTCAGATTGTTTGGGGGGTTTAATAGATCCATTAATGTGTGTGTGTGTGTGTGTGTGTGTACTCACCTATTTGTGCTTGCGGGGGTTGAGCTTTGGCTCTTTGGTCCAGACTTTGGTTCGTGTGTGTGTGTGTGTGTGTGTGTGTGTGTGTGTGTGTGTGTGTGTGTGTGTGGTATGTCAGGTTATGTTGATTGACTGTTGTCATTTGAACTGGTTAATTAACATATATACATGTAGAGGTTAACATTTGGGTGTATTGGTTGATATGTGGCTGGTGTGGTTAACATGGCAGTATATGGTGGAGTTTGGTGGTTGATATGTAAGTGTACACATTAATATGTGGCTGCAATGATTACCCTCATTTAACGTCACTTAATGATTAACACTTAACAATGATTATCACTAAACGTGTAGATGAAATGGTACACATATGCAGGCGAGGAGTCACATTAACGTGGTTGAAGTAGGTTGACCAGACCACACACTAGAAGGTGAAGGGACGACGACGTTTCGGTTCGTCCTGGACCATTCTCAAGTCGATAATGGTACACATATGGGCGTGTGTGTGAGGCATGGGCGTGATTAATTGACATGTGGGCGTGGTGGGAAACTCAAGACCCTAAAAGTGTAAGTTAATGACGTAAATTAATAACATGCTGTCATTATTGGGAGTAGGGAGAGGTGAGAGGGAGAGAGGATAGGGAGAAAAGGGAGGAGGTTATGATACAGGAGAAATGGAGGATGGGAAAGAATTTCAGAAATCTCTCCGAGGTTGAAGGCCAGACATGTGGGGCTAGCTTCACTCAATTTTTCCCGGTAATTGCGGTCGGGTACGTGCCCAACACGGTCAGGTCGGGATTGGAGTCGAAGAAAACAGTGCTAATTGATGTTTTTACCACCTACTTACCAGCATGCTACAACATCAACGACAGTATAGGTACCCTATAGTACCTAAGATACCTGTATCGCCGGTTGACCAGACGCTACCAGCAAACTACTGTTCAAGCATTTATATATCAACGACTTCTAGTCTCCAACTCCAGTCTCGCGACAAATATGGCGTTACACCCCATATATAAGGGCTTGCCGGCGTCCATATATAAGGGCTTGCCGGCGTCCATATATAAGGGCTTGCCGGCGTCCATATATAAAGGCTTGCCGGTGTCCATATATAAAGGCTTGCCGGCGTCCATATATAAGGGCTTGCCGGCGTCCATATATAAGGGCTTGCCGGCGTCCATATATAAGGGCTTGCCGGCGTCCATATATAAGGGCTTGCCGGCGTCCATATATAAGGGCTTGCCGGCGTCCATATATAAGGGCTTGCCGGCGTCCATATATAAGGGCTTGCCGGTGTCCATATATAAAGGCTTGCCGGCGTCCATATATAAAGGCTTGCCGGTGTCCATATATAAAGGCTTGCCGGCGTCCATATATAAAGGCTTGCCGGCGTCCATATATAAAGGCTTGCCGGCGTCCATATATAAAGGCTTGCCGGCGTCCATATATAAAGGCTTGCCGGTGTCCATATATAAAGGCTTGCCGGCGTCCATATATAAGGGCTTGCCGGCGTCCATATATAAGGGCTTGCCGGCGTCCATATATAAGGGCTTGCCGGCGTCCATATATAAGGGCTTGCCGGCGTCCATATATAAGGGCTTGCCGGCGTCCATATATAAGGGCTTGCCGGTGTCCATATATAAAGGCTTGCCGGCGTCCATATATAAAGGCTTGCCGGTGTCCATATATAAAGGCTTGCCGGCGTCCATATATAAAGGCTTGCCGGCGTCCATATATAAAGGCTTGCCGGTGTCCATATATAAGGGCTTGCCGGCGTCCATATATAAAGGCTTGCCGGTGTCCATATATAAAGGCTTGCCGGCGTCCATATATAAAGGCTTGCCGGTGTCCATATATAAAGGCTTGCCGGCGTCCATATATAAAGGCTTGCCGGCGTCCATATATAAAGGCTTGCCGGTGTCCATATATAAGGGCTTGCCGGCGTCCATATATAAAGGCTTGCCGGCGTCCAGAGAGTTAGATTACTCTTCGAGTGCTCATAGCCGTAACACCTACTCTCGCCTCCGGCTGACGGTAGACTCAGCCGGAGTCTACCGTCTACCTATTGTGTATAAAGTATTGTCTTCACCTTTGTTATTAATGTAAATTTCACATGTATATATTTCTCCTTTGATTGTGTGTAAGCCAAGTGGATAAGGGGTTTTGTTTTCATTAATTATTTAGTGTCATTTTGTGTAAAATTAGTCATTTTTTTATTTTAAATATTGAAGTTTTTAATTATCTTTGATTTTTTACCCACAGCTCTCACACCGTAGAGGTATCTTGAGGTTATCTTGAGATGATCTCGGGGCTTTAGTGTCCCCGCGGCCCGGTCCTCGACCAGGCCTCCACCCCCAGGAAGCAGCCCGTGACAGCTGACTAACACCCAGGTACCTATTTTACTGCTAGGTAACAGGGGCATAGGGTGAAAGAAACTCTGCCCATTGTTTCTCGCCGGCGCCTGGGATCGAACCCGGGACCACAGGATCACAAATCCAGTGAGATGTCCGCTCGGCCGACCGGCTCCCCCACTCCCCCGTAGAGGTATCAAGCAGTTTTGTTTTTACTTTGCTTTCTTTTGTATTAATGTGTACTTGACACTAGCCAGAATAGTTACTGCTTATTCAGGGGGATAGAAATAGCCTAAGCTATTCTATCCCTTTGAGATGTAGTTCTTTCTTATCTCAATAAACATACTTGAACTTGAACTTGTTATTGCTTATTCCAGATTTTCGTCACAAGAGTGACAATGGAAGAAAGAAAGAAAGTGATACAGGAGAAAGGGGGAGAATGAGGAGGTAAACAAAGAGAGAGAGAGAGAGAGAGAGAGAGAGAGAGAGAGAGAGAGAGAGAGAGAAACAGAGAGAGAGAGAGAGAGAGAGAGAGATTGTGAAGGATAACAAGGATACAAACACACATAATATAGAACACAGCCATCCTGCCATCCAGAAACCATAGTATCTATAGTTACTACGAATAATACAGATACTATGAAAGACAGAACAAGACAATAGTATCTATAGTTACTACGAATACAAGACCAAAATATTGACACACACACAAATAAGGTCCAAGTTTTGTACTATTAATTGGGCTGGAAAAGGGTGAAAAACAAGAAATATGAGAATAAAAAGAGAAACAGTCTAAACAAAAGGAAAAATAAAAGTGAGAAAGGAAGAAATTTAAATAGATGAAATTTAATCAAATAAAGAAAACCAGAAGAAACCAAGAGTTAGACGTGAAAAATACAGCAGACAAATATATTCTAATAGAATAGACGGAGAAGAAGCGACAAACGGAGAGATAAAGAGGGGGGGGGGGAAGAGATAAAGCAGGAAGGAGCAGGTAGTGATAAAGAAGACAAGGGACAAGAATGGAAGGATCGCATGTTGACCCAATAACACTAATACCTCCTTGTCTGCCCCTGTGATACCAGCACACGACCCTCCAAGGAGCACCAGAGGGGGAAGGTGTGGATAGAAGAAACCTAGAAGGAGGAGGAAGAGAAGGAGGAGACAGAGAAAAAGGAGGAGGGAGAGAAGTAAAGGGAATATGTTCAAATAAAAGAGGAGAAAGAATAGAGAAGTTAGGCAACCTTGAAAGAGAAAGAGGGAATAAAGAGCTGGAAAAGAGAAGAGGGAATAAAGAGCAGGTAAAGAGAAGAGGGAATAAAGGGCTGGTAAAGAGAAAAGGGGGGGTGGGGTGGGGGGGGAAAGGTAAGGTCATTGTCAGGAGAAAGCGTTAAGCCACCACGACTATATAGCACTTAGAAAAGATTTGGCCATGGGATGGGACGGAGGGAAGGAATGGTGCCTAACCAGTTGCACGGTCGGGGGATTGAACACCGACCTGCAAGAAGCGAGGGGAATTGGCGACAAGAGAGATAGGAAGGCGAGCGAAGGGAGGTTAGGCGGAGGGCGAAGGATAGGAAGAGAATGAGGGATAGAAGAGTGAAGAATAGGAGAGCGAGAATATTATTTGGTAATGAAAGAAAGAAAAAACGAATTTTGGGTCGGATTCGAACGCATGGATTCAGATGGTAAGAGAGAGGTGTACTCACCTAATTGTGCTTGCGGGGGTTGAGCTCTGGCTCTTTGGTCCCGCCTCTCATTGTGGTGTGGTCATTGATGCGTGTTTGTCTTACTTAGAGGGCAGGGCTGAGGGCAGGGCTGAGGGGAGGGCTGAGGGCAGGGCTGAGGGAGAGCTGAGGGCAGGGCTGAGGGCAGGGCTGAGGGCAGGGCTGAGGGCAGGGCTGAGGGCAGGGCTGAGGGCAGGGCTGAGGGCAGGGCTGAGGGCAGGGCTGAGGGCAGGGCTGAGGGAGAGCTGAGGGAGAGCTGAGGGCAGGGCTGAGGGAAGGGCTGAGGGAAAGCTGAGGGCAGGGCTGAGGGCAGGGCTGAGGGCAGGGCTGAGGGGCAGGGCTGAGGGGCAGGGCTGAGGGCAGGGCTGAGGGCAGGGCTGAGGGGCAGGACTGAGGGTAGGGCTGAGGAGGAGGGCTGAGGGGCAGGACTGAGGGGCAGGGCTGAAGGCTGGGCTGAGGGGGGGGCTGATGGCAGGGCTGAAGGCAGAGCTGAGGGGGAAGCTGAGGAGTGAAGTTAAGATGGAAGGATTGAGAGTGAAGGGTTGAGTCTGAAGGGAAGAGAGTGAAGAAGATTCAGAGGGGAGGTTTGGAAGGGTGGGGCTGAGATAAGAGGATCTGAGACGGACAGTGAGAGGGGAGAGTTGAAAGCGTTGGTATGATTAGAAAGAACTTAATGGAAGTGTTGGTGTAGGGAAGTCAGCTGTCTGCTGACAGCTGTTAGCTGTCTGTCTACTTCCTTGTCCAGAATGCAGTGGTTGACCTTCAGTTCTTTGGCCCCGCCTCTCAACTGCCAGTCAACTAGTCTATTGACTACTGAGCTATTTTACACTACCATAACAACATCTGAAACTGCATATCAAGTCTTTTTACGGATTCCATTTGTTTACAATTTTCACACTTTTAAGTACTTTTCAATACTTTTTTAAGTAATTTTCAATACTTTTAAGTACTCAAGTCTCCACCTGTGTCCCCTTGTTCGAGTACCACCCGCACAAGAGATATGAGCATGTGTATTAACCTATGTGTAACTGCAGGAGCGAGGTATTGGCTCTTGGACTCCGGTTTTCAAACCGTCAATCGTCTAATGTTAATTTAAGCTTGAAATCGTGCAACGATTCCAAGCCTATTGCCCGGCTACTTGGTAATATGTAACAATGATATGTAACTCTACATGTCATTGAAAATATGAAGAAACAGTACAAAGTGACTTAAGAATTAATACACTGATATAACATCCAGACTAATAAGGTAGACTAAATTAATCTGGTGTGGACACATGTGCAATACAACACTGAAATGACAAGAAAGTAAACTGTTATACAGTATACAACAGACCGGATACATTTGGCATTTATTCGTCATAGACATATATACACCGAGAGATACACCCCCCTGAGTTTATCTTAGTCTGAGTTTACCTTAGTACACTGAGTTTACCTTAGTCCTGAACTACGTTCAGAACTAGAATATACTTTCTGGCAAGTCAGTAGGCTCTTGTGGTCGTCTTAGTTACACTCTAGAGGTTGATAGGCAATAAGTTCAACACCAAAGTTATAAATTCCTCTTCAGGAACTTTTAAGTAACTTAAACTAATTTAGGAAAGTGTTTATCAAGCCAACAGAAGAGGGATTAAGAGTAGTCTTTCAAGATTTAACACAGTTGAATACTCTCCTCAGGTTCAGAAGGACATCTACTGAGATTACCTTTCAGAATCTACTCAGGTATTGAGATTATTTTTCAGAATCTACTCAGCTATTGAGGAGATTTTCAGAATCTACTCAGATATTGAGGAGATTTTCAGAATCTACTCAGCTATTGAGATTATTTTCAGAATCTACTCAGCTATTGAGATCACCTTTCAGAATCTACTCAGCTATTGAGGAGATTTTCAGAATCTACTCAGCTATTGGATCACCTTTCAGAATCTACTCAGCTATTGAGATTACCTTTCAAAATCTACTCAGCTACTGAGATTACCTTTCAGAATCTACTCAGCTATTGAGATCACCTTTCAGAATCTACTCAGCTATTGAGGAGATTTTCAGAATCTACTCAGCTATTGGATCACCTTTCAGAATCTACTCAGCTATTGAGATTACCTTTCAAAATCTACTCAGCTACTGAGATTACCTTTCAGAATCTACTCAGCTATTAAGATCAATTTTCAGAATCTACTCAGCTATTGAGATCACCTTTCAGAATCTACTCAGCTATTAAGATCAATTTTCAGAATCTACACAGCTATTGAGATCACCTTTCAGAATCTACTCAGCTATTGAGATCACCTTTCAGAATCTACTCAGCTATTAAGATCAATTTTCAGAATCTACTCAGCTATTGAGATCACCTTTCAGAATCTACTCAGCTATTGAGATCACCTTTCAGAATCTACTCAGCTATTGAGGAGATTTTCAGAATCTACTCAGCTATTGAGATCACCTTTCAGAATCTACTCAGCTATTGAGATCACCTTTCAGAATCTACTCAGCTATTGAGATCACCTTTCAGAATCTACTCAGCTATTGAAATCACCTTTCAGAATCTACTCAGCTATTGAGATCACCTTTCAGAATCTACTCAGCTATTGAGGAGATTTTCAGAATCTACTCAGCTATTGAGATCACCTTTCAGAATCTACTCAGCTATTGAGATCACCTTTCAGAATCTACTCAGCTATTGAGATCACCTTTCAGAATCTACTCAGCTTTTGAGGAGATTTTCAGAATCTACTCAGTTATTGAGATCACCTTTCAGAATCTACTCAGCTATTGAGGAGATTTTCAGAATCTACTCAGCTATCGAGGAGATTTTCAGAATCTACTCAGCTATCGAGGAGATTTTCAGAATCTACTCAGTTATTGAGATCACCTTTCAGAATCTACTCAGCTATTGAGATCACCTTTCAGAATCTACTCAGCTCTTGAACGTACACCTTCCTTTTGGTAATCCATATTGGATTTGTGTTAGAAGGTTATTGGTGTCTTTAAGTAATCATGAAGTCTATTATACTCGACGGTATGTAAACTTCTGCCAACAGGTGAGGACAGACATTGGTCGATAATTGATTATTGATTGTGGGGTAATTTTTGTAATTTTATTAATGTCAGCGACCCTGCCTTGTATGTATTCACCTAGTGTTATTCACCTATTTGTGCTTGCGGGAGTTGAGCTCTGCTCTTTCGGCCCGCCTCTCAACTGTCAATCAACTGATTTTTTTCCCACACACACACACACCCGTGAAGCAGCCCGTAGCAGCTGTCTAACTCCCAGGTACCTACTTAGTGTTAGGTAACAGGAGCATCAGGAGTGAAAGAAACTCTGCCTATTCTCACAACCAGTAGTGGTAGTAGAGGATTATAAGCATGTTGAGCCGGTCGGCCGAGCGGACAGCACGCTGGACTTGTGATCCTTTGGTCCTGGGTTCGATCCCAGACGCCGGCGAGAAACAATGGGCAGAGTTTCTTTTACTCTATGCCCCTGTTACCTAGCAGTAAAATAGGGACCTGGGTGTTAGTCAGCTGTCACGGGCTGCTTCCTGGGGGTGGAGGCCTGGTCGAGGACCGGGCCGCGGGGACACTAAAGCCCCGAAATCATCTCAAGATAACCTCAAGATGTTAGAGAGGGTTAACAGCCAAATGGCTGACAGCACCTATGAGATGGTGGAAAGAAGGGTGAAGAGAACCCCGTCACAATTCCTCTCTCGGGCGCTCCTGAACTCCCTCTTCGCTCTCCCATACACAATTATTCATTCTGGCGACTTATTATAAATGAACAAGGTGTAGAACCTTATCTTAACAAGGTGCTACTTACTCAACTCCAGAGATTAATGACTCAGTTGGCAATGATAAATTATGCCTTCAGTTGGCAGTTTATCATCAGGATTATATATAGTGTTTCTACTCGGTACCAGGAATTACGTCAAGGAGATTTATAAGTTTTATTTAACTTGTCAGAAGTATGGCATTTTGGGATTTGATTTCGGGTTGTAATACGTGAAAGCTTAGTGTTAATGTTTTACATATGATTATTGACTGTTACTTAGATCTGTTAAGTACTGATTAGTATGTAGGACGGTACTTAAGTTAAAGTGTTGTGATACACTTAAGGGCCATGCTATATAAAGTGTGTGCTTGTATGTGTGAACATTATATGTATGTATGATACATGTATGCAGGCGAAAGTTTCAGAAAGTTTTGAATCTGTTGTCCTTTACAACAAATACTGTGTGTATGATGTTCATCATAGGAAAATATGGATGACTTTCTAAGCTTCTGTCTACACACACACACACACACACACACACACACACACACACACACACACACACACACACAAAGACCAAAGAGCCAAAGCTCAACCCCCGCAAGCACAATTAGGTGAGTACACACACACACACACACACACACACACACACACACACACACACACACACACACACACACACACAAAGACCAAAGAGCCAAAGCTCAACCCCCGCAAGCACAATTAGGTGAGTACACACACACACACACACACACACACACACACACACACACACACACACACACACACACACACACAAAGGTATGTCTATCTCTTCCAAGGCTGTAGAGAAACCCTTGTACACTCTTGAAGCTCTTACAGAATAATGAGTGATTAACCCTTCCTTACCACTACAAAACTGCTGAGAACTGTCACTCAAGTGTGTAAATAATAATTTTATCTGGGATATTTTACGACACCAAATAACCTTTCTTATCTTAAACATAAAACACACGTATATTTTTAAGTTACTGAGTTGACTCTGTGCCAAAAACGATTTATATAAAAAAGTGTAACATTGATTTTTATGTGTTTGCAAGTGTATGGGTCAGATTTATGTGACAGGTGTGGGTAGCAGGTGTAGGTAGCAGGTGTGTGTTCCAGTCTCGTTCAGGTCGCCTAACACTTGAACCAGCCATAAATAACCCTAAACCTTCATTTTTTTTTCGTTTGGGGAAGTTTAACCGTAAATATATTTCGAAAAAATTCCCTTCAGATATATGGCGCCATTTTATCCTATTGGAACAAGAATAGTTCATTTTGAACGACTCCGTTGGGATTCGAACGAACGTTGGGTTTCCTCACGCTCCTAAAGTAACTGCTAAATGAATGAGTAATCCCCCAACTCCCCACCAAACAACGACCCCCGTCTCTCCAACACTCCCGCCCCCCCCCTTCCCCACCAACCTTTCAGGTCACCGCTAACAATGTTAACAAGGGCCGTTAACCTCAGCGCGGCCAGTGGTGCGTTCGTTCCTGAAGGATCTCCATTTAACTTAAGGGTTAATTAACTGGTTGCGTCCTTCAACCAAAGCCCTCAGAGAGAAGATTTCATAAACGCGGAAATTTTCACCCCCGCCAATTTGTAGCTCCCCCCCACTCCCCCTCCCCCCCCCATACCTCCCTCAGAGATAAGATAACCATCGAGATAAGATAACCATCTCGGGATAACCCCTAAAGAGGGAAGACGCTACTGATTTTCGAGCGGAGTTAACATATTTTCGCATTATTTTGATAATTTTATTTTTGTTTGGACATAATTCATATATTTTTAATGTGCTGACTTTGTGTATTATGTACACAGAGGTGGCTATCATTATTTACAATGATAACCTGCATGTATACCTGTTCTTCTGTCCTCCGTGGCCAGGGTTAGAGCTGTGGTATACATCATACAGAGTATCACATCTCTAACACTATACATAGTGCATACGTACAATACATACAATCACAATCGACTTTTCGGTCCAGGACGGACCGAAACGTCGTCGTCCCTTCAACTTCTAGTGTGTGGTCTGGTCAACATACAATCTCATTTGCCTTACATAGTGCTACAAATCTCATTTCCTACATAGTGTGAAGTAATTATTGACAGTCGACAATTATTTAGTAGTGATTGACAGTGGTGATTGAAGGGCATTTACAGTGCATAGTATTTTGCAATGTAAACTATGAATTTCCGTACGTGCTAGGGTAGAGATGGTTAGAGAACTGCTACACTACATGGTGAGTTAACGAGACCTCAACCGAACAAGGTGATTGGAGTGCTTTTACTCGCTAGCCAGCATGCATACAATATACATATACATATTTCCGTCTGTCCTACATAGACGTGGTTCGAGATATGTCCTCTTACATATATGTGTGTCTCCTCTGAGCATAACTGCTCAATTGGTTATTGAAGACTCAACCACACAATGTAATTAATGTTCGTTTGTAAAGGTGAAATTGCATTTCTAGAACAGCTTACATATATTCACATGCATTCATTTATGTATATATATATATACATACATATACATCTATTTACGTCTTACGTCTTTGACAGGGTAAGAGAGCTGTTATACAAACTAGAGAGATTGTTATTTAATACTCCAATTATTATTATTATTACTAGCTGTACCCGGCCAAGCGGTGCTGTGGCTCAGCAACGCGGGTGCATTGCTGAGCCACAGCAACCTTACCCCGTCTCCTCGTCATCCCAACCATTCCTCACTCCCCCCGTCCCCTCATCATCCCCACCTTCCCCCACTCCCCTGTCTCCTTGTCCTCCCCACCATTTTCCATTCCCCTGTCCCCTCGTCCCCACCATCCACAACTCCATCCCCTCATCCTCCCCTCCATTACCTCCTCCCCTGTCCCCTCGTCCTCCCCCTCCATTCCCCACTCCCATCCCCTCGTCCTCCCCACCATTCCCCACTCCCTGACCTCAGCCGCATCCTCAGAGTGCGAATATTTGTCCGAACACCCTTAAAGTGCCCCGAGGAAAGCACGTTCAATCTTACACTCACGACAGTGCCATGCTGCCCGAAGGTACCGCCGCAGCAGCTCCTCCGGAATCTCCAGGGACCCACCATGAACGCTGACGAAGGTGAGAGCATCACTCCGGTCGGAAACAGTCACTGTACCATCAATGGTACTGTGACAGTGACAGTGACAGTGCGGCAAGGGCAAGGGGCCAGTTTCACGAAGCAGTTACGCCAGCACTTACTAACGTGTACATCTTTCTTCAATCTTTGACGGCTTTGGTTACATTTATTAAACAGTTTACAAGCGTGAAAACTTGCCAATCAACTGTTGTTAGTGTTATAAACAGCCTCCTGGTGCTTTGAGAGCTCGTTAACTGTTTAATAATTGAAAACAAAGCCGCCAAATATTCAGAAAAGATGTACAGGTTCGTAAGTGCTTTCGTGAATCTGGCTCCAGGTCTGTCCCTCGTAGCTACGTAAAAATGCCCGGTAGTCGTCCTCTTCGGCAAACTTCACAATAGCCCATTGTGAAGACACCAATTCCCCACCACAGATCGCCTCCACGGAGACACGGAGCATATCACACATAACTAGTTCCACGGTAGGATAATCAGCTCGCCCAGTATATTCTAGACCCATCGAACGAGTCCGCACAACTGGGGGAAGAGGCCCCCCTTCCCCCATCACACAAGCCACGTCAGCAAAGACGAGTATCTAATCACCTCGGACGCCGGTCAACTACTGCAGCGCAGGCGGGCACCTCCTCACCCCCCTGGCGGCCGGGTCGGAACTCCTGAGGCATATATATAGTAGGTATATAAAAACACGCGCCTGTTCGAATGCAACGTTGTGTCAATATTTCAAAGTAATCGATAAAGAGGTTTTGAAGATTTCCCTCACATGAAAAAACACATGAAAAACACAGTTTATAAAAAAACATGTTTTTTTCATCACAGACGTGACATTTATATAGTATGTATATACAAACCCGCTCCGATGCAAATGGAATGTTGTGTGAAAATTTCAAAGCAATCGGCGAAGAACTTTCGGAGATCCGCGATTTTGAACAAACGAACATTAAATTTTTATTTATATAAATTATTATTATTATTATTATTATTAATGTACACAGACAACTCACACTAACGCGATACATTTTAACGATAAGATAATTTTAAATAAGAATGTCTGTCCAAGCTTGGGTGACAAACGCTTGGGCTAGCCTCACTAAATTCGTAACAGTAATTGTTATTGGGTACATGCCCAACATTGTTGGGTTTTAGTTGGTATAAATGAAAGGAGTGCCACTTGACACAGTGCCAACGTGACCCCCATGAATAATTTTGGAAAATTCTATTAACTTTGAAAATCCTATTACTTACCCATCCTCATAGAAGATGGCTAATTCAGCTCTTTTTATAGCTTGTTTTCCGTGGGTATAAAGGGCAATTTATACCAAAATTCAATCGGAACATCAGTAAGAATTTCATTAGGAAAGGTTAGAAAAGCTGTTAGAGAGTTTACTAACTTTACTGCTTTAGTAAACTTCCTATTAAAATTCTTCCTCATGCTCATGTTAAATTTGTAAAGTTTGGTGTAAACTACCATCTTAGTTTACCCAAGGTACAAACAAGATATGAAAAAAACTGGACCCGGATTCACGAAGCAGTTACACAAGTACTTACGAACGAGTACATCTTTCCTCAATGTTTGACGGCTTTGATTACATATATTAAACAGTTTACAAGCATGAAAACCACCCAATCAACTGTTGTTATTGTTATAAACAGCCTCCTGGTGCTTCGGAGCTCATTAACTGTTTAATAATTGTAAACAAAGTCGCCAAAGATTGAGAAAGGATAGACAGTTTCGTAATTTCTTGCGTAACTGCTTAGTGAATCTGGCTCCTGAACCATACATCCTCTGAGGACTCGTACAAGGTGATCCTATTCCTTCTTGAACAGGAAAGTAAGATTGAAATTACCTCGGACTTAAAGCTACAGTCTGAAAATACAATAAAATAACGACTCAGTTACACTTATCTTGAGGTTATCTTGAGATGATTTCGGGGCTTTTAGTGTCCCCGCGGCCCGGTCCTCGACCAGGCCTCCACCCCCAGGAAACAGCCCGTAACAGCTGACTAACTCCCAGGTACCTATTTACTGCTAGGTAACAGGGGCATAGTGTGAAAGAAACTTTGCCCATTTGTTTCTGCCTCGTGCGGGAATCGAACCCGCGCCACAGAATTACGAGTCCTGCGCGCTATCCACCAGGCTACGAGGCCCCTAAGGTCATGTGAGTTCCTACCGAGTCTTTCCTACGTTCTAATACAATCTTCTCTACCTATTCAGGCGAGAAGTCACAATAACGTGGCTAAAGTAAGTTGACCAGACAACACCTTAGAAGGTGAAGGGACGACGACGTTTCGGTCCGTCCTGGACCATTCTCAAAACGATATTAGTTTCTCAAGTCACTGTCGACTTGAGAATGGTCCAGGACGGACCGAAACGTCGTCGTCCCTTCACCTTCCAGTGTGTGGTCTGGTCAACTTCTCTACCTATTCTTTGGCAGTAATGTACGAAAATAAGAATGCTGGTAGAGTTACCTCACTTCCCTCTTCATGTGCCTATTCCCCTCAAGTCTAATTCGTAGACTTGCTTTGTCCCACTGACTGTCATTTAAGTCGAAAGTTGAGTGCCTTCCTGAATACTGACTTCAGGAGTTCATCATATAGACTTAGTAATGAGCTGCCGAAAGTGAGTGCATATCTTAAAAGTACGTTAGCCTAGGTAGATGGATATAGATAACATAATTGTTATCATGATGATGATAACAATTAGCAGACAGTATTTGTTATGAAGCTAACACCAACCCGCCAAACACACACCGAAACTACGACGTTGATACAACGTTCGAACAAGTTTTAACACAACCTAACCAGTTATAACAACCAATATAGCAAGTTGTAACAACGTTCTAATACGTCATAAACACGTTAAGCCAAGATGTAACAACTTTATTACAAGTTGTAACAAGCGGAAAATAGAGACAGTTTCGGTTTGTGTTTCCAGGGCTATACAGTAAAGAACCAGTTTGAGATACTTTAAGATTCCAGTAAGGATAAGATCCTCATCCTATCCTGGAAGTAGAAAGCAAAGATCCTGGAAGTAGAAAGTAGATATCCTGGAAAATAGAGACAGTTACGGTTTGTGTTTCCAGGAAAATAGTTACCTTATCTGAGCATCTTAGCTGGGAAAGAGGAATGACGGGTGGGTGGTTATCTTGGTTATCTTGAGATGATTTCTGGGCTTTTTAGTGTCCCCGCGGCCCGGTCCTCGACCAGGCCTCCACCCTTAGGAAGCAGCCCGTGACAGCTGACTAACACCCAGGTACCTATTTTACTGCTAGGTAACAGGGGCATAGGGTGAAAGAAACTCTGCCCATTGTTTCTCGCCGGCGCCTGGGATCGAACCCAGGACCACAGGATCACAAGTCCAGCGTGCTGTCCGCTCGGCCGACCGGCTCCCTACATCAGGGGAGGCCAGGTCATGTTTACAAGCAGTCTCGGGGAGCAGATAGAGAGTCTACGTGTGCACTAATTCCTCTCTCCTTGCAACGTTGCATATTCATAGGGTTCAGGACGCATTTACATAATCATCCTGACCTCCTGGTTAGCCGGGATGCTGGCCAATCACCGCCTGGCTCTCTCACTTACCTGTCTGCTTTTCCAATCACTGCGACTGCTTGGTGGGGGCGTCTTGTTTGCTCCCGTCCACTCAGCTTTCTTCCTCCACACTCACCTGTCTGTTTCACCTGTCCACCTTCAGGATTACTTATTCCAGAGTTTTTTCCTGTAATTGTTTTCCCCTGTTTGTTTCTTGAGCTGCATGTGTGTGTGTGTGTGTTTTGGTACTTGCTTCGTTTTTAAGTCAATTCTTCCTTCCTCCACTTTTGAAAAGCTCGGACGGTCCGCGTTCAATCCCCGACCGTCTAAGTGGTTGGGCACCATTCCTTCCCCCCGTCCCATCCCAAATTCTTATCCTGATCCCTTTCCAGGGCTATATAGTCGTAATGGCTTGGTGCTTTCCGCTGATAATTCCCTCCCTCAGTCATTATTTCTTTTATTCTTCCTTCCTACAGTCATTATATAGCATCTTCAATTATCTAGCCGGTCGGCCGAGCGGTCAGCACGCTGGACTTGTGATCCTGTGGTCCCGGGTTCGATCCCGGGAGTCGGCGAGAAACAATGGGCAGAGTTTCTTTCAACCTATGCCCCTGTTACTTAGCAGTAAAATAGGTACCTGGGTGTTAGTCAGCTATCACGGGCTGCTTCCTGGGGGTGGAGGCCTGGTCGAGGACCGGGCCGCGGGGACACTAAAGCCCCGAAATCATCTCAAGATATCTATATCCGCTTTCTTGGGGACGTTCTGATGCCTTGGGGAACTGTTTTCCGTCTTAGTGGCACTCCTACTCTGTTTCCTCTGTCATTTATCTAGGAAACTTTTTCTTGTGAGTTACCTGTCTGTTGTGTCTCCGTCTGTCTGTCCGAGGTTGGAAGACAGACGCTTGGGGCTAGCCACGTTAAACTTTGCAGGATGAATGGTGATTTTATTGAGCGTGTCATTCGGGGGTCGCCCAGTGCCCCCTCCCCTAAAAGGGGGCACTACCCCAATGCCCCACCTTTACGGAAGTCTGGGAATTTAGAATTCTCAGCACCGAAGGGAGGGAAAGGGAGCTATCGGGAGAAAGCCCCAAGCCAGTACGACTATATAGCACTAGGAAGGGATCAGGATAAGGATTTGGGATGGGACGGGTGGAAAGGAATGGTGCCCAACCACTTGCATTTCTCAGCACCGAGACAATGAACTTTAGGATTAGTTTAAATAAGAGTGAAGTGAGATACTGACTGAATTTACTGAAGGGTTGAAGAATTATATCCCTGGAAACACAAACCGAAACTGTCTCTATTTTCCGCTTGTTACAACTTGTAATAAAGTTGTTACATCTTGGCTTAACGTGTTTATGACGTATTAGAACGTTGTTACAACTTGCTATATTGGTTGTTATAACTGGTTAGGAGGTGTTAAAACTTGTTCAAACGTTGTAGCAACGTCGTAGTTTCGGTGTGTGTTTGGCGGGGTATAGAGAGATTTGGAGAATGGGTAAGAGAGAGAGAATGGAAGAATGGGAAGGAGAATAATAGGGAGTGAAAGTAAAGGGCTCAATAGGAGCTGCCTCGTATGGACCAACAGACAGCTTCCTGTCTGGACACCAGACAAGATCTGGAATTGTCCTGTCACGTGCCGTCAGTCCCCTGTCCGTCCCATTATACCTGAAGTGTCTACTGTCTAATCATTAATGAGTCATTTGCTTGTATGCTCTTCCTGTCAGTTAGACAGCAGACAGACAGATATAAACATGAAGAGCTTAAGTCTACGTGTAAGGGGTATACCAACAGACAGAAGCAGGTAGGTTATATAACCTTGTTAATATATCTATATATCACTTGGAAGGGATATGAGAACAAGGATCTGGGATAGGACGGGGGGACAGAATTGTGCCCAACCACTTGGATGGTTGGGGATCGAGCACCGACCTGCAACGATCTTGGATGTCGCTGTAGCAACCAAAGTGGTTGGGCATCAGCTGACGAAGGATAGGGGGGGATAGAGAGACTACCGTGGACAAAAACACACATACATCTTGAGATGATTTCGGGGCTTAGCGTCCCTGCGGCCCGATCCTCGACCAGGCCTCCTTTTTGCTACACACCCCCAGGAAGCAGCTCGTGGCAGCTATCTAACTCCCAGGTACCTATTTACTGCTTGGTGATAGGGGTATCAGGGTGAAACTCTGCCCATTTGTTTCCCCTTGCACCGGGGATCGAACCCGGAACCTCAGGACTACGAATCCCGAGCACCGTCCACTCAGCTGTCAGGCCCTCTTCAAACACACACAGACACATATATGTAAAACGTGACATATAGAGACAAATACATACAGACTTATAATGTTTGACGGTATAATGACACATGACTTTATTTCAATAATTATTCTAAACTGATGGAAAGGGATTTCTTAATAAAAAGCAGATATCATTATGTAAATCCAAACCAGTTTTGAATTTCCCCCGCTTCTGATCTACCTTTGGCTTCCATTAAAAAAATCAGAGCTCACAGAGGAACTAAAAATATTTTAGGTTGGTTATCTGTAAAAATTTACCCGAAATAATTCAGCAAAAGCTCTTCCCTACACTTTAGCTGGAGGAGGAGGAGGTTATGAAATTTTAATGGGAGTTCTTTCAAGCCATTATCGTGATTAAAACTTTGAACAGAGATGGATGCTTGAGGGAGTGGTGTCAGCCTCCCCTTGACGGCCTACCTGGGGGCATCGCGCCCAGCCGGGCCCCCCCACACACCACGCTGCTTGTCTCAAGTGTTATGAGGTGTGTGTGTGTGTGGGAGGGTGTGTGTGTGTGTGTGTGTGTGGGTGGGAGGGTGTGTGTGTGTGTGTGTGTGGGTGGGTGGGGGGTGTATGTGTGTGTGTGTGTGTGTGGGTGGGTGGGGGGTGTATGTGTGTGTGTGTGTGGGTGGGTGTGTGTGTGTGTGTGTGTGGGAGGGTGTATGTGTGTGTGTGTGTGGGAGGGTGTGTGTGTGTGTGTGTGGGTGGGTGGGGGGTGTATGTGTGTGTGTGTGTGGGTGGGTGTGTGTGTGTGTGTGTGGGTGAGTGGGGGGTGTATGTGTGTGTGTGTGTGGGTGTGTGTGTGTGTGTGTGTGTGGGTGGGGGGGTGTATGTGTGTGTGTGTGTGTGGGTGTGGTGTGTGTGTGTGTGTGTGTGTGTGCGTGTGTGTGTGTGTGTGTGTGTGTGTACTCACCTAGTTGTACTCACCTAGTTGTGTTTTGCGGGGTTGAGCTTTGGCTCTTTGGTCCCGCCTCTCAACCGTCAATCAACAGGTGTACAGATTCCTGAGCCTATCGGGCTCTGTCATATCTACACTTGAAACTGTGTATGGAGTCAGCCTCCACCACATCACCCCCTAATGCATTCCATTTGTCAACCACTCTGACACTAAAAAAGTTCCTTCTAATATCTCTGTGGCTCATTTGGGCACTCAGTTTCCACCTGTGTCCCCTTGTGCGTGTTCCCCTTGTGTTAAATAGACTGTCTTTATCTACCCTATCAATCCCCTTCAGAATCTTGAATGTGGTGATCATGTCCCCCCCTAACTCTTCTGTCTTCCAGCGAAGTGAGGTTTAATTCCCGTAGTCTCTCCTCGTAGCTCATACCTCTCAGCTCGGGTACTAGTCTGGTGGCAGACCTTTGAACCTTTTCCAGTTTAGTCTTATCCTTGACTAGATATGGACTCCATGCTGGGGCTGCATACTCCAGGATTGGCCTGACATATGTGGTATACAAAGTTCTGAATGATTCTTTACACAGGTTTCTGAATGCCGTTCGTATGTTGGCCAGCCTGGCATATGCCGCTGATGTTATCCGCTTGATATGTGCTGCAGGAGACAGGTCTGGCGTGATATCAACCCCCAAGTCTTTTTCCTTCTCTGACTCCTGAAGAATTTCCTCTCCCAGATGATACCTTGTATCTGGCCTCCTGCTCCCTACACCTATCTTCATTACATTACATTTGGTTGGGTTAAACTCTAACAACCATTTGTTCGACCATTCCTTCAGCTTGTCTAGGTCTTCTTGAAGCCTCAAACAGTCCTCTTCTGTTTTAATCCTTCTCATAATTTTAGCATCGTCCGCAAACAGGGAGAGAAATGAATCGATTCCCTCCGGGAGATCATTTACATATATCAGAAACAAGATAGGACCGAGTACAGAGCCCTGTGGGACTCCACTGGTGACTTCACGCCAATCGGAGGTCTCACCCCTCACCGTAACTCTCTGCTTCCTATTGCTTAGATACTCCCTTATCCACTGGAGCACCTTACCAGCTACACCTGCCTGTCTCTCCAGCTTATGTACCAGCCTCTTATGCGGTACTGTGTCAAAGGCTTTCCGACAATCCAAGAAAATGCAGTCCGCCCAGCCCTCTCTTTCTTGCTGTGTGTGTGTGTGGGCGTGTTGTGGGGCTTGTGTATTTAGTGCTGGAGTGATCAGTCAGGCTGTTGGACGCGGCTGCTCGCAGCCTGACGTATGAACCACAGCCTGGTTGATCAGGTATTCTTTGGAATTACTAATCCAGTTCTCTCTTGAACACTGTGAGGGGTCGCCCAGTTATGCCCCTTATGTGTAGTGGAAGCGTGTTGAATCCTAGACCCTAATACACGCTACCTGAGGCCTTAAATAGTCCATATATGTTCTATACTAGGCCGAAGAATATTATGGTTTCTAACTTAATATATTCAGACTCGGATAGTAGAATTTGGTACTATTCACTAATATAAATTCTCCACTACGTCAATATATGTACGATGACGCACATAGTAACAATACGTACTATCTAAAGAGGAGGATAGTTTGCTATTAGTGTTACTGCTTCTACTATTTGTTACTGTTTAAATTAATAGTATTACTACCACCTACTATTCCTACTTTCACCGTAGCTTGTAACTAAATACTGAACTGGTAGGAAGAAAACTAGTCCTTCCACGCAACACTACAGCTCAACACAGGCGTAGTGAATATTAAGGTTTAAGCTCACGACACTAAACAAAAATATTTGTTGAGAAAATTCACACACACAAGAGTTCAAAGATAAAATTTGATTTCACATTGGTGTGTTTACCTCCTTAAGAGCATTCATGTACTCTCTGAGGAGACATGGTGAGAGGTCATTAGTCATCTCTGTTTTGGTGGTGGTGGGTGAGGGAGAGGTGGTGGGTGAGGGAGAGGTGGTGGGTGAGGGAGAGATGGTGGGTGAGGGAGAGATGGTGGGTGAGGGAGAGATGGTGGGTGAGGGAGAGATGGTGGGTGAGGGAGAGGTGGTGGGTGAGGGAGAGACGGTGGGTGAGGGAGAGACGGTGGGTGAGGGAGAGACGGTGGGTGAGGGAGAGGTGGTGGGTGAGGGAGAGACGGTGGGTGAGGGAGAGGTGGTGGGTGAGGGAGAGACGGTGGGTGAGGGAGAGGTGGTGGGTGAGGGAGAGACGGTGGGTGAGGGAGAGACGGTGGGTGAGGGAGAGGTGGTGGGTGAGGGAGAGACGGTGGGTGAGGGGGACGGTGGGTGAGGGGGAGAGACGGTGGGTGAGGGAGAGGTGGTGGGTGAGGGAGAGATAGTGGGTGAGGGAGAGATAGTGGGTGAGGGAGAGGTGGTGGGTGAGGGAGAGACGGTGGGTGAGGGAGAGGTGGTGGGTGAGGGAGAGACGGTGGGTGAGGGAGAGGTGGTGGGTGAGGGAGAGACGGTGGGTGAGGGAGAGACGGTGGGTGAGGGGGAGGTGGTGGGTGAGGGAGAGATGGTGGGTGAGGGAGAGGTGGTGGTGAGGGAGAGACGGTGGGTGAGGGAGAGGTGGTGGGTGAGGGAGAGACGGTGGGTGAGGGAGAGGTGGTGGGTGAGGGAGAGAGATGGTGGGTGAGGGAGAGATGGTGGGTGAGGGAGAGAGCGGTGGGGTGAGGGAGAGGTGGTGGGTGAGGGAGGAGGTGGTGGGTGAGGGAGAGACGGTGGGTGAGGGAGAGGTGGTGGGTGAGGGAGAGACGGTGGGTGAGGGAGAGGTGGTGGGTGAGGGAGAGAACGGTGGGTGAGGAGAGAACGGTGGGTGAGGGGAGAGGTGGTGGGTGAGGGAGAGACGGTGGGTGAGGGAGAGGTGGTGGTGGAGGGAGATGTGGTGGGTGAGGGAGAGACGGTGGGTGAGGGAGAGATGGTGGGTGAGGGAGAGATGGTGGGTGAGGGAGAGATGGTGGGTGAGGGAGAGTGGTGGGTGAGGGAGAGGTGGTGGGTGAGGGGAAGATGGTGGGTGAGGGAGAGACGGTGGGTGAGGGAGATATGGTGGGTGAGGGAGAGGTGGTGGGTGAGGGAGAGATGGTGGGTGAGGGAGAGCGGTGGGTGAGGGAGAAATGGTGGGTGAGGGAGAGGTGTGGGGTGAGGGAGAGATGGTGGGTGAGGGAGAGGTGGTGGGTGAGGGAGAGGTGGTGGGTGAGGGAGAGATGGTGGGTTGAGGGAGAGACGGTGGGTGAGGGAGAGACGGTGTGGGTGAGGGAGAGGTGGTGGGTGAGGGGAGAGACGGTTGGTGAGGGAGAGGTGGTGGGTGAGGAGATGTGGTGGGTGAGGGAGAGACGGTGGGTGAGGGAGAGATGGTGGGTGAGGGAGAGATGGTGGGTGAGGGAGAGATGGTGGGTGAGGGAGAGAGGTGGGTGAGGGAAGACGGTGGGTGAGGGAGAGATGGTGGGGTGAGGGAGAGATGGTGGGTGAGGGAGAGGTGGTGGGTGAGGGAGAGATGGTGGGTGAGGGAGAGGTGGTGGGTGAGGGAGAGGTGGTGGGTGAGGGAGAGACGGTGGGTGGAGGGAGAGGTGGTGGGTGAGGGAGAGGTGGTGGGTGAGGGAGAGACGGTGGGTGAGGGAGAGATGGTGGGTGAGGGAGAGATGGTGGGTGAGGGAGAGATGGTGGGTGAGGGAGAGGTGGTGGGTGAGGGAGAGGTGGTGGGTGAGGGAGAGATGGTGGGTGAGGGAGAGACGGTGGGTGAGGGAGAGACGGTGGGTGAGGGAGAGGTGGTGGGTGAGGGAGAGATGGTGGGTGAGGGAGAGATGGTGGGTGAGGGAGAGGTGGTGGGTGAGGGAGAGGTGGTGGGTGAGGGAGAGGTGGTGGGTGAGGGAGAGACGGTGGGTGAGGGAGAGGTGGTGGGTGAGGGAGAGATGGTGGGTGAGGGAGAGATGGTGGGTGAGGGAGAGATGGTGGGTGAGGGAGAGACGGTGGGTGAGGGAGAGACGGTGGGTGAGGGAGAGACGGTGGGTGAGGGAGAGATGGTGGGTGAGGGAGAGATGGTGTGTGTGAGTGCGTGCAGGTGGAGAGGCCGGCTTTGTGTGTGTGTCTGTGGTCCCAACCCTCTCTCCCGCCATCTGTTGGCTGGGAACAGTATTAGCTGGCTGGTGGTGGTGGTGGTAGTGGGGGTGGTGGTGGTGGTAGTGGGGGGGTGGTGGTGGTGGTGGTGGTGGTGGTGGTGGTGGTGGTGGTGGTGGTGATGGTGGTGATGGTGGTGATGGTGGTGGTGGTGTTGGTGGTGGTGGTTGGTTGGTGGTGGTGGTGGTGGTGGTGATGGTGGTGATGGTGGTGATGGTGGTGGGATGATGATGGTGGTGGTGGTGGTGGGATGATGGGGGTGGTGGTGGTGGTGCTGGTGGTGGTGGTGGATGATTGGTGGTGGTGGTGGTGGTGCTGGGGGTGGTGGTGGTGGTGGTGGTAATGGTGGGAGTGGTGGTGGGAGTGGTGGTGGTGGTGGTGGTGGGGTGTTGCTGGTGGTGGTGGGGGTGGTGGTGATGTTGGTGGTGGTGGTGGTGTTGCTGCATGGTGGTGGTGGTGGTGTTGCTGGTGGTGGTGGTGGTGTTGCTGTGGTGATGGTGGTGGTGTTGCTGGTGGTGGTGGTGGTGGTGGTGTTGGTGGTGGTGGTGGTGATGTTGGTGGTGGTGGTGGTGCTGGGGGTGGTGGGGTGGTGGTGGTGGTGGTGCTGGGGTGGTGGGGGTGGTGGTGGTGGTGTTGCTGGTGGTGGTGGTAGTGTTGCTGGTGGTGGTGGTGGTGGTGGTGGTGGTGGTGTTGCTGGTGGTGTGGTGGTGGTGGTGTTGGTGGTGGTGGTGGTGATGTTGGTGGTGGTGGTGGTGGTGGTGGTGGTGTTGGTGGTGGTGGTGGTGATGTTGGTGGTGGTGGTGTTGGTGGTGGTGGTGGTGATGTTGGTGGTGTGGTGGTGCTGGGGGTGGTGGGGGTGGTGGTGGTGGTGGGTGTTGTTGCTGGTGGTGTTTGGTGGTGGGTGGTGGTGGTTGGTGCTGGGGTTGTTGGGGGGTGGTGGTGGTGGTGTTGGTGGTGGTGGTGGTGGTGTTTGGTGGTGGTGGTGGTGGTGTTGGTGGTGGTGGTGTTGGTGGTGTTGGTGGTGGTGCTGGTGTTTGGTGGTGGTGGTGTGGTGGTGATGGTGGTAGTGGTGGTGTTGGTGGTGGTGATAGTGTGTGGTGATGTTGGTGGTGGTGGTGTTGGTGGTGGTGTGGTGGTGTTGGTGGTGGTGGTGTTGGTGGTGTTGGTGGTGGTGATGGTGTTGGTGGTGGTGTTGGATGGTGGTGATGGTGGTGGTGTTGGTGGTGGTGATAGTGTTGGTGTGGTGTTGGTGGTGGTGGTGTTGGTAGTGGTGGTGGTGTTGGTGGTGTTGGTGGTGGGGTGGTGTTGGTGGTGTTGGTGGTGGTTGTGTGTGGTGGTGTGGTGTGGTGGTGTTGGTGGTGTTGGTGGTGGTGATGGTGTTGGTGGTGGTGGTGGTGGTGGTGATGGTGGTGGTGGTGGTGTTGGTGGTGGTGATTGGTGTGGTGGTGGTGTTGGTGGTGGTGGTGGTGGTGGTGGTGTGGTGTTGGTGGTGGTGTTGGTGGTGGTGGTGGTGCTGGTGCTGCTGTTGGTAGTGGTGGTGTCGCCTATCGTGGCGACAGGCGACTTTTAACAACCATTTATCAAAACATACAAACTTAAACTAACTTAATACAATCACCGGAATTGAAAAGTTACCTGACCATCCTATCTCTAATGCATTTTTTTCTGTTATGGGCTGGTAGAGGAAGGTCTCATATTGATCGTTTGGTCATTGAAGAGGATTTACATGGTCATATATGCTTGTAGAAAAGTAATATTAATAGTGAGAGCTTGTCCACATATGTTATTGTTATATTCACTTGGAGGCCTGGTCAAGGACCGGGCCGCGGGGACACTAAAGCCCCGAAATCATCTCAAGATAACCTTCAACAGGCCTCTCTCATAACTGGATGCGGGATCCTGTGGTCCCGGGTTCGATCCCAGGCGCCGGCGAGAAACGATGGGCAGAGTTTCTATCACACTGATGCTCCTGTTACCTAGCAGTAAATAGGTACCTGGGAGTTATTCAGCTGTCACGAGCTGTTTCCTGGGGGTGGAGGCCTGGTCGAGGACCGGGCCGCGGGGACACTAAAGCCCCGAAATCATCTCAAGATAACCCGTTGTGGGACAGAATCCTACCAAAGATACATCTCTAGTAAGCGAAGGTCAGTGACCGGGTTACTTTTTAAGTGAACTTAAAATGGTCACTTTACGATGAACTTAATAATATTAAAACTTCAAGAAATACAATTGCTTGCACCGATATTCAGTCTAAAATGCATCAAACCGTTCTCAAAAATTTATCTTTACTCTGCTGTATCAGTGGCACGGGAGGAGGGCAGCTCTCGTATAATAAATAGACGAGGAATATTTTTTGGGGGAAGGTTAGGTTAGGTCAAGTTAGTTAATCCCCAAAATACATATATCTTCTGATCTAAGCTATAGGATGATGAGGGGGGTTATAGAGACGGGTTGCTGTCTGAGACCAGAGACCCCTTGGTATAGGGTATCTCCCCCCTAGTATAGGTTATCTCCCCCATCATATAGTCAATCTTTACCATGGTATAGTCTATTTTCCCCCCTGGTATAGGGTATCTCCCCCTATGGTATAGGTTATCAACCCCATGATATAGGTCATATCTTCCTGGTATATTACCATCAATAATTAACACCTATGTCATGTTCCCTTTCCAAAGAATTACCGAGCATATTCCCTCCTCTTATAATTCTAGAGCCCTTGCCCTAAACACACACTATTTAACAAAGGTTTTGATAACATACCCATTAACATTATAACTGACAAACTTGATACAACTTAATTCCGATTTGCATACAAAACTGGCTTCTCTGTGACGCTGTGAAATTGTATTAAAAGTGTTCAATGCTGCAGATTGCATAATACCTCTGTTCCCTTCACTGTTGCTTCTTGCTGCCAAAGCATTTGACAAATGTTGAATGCATCTAACTTTTTAAAGAGCTAGTGTATGTTGTATGTGTATGATAGTGTATGATAGCGTATGATAGACTAGTGTATGTTGAAACTACTGGATATTTAAATGTTTCTTTTTAGTGGGTAAATTGTTGTGAAGTCGATTAATGTCCTTTTTGAAAATTTCTAATGAAAATGGGGTCGAATATAGAGCTCTATTTTTATTTCGTTACTTTATTGTTTTATATAAAGTGTTAGATAGAAATATTCCAGTAATATATTCCGAATATTATCTAGAATCACATTATATCGACGGGTTGGATAATATTGGTTTTCAGATATTATCAGAGACTGTAAAGTTAGAACAAATGTCCTTTGAACATATCAAGATATATACCATATATCAAGACCATATATCAAGATGAACTTCGTCACCTTGATATCTAGTCGAAAGTAAAGTTATCTACCAGTCAAAGTTTCATTTTGTATGATTATTAACAGTGGCATCTGCAAAATGCAGGTGTGTAATACTGTGCTTTGGGTAAGTTATACTGACTTGGTTACCTAGCAGTAAATAGGTACCTGGGAGTTAGTCAGCTGTCACGGGCTGCTTCCTGGGGGTGGAGGCCTGGTCGAGGACCGGGCCGCGGGGACACTAAAGCCCCGAAATCATCTCAAGATAACCTCAAGATAAGATACTGTGCTTGAAGGAAATAGTTGCACTGCATCTTATGTGTCTATCCTTGCACTCTTTGCAATCTCCTCCATCTCCTCAGGTCAATACCTACACTTTGCCAGCAATGTAAACTTGTTTATAATCAAATACGACTGAATAATAAGTGATGCGAATAATGGTGTAGCGACACACTACACTACACGCATGGGGGGAGTTGTGTAAAACCCTGGTTTGTGTCTCGGAGAGGCTGCAGGATCCAAGTTAGGTACAACTGGTTTCAACTCTTTTGACCATGTCGTAGCTTAGCCGCTTAAGGCAGCGTCTGGGATGATCTCGGACGCAGGTTCGAATCCTCGTCACGGTCCTTGTGGATTTGTTCATTGGTGTAGCGAGTTTAGAGAACAATATAACAACTAGTCAGGAGAGAGAGAACAGAGATGCCCCCAGCTGGAGATGACTAAGGAATTACTCTCACAAAGTGATTGGTGGTTGATTGATAAAGTAGTCATAGCAATTGGTGATTGCTATGACTAGTTTAGTTATAGGTTGTACCCAGACTACTCAGACTTCAATTTAAAATCGCTTGGGTAATTTGCATGAGTTATATATAGTTGTTAATATGCAGGCGATGAGTCACAATAACGTGGCTGAAGTATGTTGACCAGACCACACACTAGAAATTGAAGGGACGACGACGTTTCGGTCCGTCCTGGACCATTCTCAAGTCGATTTGACAAGTCTAGAATAGTTAGAGACGTTACAAGAGTGAGGTACCATATTTATATTAGGCATCTTGAGTATGCAAATGACAAGCTGAGTAAATATTGATAGCAACACACACATATATAACTACCAATCCAGGCTAGGCTATACTTTATATACTTATATACTGTACATATATTTATATAAATATATTTATAGTATATTTGAGTGAATTTAGATTTCATAGATTCTAATTCTCATTTGAATATTACACATGAGACTGAATAATTAAAAGGGAAATCCTAAACCTTTAAATAGTTGCATATCTTATGCCTTTGTAAATCACTTGAAGAAAATGCAGGTATGTAGATATTATATTATCAGTGATAGTGAGGTTTGAGTGATAATAGACTTGTCAAGAACTTGAACGTTGATTAAGATGCAGATATCTTCTAGATAACTTAAGAGTTATATAACAATTGTCTAAAGTTGTAGGCCAGACACTTGGGGGGCAAGCCTTATCCAACTTTGCATGGTGATTGCTGAGGGGATGGTGAATGACACTGACGGGTCGGGTCGGTCCCATTGCTCCCGTTAAAAGGGTGAAGGACCCCATGGCGTAAAGTTAAGGATTGGCGCCTAGTCAATCCTCCCCGGCCAGGATACGAACCCAGGCCAAATCACTCGCGAAGCGCTGGGCGAGTGTGTTACCACTGCGCCACGGGGACTGTGCATATTGTTAAACGATTCACACTGAGAAACCAGTTCTAATAATGATGTGAGAACAGGGCATTTCTGATGATAATATTTCTTATGATGAATACTATAAGGCCAATTCTAATCATGATGATTTTCTGGATAGACCAAGCACTAAAAGATACTCCATCTTGTATATAATAATAAAAAGGATAAGTATAGGAACTATTATCATCATGTTTTTCTTATATAAAGGAATAATATTCTTGGAATTGTGTAAACTAATCAACTCAGACATGTACAAATACTTATGAAATTTGTTTTTTTATTTGAACATGAATGTGTTTGGGTCAACACCTAACATGGTCGTCAACGTGTCTATCTGTTTCTCCCTCCTTATCTCTCTCTCTCTCTCTCTCTCTCTCTCTCTCTCTCTCTCTCTCTCTCTCTCTCTCTCTCTCTCTCTCTCTCTCTCTCTCTCTCTCTCTCTCTCTCTCTCTCTCTTACACTGTTATTCTTTCCCTCGTGTTCCTTCTCCGACTCCTTCTACTCCCCATTCCTACTCCTTCATCACCTGGTAACGAGCAACAGGTAAATTTATCCTGATGCCCTTTATCCTGGTAAATTTATCCTTTATCCTGGTAAATTTAACCTTTATCCTGGTAAATTTATCCTTTATCCTGGTAAATTTATCCTTTATCCTGGTAAATTTATCCTTTATCCTGGTAAATTTATCCTTTATCCTGGTAAATTTATCCTTTATCCTGGTAAATTTATCCTTTATCCTGGTTAATTTATCCTTTATCCTGGTAAATTTATCCTTTATCCTGGTAAATTTATCCTTTATCCTGGTTAATTTATCATGAGGACTAAGTTAGAAGACACAACAGGCACTGAGGACTAAGTTAGAAGACACAGAAACAGATTAAGTAATCTTGTTTTAAACGTGACTCTCTCGTCTCCGTGTTGGCTGGCTTAACATAACACGAATTATAAGCAGTGTTTTTTTTGTAATATAAAACAAAATGTTGGAAAGACAATTCATGATTTGTTTCTTAAATGGCACTAAAGTCCCGCATTGGAGAGATGGTACAGTAAGATCTCTCTCTGTCTCAGTAAGAGACAGGTTCTTTCTGAGAGCCATTAAGGGCATTACTGACTCTTTATGCATGACTGCTAGAGGTGACGTCTACTGCCTCGCTATCACCGCTGCCTCAATTTCCTCTAACAAGGCGTACGAGGTACAGGTTGCCCTCTGCTTAGGGTGTCACCTAAGAGTGACACAAAGTACAGGTGCCAAGAGTGCCACCTGTACTTTGCGTATGATGAGTGATGACTAGACGGTACAGCCATCACTGGTTACAGTGATTTGTCATTCCCTTGCGTCTCACAGCTGGGACTAGACTAGAGGCGTGGCTAACTATAATATGTTATGTCTTTATCGTTGTTTTCTTCCATCTTGTGTCTCTCTCCAACTTTCTTATTTCCTTTAATCATCTTCCTCCTGTCTACCTTCGTTCCTTTTCCGCTGTCTCTTTGTTTAATATAAATAAAGAGGCTCAAGGGAGAGTGAGAGGGCGAGGAACCCGAAGTTAAGTCACTTTCTTACTCCTGTTTTCTATATGGTATAGTTACGCCTGGCTGTGAATGGTATAGTTACGCCTGGCTGTGAATGGTATAGTTACGCCTGGCTGTGAATGGTATAGTTACGCCTGGCTGTGAATGGTATAGTTACGCCTGGCTGTGAATGGTATAGTTACGCCTGGCTGTGAATGGTATAGTTACGCCTGGCTGTGAATGGTATAGTTTCGCTTGGCTGTGAATGGTATAGTTACGCCTGGCTGTGAATACTATAGTTACGCCTGGCTGTGAATACTATAGTTACGCCTGGCTGTGAATACTATAGTTACGCCTGGCTGTGAATACTATAGTTACGCCTGGCTGTGAATACTATAGTTACGCCTGGCTGTGAATACTATAGTTACGCTTGGCTGTGAATACTATAGTTACGCTTGGCTGTGAACTCCGTCGGCGAGTCAAAATACAACAAATGTATTCAGAGCTTAATGGGAACTATGGAAGTTGATTTTATTTGTTTTAAAATTGCTGTTTGTGCTAACTCTAATAACAAAGTTCGATTCCCTATGTGCGTTCTGGTCTCTATAGTGAGTGATGAGTTCTAGTGATGAGTTCTAGTGATGAGTTCTTGTGGTGAGTTCTTGTGATGAGTTCGAGTGATGAGTTCGAGTGATGAGTTCTAGTGATGACTTCTAGTGATGAGTTCCAGTGATGAGTCCTAGTGATGAGTTCGAGTGATGAGTTCCAGTGATGAGTTCGAGTGATGAGTTCGAGTGATGAGTTCTAGTGATGACTTCTAGTGATGAGTTCCAGTGATGAGTCCTAGTGATGAGTTCTAGTGATGAGTTCCAGTGATGAGTTCGAGTGATGAGTTCCAGTGATGAGTTCCAGTGATGAGTTCCAGTGATGAGTTCGAGTGATGAGTTCCAGTGATGAGTTCCAGTGATGAGTTCCAGTGATGAGTTCTAGTGATGAGTTCCAGTGATGAGTTCTAGTGATGAGTTCCAGTGATGAGTTCCAGTGATGAGTTCCAGTGATGAGTTCCAGTGATGAGTTCTAGTGATGAAGTTCCTCTCCTAACGAGATCTTTTCCATCGTTCAGGTCCCCAGGAGATGATGAATTATCAAGGTTAATAATTCTTTCGTTAGCAATTAATAGTTTTCTATAACACAGTGTTAATTTAAACTGTGTTGTGTACTCACCTAGTTGGGCTTGCGGGAGGTTGAGATTCGGCTCTTTGGCCCCGCCACTGAACCGGTGGACAAATTCCTATGAGTCTGCTAATGAGACAGACAGTGCTGGTGATTAGGTTCGTTAAGGCTCGTTAAGCGGTGAGTCTCCCTCGTGTGCCAATCACTTGAGCTGGACGGTAGAGCGAAGGTCTCGCTTCATGCTGGTCGCCGTTCAATCCCCGACCGTCCACAAGTATTGGATAGCACCATTCGATATACCTGGAGTATACCAGGAGTATACCTGGACTATACCTGTAGTGGGTTCAGAGATATAACATAAAACCTGTCCAAGAACTGCGAAGGATGAGTGAAGTACGAGGAAAGAAGAAGGAACTGGATCTGAATACATTACGAAAGAGAGGGAAGAAGACATGATTGCGGCGTAGAAGATTCTACTGGACATTGACAAGATGACGAAATGTTTAATAAATACAAAAAGCAGAACGAGAAGCCATGGACGTAAGCAAGAGATGCAGATGATCAGTAGGATTGTAGAAAAAAAATCCGGTAGTCAAAGAGCACCGCTGCCACCATTGTAACGTATCAGCCCAGAAAAAAGCCCCGAAAATCATCTCAAGATAACCTCAAGATTACTTGTACATTAAAATCTTAAACCAGTACTCTCAAAGGGATATCTTGAGGTTATCTTGAGATGATTTCGGGGCTTTAGTATCCCCGCGGCCCGGTCCTCGACCAAGCCTTCACCCCCAGGAAGCAGCCCGTGACAGCTGACTAACACCCAGGTACCTATTTTACTGCTAGGTAACAGGGGCATAGGGTGAAAAAAACTCTGCCCATAGTTTCTCGCCGGCGCCTGGGATCGAACCCAGGACCACAGGATCACAAGTCCAGGGTGCTGTCCGCTCAGCCGACCGGCTCCCAGGGCTGACTACTCTAGCCTCAACTGACCAAGATCAAAGGAACAAAAATAAAGTCAACTTTACCAACAAGTTAATAAAATATATATTCATCGTTAGATCTTCGTTCATAGAGGTATTCTACGTTAATTAGGTCAATTTAAATGTCAACATGAATACATAATTGAGTCACCACACAAGAAATTGAGGACACTACGGCTGACTGACTCTGAAAATCACACAAAACTTTAAGTTGGAAACACACCGAATTTGTCACCTTGACTTGGGAGCCGGTCGGCCGAGCGGACAGCACGCTGGACTTGTGATCCTGTGGTCCTGGGTTCGATTCCAGGCGCCGGCGAGAAACAATGGGCAGAGTTTCTTTCACCCTATGCCCCTGTTACCTAGCAGTAAAATAGGTACCTGGGTGTTAGTCAGCTGTCACGGGCTGCTTCCTGGGGGTGGAGGCCTGGTCGAGGACCGGGCCGCGGGGACACTAAAAGCCCGAAATCATCTCAGGATAACCTCAGGATTGACAGTCCACTCACCAAGTCTCTGAGCCTAAGTTAGATAGAGAGGGAGGGGGAGTGACAGACAGCGTCCCCTTTTGGGCTAGTTTGGCGGCTGAAGCCTCTAGCCCAGCGATCAAACTCGCTCCTTCAATCCTCTGTGTCTCCTCTCTCATCTATCCTCCTGAATGTACAGTTCCCTTATTATTATTAACATCTTTATTGACAAAATTAATTACAATTTTGCCTAATCTGAGGATTTTGACAGTCTTATTAAAGTGAGGATAATGCTGGTATTCACTGTCACGCAGGACAGAGGGTCATACACAAGACAATAGGTCTAAACTGTAGGCTGAAGCACATATATATCATGGTTACAATCAATGGTTTAATGTATAGATATGTGAAAACAACTTTCTACTGCGCACTCCCTGGGTATTTATGGGGGACTGGGAGTTAAGCCCCCGCTTACTACGTAGATAGCCTCAGGCTCTATACCTACTACACCTTAAACAGCGGCTTGTATGATGGAGAGACACTATCAACCGTCGGCAATTATCGGCTTCGCGGAAGGCAAGGTCAATTGACACGACTTGACCTGTTGCAATTAACACTTTAGAGGTGTGACTTTTTAATTGCTAAGGCCAGACAACCCGCCAAACACACAACGAAACTACGACGTTGGTACAACGTTCGAACAAGTTTTAACACCACCTAACCAGTTATAACAACCAATATAGCAAGTTGTAACAACGTTCTAATACGTCATAAACACGTTAAGCCAAGATGTAACAACTTTATTACAAGTTGTAACAAGCTGAAAATAGAGACAGTTTCGGTTTGTGTTTCCAGGGAACCTGGCACCTTTCAATATCCTGTCTGGCTGACTCATGTTCTACGTAAAGTATTAACTAAACAACATAATGGTGTTACAAGTAGATGAAATGATGCAGAAGCGGTAGTTAATACTAATTTAAATGTAGATGTGTTTTAAATCTAGTGGGTTGAGTAACATTACATGAATAACTGCTGAAAAGGTGCTATCCAAGAGCTAGGGCTTGTAATTGCAATTAGGTGAGTACACACGCACACACACACACACCTGTTGATTGACGGTTGAACACCTGTTGATTGACGGTTGAGAGGCGGGACCAAAGAGCCAGAGTTCAACCCTCGCAAACACAACTAGGTAAGTACAACTAGGTGAGTACACACACACAGGTTGATTGACAGTTGAAAGGCGGGACCAAAGAGCCAAAGCTCAACCCCCGCAAGCACAAATAGGTGAGTACAAATAGGTGAGTACAGGGCCCTGCGCCGAGCGTACAGCGCTCCGCGGTCGTAGTCTTAAGGGTCCGAGTTCGATTCCGGGCTTTATTGCGCCTGTTCACCTAATCGTAAATAAGTACCTGGGAGTCAGACAGCAGCTACGACCTACTTCCTGGGAATATTTGTGACATAAATATGAAGTAGATATGATAGAGGAAAACAGATAGGTAATCAGTACATTAGACAACCGACGATTAGAAAGGCGGGGTCCAAGAGCTAACAACTCTATCCTACAGGCACAAACAGTAATTACAAATAGTAAACACACACAGGCACAAAGACCAGTAGATTGACAGTTGAGAGGCGGGACCAAAGAGCCGAAGCTCAACCCCCCAGCACTTACACAACTAGGTGAGTACACACGCACACAGTTGCAGAACAATAAGAACAATATTGTTCAACTGTTTTCAAGAGAAAGAAAATGATTTGTTATTCAGCTGGAAAACAAAACAAGTTCTTGGAAAAATGGAGACGATTTACAAGACTAAACTTGAAACAAAAATTCACAAGATGAGTCAATGTGTGTTTCCTGAAATGTAAAATATTAAAACAATTATAAGACTAGTTAACATATAACATATATATAAATAATAAATAATAAAATATAAATATATAAATAATATATATATATATATTGTTGAATATGACCGAAAAGGTAAGATTGAATAATTCTAACACGAATATTCTCAATATTTTTTATGTTTCTTGTCACTGACGATGGTAATTGAAAAATCAATTCTCCAAAATTCATTTTTATTTCTAGTCTGACGCCTGAACGCGTTTCGTAATAACTTATTATATTTTCAAAGACTTTAGTTTGCACACACAAATGTAACCTGTAAACACTCTAAATACATCCATACTTATACTCTCATATAAGTATGGATGGGACCCACTAAAGTCTTTAAAAAAGAGTGGGTCCCATAGGGACCCCATTGCTTGACTTGAGAATAAAATTCCAGTTCATAAAGTTCGTATAAGTCATCAGAATTAGAAGAAGTTCATAAAAGTTTTAATAAAGCTCAGGAATGTGTTAGAATCGTCACCAAACATTCCAGGTTGGTCTCCAACAGGCTCAAACTAAGTGTTTTGATGTGAGGACGAAATAATTCGTCTATTATCCTCATGATGCTACTCCTATCTTCATCACATCACCTGGTTGATACCTGGTTGATGGGGTTCTGGGAGTTCTTCTACTCCCCAAGCCCGGCCCGAGGCCAGGCTTGACTTGTGAGAGTTTGGTCCACCAGGCTGTTGCTTGGAGCGGCCCGCAGGCCCACATATACCTGGTTGATGGGGTTCTGGGAGTTCTTCTACTCCCCAAGCCCGGCCCGAGGCCAGGCTTGACTTGTGAGAGTTTGGTCCACCAGGCTGTTGCTTGGAGCGGCCCGCAAGGCCCACATATACCTGGTTGATGGGGTTCTGGGAGTTCTTCTACTCCCCAAGCCCGGCCCGAGGCCAGGCTTGACTTGTGAGAGATGGTCCACCAGGCTGTTGCTTGGAGCGGCCCGCAGGCCCACATACCCACCACAGCCCGGTTGGTCCGGCGGAGGAATAAATCTAGTTTCCTCTTGAAAATGTCCACGTCACGTCAACCTATCATGGTCACTCTTGCTGATAGTTCCGCCTGAAAAAAATAATTGCCATGGTGAATTCTTGAAGCAAATTTACCCTGCATGATAGAATAGCAACTCCATTGATTAATGTTCTCCTTTATGTATTACTGATTTTCGCTTGTCTTGAAGAACACTGTAGAAGTGAAGACATTAGAGCAATGAAGATTAAGCTTCCCTTATAAACGCTGCAGGTACGACAGTCATTCATATTGTCTACATGGATTATTTCAGGCGCAGTTTAAATATATATATATATGGATATATATTGGTGTTGCTTCGTATGGGAAGGTCTTCTGCGGTTCCCATTAATCCATGTTATCAAGGGCTGGAGTGATGATATATTATGCAGAGCTGATACCAGCAGTGCTGTCAGCACTCGGGATGGAGTGACCAACACCGCATGTCGTCTCAAGTTGATTTTTTTCCGGATTTGAAACATTCAGAGCTGCTACGTTCTATTATTAATTAATGTCCATAGCTGGAACGGCCTTTGTTGGGACGTTCAGCGCTGAGACCTCTTGATTTGAAACGTTAAGTGGTGAGGTGGATATCTTGAGATTCTTGAGGTTATCTTGAGATGATTTCGGGGCTTTAGTGTCCCCGCGGCCCGGTCCTCGACCAGGCCTCCACCCCCAGGAAGCAGCCCGTGACAGATGACTAACACCCAGGTACCTATTTTACTGCTAGGTAACAGGGGCATAGGGTGAAAGAAACTTTGCCCATTGTTTCTCGCCGGTGCCCAGGATCGAACCCGGGACCACAGGATCACAAGTCCAGCGTGCTGTCCGCTCGGCCGACCGGCTCCTACACATATTATGTTGACCAGACCACACACTAGAAAATGAAGGGACGACGACGTTTCGGTCCGTCCTGGACCATTCTCAAGTCGATTGTGTCATATTTATGTAAATATTATGTAATTTGAGATATGTAATCGACTTTAGATATGTCATTCTCAAGTCGATTACATATTTCAGCCACTTTATTGTGACTCATCATCTTCATATCCACATGAATACGTCGTCCAAGATTCCAGTTTCACTAACTTAAGGCTACTCGTCTCATCCGACGTCCGTGCTCCTTACTAGAAGTTCTCACTTTGCCTAATCAAGTTTTCGCCAGAAGCTAATCCGGTACTAGAAGACATAGCTTGCTCATTGCTAATGCTGTACCTGTTAGGTTAGCCAGCTCTTAACTTACTAGCAAGATCTTACTTTTGTGCAGATATCCTAGCCTCAGTGTCAAGGCTTCACCAGTTTACCCCTCCACGAAAAGACAGATAAACGAAAACTCGATCCAGCTACAGCTGTAGTGAGGGTAAACCCAGAACCTAGAATACAATCCTAGTTTTAGGTTAACCAAGTGTAAACCAGATTAGCCTAGATAGTTGAGAGTATTCAGCGAGTAGCCCCCAAGAGGCAGTATAGGAGCTGCAGGCGATGAGTCACAATAACGTGGCTGAAGTATGTTGACCAGACCACACACTAGAAGTTGAAGGGACGACGACGTTTCGGTCCGTCCTGGACCATTCTCAAGTCGATTGTGGACCATTCTCAGACTTGAGAATGGTCCTGGATGGACCGAAACGTCGTCGTTCCTTCAACTTCTAGTGTGTGGTCTGGTCAACAGTATAGGAGCTGCTACAGGTAATGTCAGTCGCCTGCCGGAGCCAGCCATCCAGCCTCGTTTAGTGAGAACCAACAAGCGGTCACCACACCGTAACCTGGCCAGTGTTTCCTCTCATCATTCTCCTGCCACACCACCCGCACCCCCACCCTCACCAGGCACACCCACACCCTCACCAGGCACACCCACACCCCCTCCCTACACCCCGCATACCCACCTTGCCTTGCCCAAGGGAAAGTACGCAAGGGAGGAGGAGGAGATGAGAACAAGGCTATGTGGATACTACCTCAGACGTGTGTGTGTGAACTGCATCAGTGGATAAGGCGGATTTGGGAGGTTATCATCCAATCCAGGTTCATTGTAGCGGGGCTCAACATGAACTTGAGTGCTTACCTTGAAGTGTGTGTGTGTGTGTGTGCCAAGTGTGGCTGGCTGCCCCAACACCCGAGACCCACACGGCGCTCAAGGTGTAGTCCTGTGTCGAGGCTCGACCCTCACCTCGAGTCTAATGTGATGTCTAGTGTCTAGTTAATTATTTCTGAGGGAGGGGTTGAGGTGAGGGAGCGGGAGAAGATGTGGGTTGTTGGGCAGGCGGGCGGGCGGGCAGGCGAGGGCGTACCTGGCATCTTCCTCCAACAGGTTGGGGTCCCGCACGAAAATTGTATCCTTTTCCCAGGTGAGTCTGAGCCCGCCGCCTCGCTGGCATCTGTTATCATCACTCAAGTCACTCTACTGCTCACATGCTATCTTCTGCTTCACTCTTGAGGGAGGAGACGAGCGAGTGAAGCTCACACTCTCAACTATAACCTTCCAGTTACAACCTCAAACGGCCTGGAAGGTCATAGAGCACCCACAGCTTACATTTTGGGAACGACGAAACAATATGGAAGATAGCCACCTGGTCTATCAACTTTGAGATGGTTGTGGACGTTAGATTACCGACAATAATTATGGGGCGAGTTGGAGTGTTATAATTAGAAAAACAAACACACAGCGCTAACTTGGACATGGCGGCCACTTTATGGGCCGTGTTCGGATCCCTGCGACACACAAAGCCGAATGAAGTCAAGAAAGGTTAGTGGATTCCCGTATTGTTTCAACATATTTTCGGCATAGTACACGCGCTCCGTAGAGGCGCAAACAGGTGTTGCGTGCGTGTGGTGCACGCAACGACCCCTCGCTGGCATCTAACGTGTCAGTTGAGCCCAAGTCGTGGCCATAGGCAAGGTAAACGAAGGAATGCAGATGCCGGGGCAAGTGGTGGTTGTGGGGAGGTAAAACCAACAGCCGCTGGCCAAAATACCTCGGATGTCTTCATGGGGGAGGCGAATGTATCAGCCGCTGCTGCCCGGCCTTTTTAAACCATTTGTCTTATCACATGAGCATCTAAATCCTTCCGGGCAATATAATTTGTTCTGATTCCAGTGGAGGCTGCTCCTGCGGCGGGAGGGTTGCTCGCTCTCAAGAGTTGGTGCAGACGGATGGGCCGCTCTTAAGATGTGCATTCACCACCGCTGGTGGGAAGGAGGATGCTGCGTCTTGTTGTTGATGCTGCTCTTAATGTTGGAGATCATGATGCTGAGATGCTCGTAAGCGAGAGGTTGAACATCAACATAATTGATGATGAGTATTGACTACGTCGTGAATCCGTCTGTGCAATAGTGTTCAAACATTCTCTCTCTCTCTCTCTCTCTCTCTCTCTCTCTCTCTCTCTCTCTCTCTCTCTCTCTCTCTCTCTCTCTCTCTCTCTCTCTCTCTCTCTCTCTCTCTCTCTCTCTCTCTCTCTCTCTCTCTCTCTCTCTCTCTCTCTCTCTCTCTCTCTCTCTCTCACTCTGTCTCTCTCTCTCTCTGTCTCTCTCTCTCTGTCTCTCTCTCTGTCTGTCTCTCTCTCTCTCTCTCTCTCTCTCTCTCTCTCTCTCTCTCTCTCTCTCTCTCTCTCTCTCTCTCTCTCTCTCTCTCTCTCTCTCTCTCTCTCTCTCTCTCTATCTCTCTCTTTCTCTCTCTCTCTCTCTCTCTCTCTCTGTCTCTCTCTCTCTCTCTCCTCTCTCTCTCTCTCTCTCTCTCTCTCTCTCTCTCTCTCTCTCTCTCTCTCTCTCTCTCTCTCTCTCTCTCTCTCTCTCTCAAGGTCACTACCCGACACCACACTTGCAGGAACCAGGAGAGAGGCGAAGATAATGCAGTCGAGTTTCTTGACAGGGGTCAAGTTAGGGGGTTAGGGGGGGAGGGGGTTAGGGGGGGGAGGGGGTTAGGGGGGGGAGGGGGTTAGGGGGGGGGGGGAGGGGGGGGAAGAGGGGAGGGGCAAGCGTAGGGGAGGTGGAGTCTAAGCCTAAGAGGGAGGATCAGGTAAATAGTTTAATCCAGGTAAGATTTAAGTGGTGCGCTGCGGGTGGGTGGGTTTTACGGGCTCACCATAGCCCGTGCTACTTGGAACTTGTTCCGAGTAGCTGAACCTATAACAACCAAACAGCGGGTGTGTGTGTATAGTTACTATTTGTGTGTAGCTCTTGGGCCCCGCCTTTCTAACCAATTTATTTTTTCCTCTATTGTGTTCACTACATATTTCTCTCTAACACACACATATATCCTCAGGAAGCAGCTCGTAGCAGCTGTCTAACTACCAGTTAACTACTTACTGCTAGGTGAACAGGGACATCAGGGTGAAAGAAATTCTTTCCATTTGTTTCGGCCTCCGCCGGGGATGGAACCCGGGCCATTAGGACTACGACCCCGAAGCGCTGTCCACTCAGCTGTCAGGCCGCGAGGCCCACCCACACACACACACACACACACACACACACACACACACACACACACACACACACACACACACACACACACACACACACACACACACACATATGGCCCGCGAGTGTGTATTCACCTAGTTGTGCTTGCGGAGGTTGAACTCTGGCTCTTTCGGCCCGCCTCTCAACTGTTCTGACAGTTTATGTGTGTATTTGTACATAATTTGTGTTTTTAATCAATGCGTGTGATTGTGTGTGTGTGTACTCGCCTAGTTTTGCTTGCGGGGGTTGAGCTCTGGCTCTTTGGTCCCGCTTCTAAACATCAATCAACTGATGAACAGATTCCTGAGCCTATTGGGCTCTATCATATCTACACTTCAAACTGTGTATGGAGTCAGCCTCCACCACATCACTTCCTAATGCATTCCATTTGTCAACCACTCTGACACTAAAAAAGTTCTTTCTAATATCTCTGTGGCTCATTTGGGCACTCAGTTTCCACCTGTGTTCCCTTGTGCGTGTGCCCCTTGTGTTAAATAGACTATCTTTATCTACCCTATCAATTCCCTTCAGAATCTTGAATGTGGTGATCATGTCCCCCCTAACTCTTCTGTCTTCCAGCGAAGTGAGGTTTAATTCCCGTAGTCTCTCCTCGTAGCTCATACCTCTCAGCTCGGGTACTAGTCTGGTGGCAAACCTTTGAACCTTTTCCAGTTTAGTCTTATCCTTGACTAGATATGGACTCCATGCTGGAGCTGCATACTCCAGGATTGGCCTGACATATGTGGTATACAAAGTTCTGAATGATTCTTTACACAAGTTTCTGAATGCCGTTCGTATGTTGGCCAGCCTGGCATATGCCGCTGATGTTATCCGCTTGATATGTGCTGCAGGAGACAGGTCTGGTGTGTGTGTGTGTGTGTGTGTGTGTGTGTGCTCACATATTTGTGTCTGCAGGATCGAGTATTGACTCTTGGATCCCGCCTTTCGAGCATCGGTTGTTTACAGCAATGACTCCTGTCCCATTTCCCTATCATACCTGGTTTTAAAATTATGAATAGTATTTGCTTCCACAACCTGTTCCTTAAGTGCATTCCATTTTCCCACTACTCTCACCTTAAAAGAAAATTTCCTAACATCTCTGTGACTCATCTGAGTTTCATCTCTGTGCAGGCGATGAGTCACAATAACGTGGCTAAAGTAAGTTGACCAGACCACACACTAGAAGGTGAAGGGACGACGACGTTTCTGTCCATCCTAGACCATTCTCAAGTCGCTGAGAATGGTCCAGGACGGACCGAAACGTCGCCATCCCTTCACCTTCTAGTGTGTGGTCTGGTCAACTTACTTCATCTCTGTGTGTAATTACCTAAGTGTAGTTACAGGATGAGAGCTACGCTCGTGGTGTCCCGTCTTCCCAGCACTCTTTGTCATATAACGCTTTGAAACTACTGACGGTTTTGGCCTCCACCACCTTCTCACCTAACTATATGTATAAATATACATACATTGATATGGTACAACACACCATACTGTGTGTATGGTTGTGTTGGCGCTGGTCCCATGGTGATGAGTTGTGATGATGTGAGTGAAATCATCACATCGTGAATGTGGTCGTCTGATGACTACGAGTATTACTGGTGACAGCGGTTGTTGAAGAATGATAATATTATATTGTAGAATAGTGGTAGTGGTTACTGACGAATGAGAAATGGTTGTTGTGCATACTGGTGGTGGTAGTGGTGGTAGAGTAAATAGAGGCAATAATTCATAAAGTAGTCTTTGTAGTAGTAGTAGTAGCAACAGTAACAAGAGAAGTAGACATAATTGCAGGATAGACAATACGTAGCAGTTACAGTAGTATAGTGTGTGGATATTATCTCTAAGCAATCACATGATTGCATACACACCAGATTAAAGTTAACACACGTTACTTGAAGTAACAGGTCATCCTCGACGTGAGTGCCAGGGCTGTCACTCGACGTTAGTGCCAGGGCTGTCACTCAACATTAGTGCCAGGGCTGTCACTCAACATTAGTCCAAGTGCTCACAACTACAGAAGTACCACCATTAACCAATATATATATCTCGTTCTTTTGTACTGACTCGATACACTATTATATAAAATATATATAAAAATCTATGTTGTATTAAGACACAAATCGTAAAATAATTTTAGCCTATACTAAAAAGTTTGGGAAATGGGAAACTCGTTTTAATGTACAATTCGAAATAAAGTATGTTTGTACATATACAAATTAAATAAATATATATATATATACACATATATATATATATGCCCCACACTGCTATCTATACCCCCCACACTGCTATCTATGCCCCCACACTGCTATCTATGCCCCCACACTGCTATCTATGCCCCCACACTGCTATCTATACCCCCCACACTGCTATCTATACCCCACACTGCTATCTATGCCCCCACACTGCTATCTATACCCCCCACACTGCTATCTATACCCCACACTGCTATCTATGCCCCCACACTGCTATCTATGCCCCACACTGCTATCTATGCCCCACACTGCTATCTATGCCCCCACACTGCTATCTATGCCCCACACTGCTATCTATGCCCCCACACTGCTATCTATGCCCCACACTGCTATCTATGCCCCACACTGCTATCTATACCCCACACTGCTATCTATGCCCCACACTGCTATCTATGCCCCACACTGCTATCTATACCCCACACTGCTATCTATGCCCCACACTGCTATCTATGCCCCACACTGCTATCTATGCCCCACACTGCTATCTATACCCCACACTGCTATCTATGCCCCACACTGCTATCTATGCCCCCACACTGCTATCTATACCCCCCACACTGCTATCTATACCCCACACTGCTATCTATGCCCCACACTGCTATCTATGCCCCCACACTGCTATCTATGCCCCACACTGCTATCTATGCCCCACACTGCTATCCATGCCCCCACACTGCTATCTATGCCCCACACTGCTATCTATGCCCCCACACTGCTATCTATGCCCCACACTGCTATCTATGCCCCACACTGCTATCTATGCCCCACACTGCTATCTATGCCCCACACTGCTATCTATGCCCCACACTGCTATCTATGCCCCCACACTGCTATCTATGCCCCACACTGCTATCTATACCCCACACTGCTATCTATGTCCCACACTGCTATCTATGCCCCACACTGCTATCTATACCCCACACTGCTATCTATGCCCCACACTGCTATCTATGCCCCACACTGCTATCTATACCCCACACTGCTATCTATGCCCCACACTGCTATCTATACCCCCCACACTGCTATCTATGCCCCACACTGCTATCTATACCCCCCACACTGCTATCTATGCCCCACACTGCTATCTATACCCCACACTGCTATCTATGCCCCACACTGCTATCTATGCCCCACACTGCTATCTATGCCCCACACTGCTATCTATACCCCACACTGCTATCTATGCCCCACACTGCTATCTATGCCCCACACTGCTATCTATGCCCCACACTGCTATCTATACCCCACACTGCTATCTATGCCCCACACTGCTATCTATACCCCCACACTGCTATCTATGCCCCACACTGCTATCTATACCCCCCACACTGCTATCTATGCCCCACACTGCTATCTATACCCCACACTGCTATCTATGCCCCACACTGCTATCTATGCCCCACACTGCTATCTATGCCCCACACTGCTATCTATGCCCCACACTGCTATCTATGCCCTACACTGCTATCAATACCCCACACTGCTATCTATGCCCCCACACTGCTATCTATGCCTCACACTGCTATCTATGCCCTACACTGCTATCTATGCCCTACACTGCTATCCATGCCCCACACTGCTATCTATACCCCACACTGCTATCTATGCCCTACACTGCTATCTATGCCCCACACTGCTATCCATGCCCCACCCTCGTAGGCTATATCCTCCCTGGTGCTATGCTCCGAGACGACCAAGCCAGCACGCAGCCCCCTCTGCCACCAGAACACTCAAAGATCCCACTCATCCTAATATGTTAATCCTGCTTCTTTCTAGTTCGCATTCTCCTTATCTTCCTCCTCCTTTTCCTTCTGTTCCTCTTCCTCTTCCTTCTTCTCGTTTTCTTGCTCGTCCTCTATTTAATTTCGAGAGTGTAACCCACGTACTGGAAAAAGGGGTGAGAATGAAGGGTGAAGTGAAGGGTGAGTTAACGCTCATGGAACGGGCGAGAGCTGAGGGTCAAGGCCTGGAAGAGATGCCACTAAGGTCAAAGGTCAAAGTTCAGCAAAAGCAAAAAAGGTGGGAAAACCCCCTTAAGAAAGCGCCAAGATGAGTTATCTGAGGGAGAGTAGAGCTACGAGTCTACTCTACCTCCCCCCTTATCCTCTTTATCTACCTCCCCATCTATATCTCACCCCCTTTGCTTCCCATCTTCCCGCCCCCTCTGGTGGGTGGGTGGGGGGGAGGGGGGGAGAGGGGGTAATTAGAGCAGTGGCAGGGGTGATCAGAGGGGTAACTTAACTGATGTGTCCACACAGCCTCTGCTCGTTAGCTGAAGACCCGACAAACAAACTAGCCAGGTCATGTCTTACCCCCCCTCCCCTCCCGCTCCTCACCCCCTTTCCGCTTCATCCCTTCCCTTCTAACCCTTCCTAGGTGTGCCCTTTCCTGCTTTACCCCTCTTCACACTTCCCCTCTGTTTCATCTCCATCTCTTATTCCCCATCTCTTCTCCTTTTTATTCCTTTATTCCTTGCTGGATCTACCTACACCTTTTCCCAGTTGTGGGGGTTCAGAGGACCGGCCTGAGTGTGGTAGGCCTGAGTGTGGCAGGCCTGAGTGTGGCAGGCCTGAGTGTGGCAGGCCTGAGTGTGGCAGACCTGAGTGTGGCAGGCCTGAGTGTGTGCCAGGCCTGAGTGTGGCAGGCCTGAGTGTGGCATGCCTGAGTGTGTGCCAGGCCTGAGTGTGTGCCAGGCCTGAGTGTGGCAGGCCTGAGTGTGGCAGGCCTGAGTGTGGCAGGCCTGAGTGTGGTAGGCCTGAGTGTGGTAGGCCTGAGTGTGGCAGGCCTGAGTGTGGCAGGCCTGAGTGTGGCAGGCCTGAGTGTGGCAGGCCTGAGTGTGTGCCAGGCCTGAGTGTGTGCCAGGCCTGAGTGTGTGCCAGGCCTGAGTGTGGCAGGCCTGAGTGTGGCAGGCCTGAGTGTGGCAGGCCTGAGTGTGGCAGGCCTGAGTGTGGTAGGCCTGAGTGTGGCAGGCCTGAGTGTGGTAGGCCTGAGTGTGGTAGGCCTGAGTGTGGCAGGCCTGAGTGTGGTAGGCCTGAGTGTGGTAGGCCTGAGTGTGGCAGGCCTGAGTGTGGCAGGCCTGAGTGTGGCAGGCCTGAGTGTGGCAGGCCTGAGTGTGTGCCAGGCCTGAGTGTGTGCCAGGCCTGAGTGTGGCAGGCCTGAGTGTGGCAGGCCTGAGTGTGGCAGGCCTGAGTGTGGCAGGCCTGAGTGTGGTAGGCCTGAGTGTGGCAGGCCTGAGTGTGGTAGGCCTGAGTGTGGTAGGCCTGAGTGTGGCAGGCCTGAGTGTGGTAGGCCTGAGTGTGGTAGGCCTGAGTGTGGCAGGCCTGAGTGTGGCAGGCCTGAGTGTGGCAGGCCTGAGTGTGGCAGGCCTGAGTGTGTGCCAGGCCTGAATGTGTGCCAGGCCTGAGTGTGGCAGGCCTGAGTGTGGTAGGCCTGAGTGTGGCAGGCCTGAGTGTGGTAGGCCTGAGTGTGGTAGGCCTGAGTGTGGCAGGCCTGAGTGTGGTAGGCCTGAGTGTGGTAGCCCTGAGTGTGGCAGGCCTGAGTGTGGCAGACCTGAGTGTGCCAGACCTGAGTGTGGCAGACCTGAGTGTGGCAGACCTGAGTGTGGCAGACCTGAGTGTGCCAGACCTGAGTGTGGCAGACCTGAGTGTGGCAGACCTGAGTGTGGCAGACCTGAGTGTGTCAAACCTTTAAGTATATGCCATCTTCTGGCTCACAATCACAAACTTCCCGCCCGTGAAGTCGTCAATGTATAATAGATGGTAAAATACAATCAAGACTTGAATTACATGTATTCTGATGAGCAAATGACAGAGAATGATGTATTAAGAAGATTTTTAAGAAGATTATTAAGAAGATTATTAAGACAAACGGTCTGAATGTATCTGCATTTATATACCTGTATATAAAGGTATATATATAAGGTATGTATATACGGTGTATATAAAGTATATATATATATATATATATACCTTAATTTATATGCATTTATATCACGAAGGAGTTACGCAAGTACTTACGAACGTGTACATCTTTCCTCAATCTTTGACGGCTTTGGTTACATTTATTAAACAGTTTATAAGCGTGAAAACTTGCCAATCAACTGTTGTTATTGTTATAAACAGCCTCCTGGTGCTTCGGAGCTCATTAACTGTTTAATAATTGTAAACAAAGCCGCCAAAGATTGAGAGGTTCGTAAGTGTTGGCGTAACTGCTACGTGAATCGTGGCCCAGATTTCTTGCGTAGGAGCTTGAATGCCATTCTGTATAAGGACTTGTACAGGAACCAGACACTGTCATAACGCGACATATCAAGATAACAAGATAACCTCAAGATAAGATGACCAAAGGGCGACATATTGCGTAGATTGGGAAGGTTTTCTAAGGCTTATACGCATGTTTTTTTTGTCTTGTATACGCATTTTTAGGTCAAGTCGAGCAGTACACAAGTAGTTTATGTGGACATTATCACATTATTGTTGCTGTTTTAGATTTAGCTACTCAGAACGAAGTGTCCATGTAGCACGGGCTATGGTGAGCCCGTAAATATCACATTAAGATATGGCCGTAGTTACATTGCAGAGGTTAATAGCTAATTGCATCATGGCGTTCTTTGTGGCCAAAGTCTCATACCATCGTGTTTGGCCATAGTCTCGTGACGTCTTGAGTGGACATAATCTGCGTAACAACTTCTTAAATCGGAGCCACAATATAGCATCTGTATAGATTAATATGACACCGACAAGGACAAAATGGGCTATAGGGGCAAGAGGCACTACGGGCTCACCATAGCCCGTGCTACTTAGAATTTTTTGTTTCAATTAGCGAATTTTAAACAACAACAACAGGCTATAGGGGGGGGGGATTTCTCTTGAGATTATCTTGAGATGATTTCGGGGCTTTAGTGTCCCCGCGGCCCGGTCCTCGACCAGGCCTCCACCCCCAGGAAGCAGCCCGTGATAGCTGACTAACACCTAGGTACCTATTTTACTGCTAGGTAACAGGGGCATAGGGTGAAAGAAACTCTGCCCATTGTTTCTTGCCGGCGCCTGGGATCGAACCCAGGACCACAGGATCACAAGTCCAGCGTGCTGTCCGCTCGGCTATCTGAGTGAAAGGGATAGTGAAAGGAGATATGGGAGGGGGGAGAGAATATGGGAGAAGAGATGGGGGAGAAGGGAAAGGGGGGAGAGAGGGAGGGGGTGGAAAGGCAGACGTCGTGATGGTGATCATTGAATCACCATCATTAATAATCCATCAGCCTCTCCATCCTGATCGTCTGTTTACACTACATCACCATCACTCGTCAGGGTAAATGGGGGAGGGGTAGAATGGGAGGGATAGGAAAGAGGGTAAGAAATGGGAGATTAAGGAAGGGGGGAAAGATATGAGGTATGGGGGAAGGAACACAGGAGGTAAGAGAAACGAAGGTAAACTGGGGATAAAAGATGGGAAAGGAGAGGAAGAGACGGAAGAGAGGATGACGAAATGGAAGAGGACATGAAGAAATGGAATAGGGGTAGAAGAGATGGGAGAAGAGGCACTGAACGACAGGGTAAGACAACAGCATATGAAGTATTAAAGTTCAGACAAGGAATATGAGAAGATGGAGAAAAAGAGATGAAGAATATGGACAAAATGGAACAATGGAACAACATAAGAATTAGAAGGACAGAAGAAAATATATAGCCTAACTGCTTTCGTATTTCAGAGGAAGATTTGACACTTCTAAACTCTTGAACAAAAATGTATATTTTTCCAGAATGTAGATTTTAAATAATCTATGAATTCTGATAATTTGCCCAAGATCAGCGCATAGTTTTCCTATTACTATCAGAACAAAAATTCTTTTGAAATTAAGATTTTTTTTTTAATATTTAGTTAGGCATAGCAGGCAGGCAGCGCCAAAATCAGGTGAGGTATCAGTATATGACTGTTTCAAGATGTTCCCTCTTGAATCCTGGTGACCCCTGACCCGCCTGTGTCCGTCCCTTACCCCAGACCAGTTTCCCTGCAAAGTTGGTCTGGCCGTCCGTCCAATCTTAGACGGACTGACAGCTATTCTCTCCTATACATAATTAGTAACAGATACTAATATATATATATATATATATATATATATATATATATATATATATATATATATATATATATATATAGTGCGCTCTGCTTGTTACTTAGGGAGGCCCCCAAGCACTTAATACTCTGTCTGGTAGAGATGGGAGCCCCAGCCATTATCTGTGGCCTACGGGAAGTGCTTGATGCCCCTGACCTTAGGAGCCGTAAGCACTTGCCACTGGCCTCAGGGAAGTGCTTGATGCCCCTGACCTTAGGGGGGCCGCAAGCACTTGCCACTGGCCTCAGGGAAGTGCTTGATGCCCCTGACCTTAGGGGGGCCGCAAGCACTTGCCACTGGCCTCAGGGAAGTGCTTGATGCCCCTGACCTTAGGGGGGCCGCAAGCACTTGCCACTGGCCTCAGGGAAGTGCTTGATGCCCCTGACCTTAGGGGGGCCGCAAGCAGTTGCCACTGGCCTCAGGGAAGTGCTTGATGCCCCTGACCTTAGGGGGGCCGCAAGCACTTGCCACTGGCCTCAGGGAAGTGCTTGATGCCCCTGACCTTAGGGGGGCCGCAAGTACTTGCCACTGGCCTCAGGGAAGTGCTTGATGCCCCTGACCTTAGGGAGCCGCAAGCACTTGCCACTGGCATCAAGGAAGTGCTTGATGCCCCTGACCTTAGGGAGCCGCAAGCACTTGTCTGTGGCCTCAGGGAAGTGCTTGACGCCATGTCCGTTTCACCAAGGGATTACACTAGCGAGAATGCGACGTGTAACAGAGAAGTATATGGAAATTAACACGGCATCATCAGTCAGGAGAGAGAGAGAGAGAGAGAGAGAGAGAGAGAGAGAGAGAGAGAGAGAGAGAGAGAGAGAGAGAGAGAGAGAGAGAGAGAGAGAGAGAGAGAGAGAGAGAGAGAGAGAGAGAGAGAGAGAGAGAGAGAGAGAGAGAGAGAGAGAGAGAGAGAGAGGGAAGGAGGGAGGAAGAGCAGCAGGTTAGTGAATTTAGGAGGAGGAGAGGGATGGAGGACGGGAGAGAAGGAGGAAAGGGAGGAGGGGAGGGAAGGGAGGAAGGGAGGGAGGAGGAAAAGAATAAGAAGGGAGGGAAGGAAGGAAAGAAGTGAAGGGAGGGGAAATAAGGAAGGGAAAGATAGAGGATTTAAGGAAGGGCGGAAGGGAGTGAGGGAAGGGAGGGAGGGAAGGAAGGGCGGAAGGGAGGGAGGGAAGGGAGGGAGGGAAGGGAGGGAAGGGAGGGAGGGAAGGGAGGGAGGGAAGGGAGGGAAGGGAGGGAGGGAGAGAAGGGAGGGAAGGGAGGGAGGGAAGGGAGGGAAGGAAGGGAGTGAGGGAAGGGAGGGGAGGGAAGGGAGGGAAGGGAGGGAGGGAAGGGAGGGAGGGAAGGGAGGGAAGGGAGGGAGGGAGGGAAGGGAGGGAAGGGAGGGAGGGAGGGAAGGGAGGGAGGGAAGGGAGGGAAGGGAGGGAAGGGAGGGAAGGGAGGGAAGGGAGGGAGGGAAGGGAGTGAGGGAGGGAGGGAAGGGAGGGAAGGGAGGGAGGGAAGGGAGTGAGGGAGGGAGGGAGGGGCCAGCAACGAGAGGGGAGGGGCCGTGATCGATCGCGTAATTAAGTGTGCGGATGTTCCAGGATTGATTGAATTGCTAATTTATTCAGGACGACGACCACCACCACCGCTACCACAATTATCACCACCACCACCACCACCACCACCACCGCTACCACAATTATCACCACAACATCACTACCACTACCACCACCACCACCACCACCACCGCTACCACAATTATCACCACAACATCACTACCACTACCACCACCACCACCACCGCTACCACCACCACCGCTACCACAATATCACTACCACTACCACCACCTCTCCACTACACCACCTCTTCACTACTACCACCATCTCTCCACTTCCACCACCTCTCCACCACCACCATCTCTCCACTACCACCACCACTACCACCACTACCACTACTACCACCACCACCACTACCACCACCACTACCACCACAACTCCTCAAGCTCCACCAGCGTGAGAAGAGAAGCCGGGAGGAAGTTGAAAAAATATCACTGTGAAGGTTCAAGCAGCCATCAAAGCCGTGTTATAGCTATATAAGGAAGTTATAAGGACGAAAACATCAACGAAATCAACGGGATCACCATAGCCCGTGCTACTTGGTACTTTTTGTTCCAGGTAGCGAATCTTTTACAACAACAACAACATCAACGAAACACCATATTCTCAGGACGAGGAGATAAGGGCGGAATTAGAAAACAATAACAAAGTATGTGAGAAACTCAATAATTGATTTTGGGGAGTTTTTATTATAATAGCATCAACATTGAGATCAAGACGAATGGCCAGAAGAAACAATGGATGACATCGTAGTCACTACAGAAGGGGTTAAAAAAAAGTTCTTAGAGACAGTAGAGTTGACAAAAAATCAGTAGGATCAAATTTAATCTCACCACAGATGCTGAAAGAGGCTGCGGAAGTACTTTGTCTCATATTATCTAATATTTTTAATAAAACATGCGAGAAATGAAATCTGCCTGAGGGAAGATTGAGAAATCTGCCTCAATATACAAATAGGTATAGCGTGAAGGCACTAAATTACAGACCAGAGTCACTGACAAGTATTCTGTGTAAAGTGCTGGAGAGAATAATTATATTGAGCATGACAGAGCATCTGGAGAACACACATGTTGTTACAAAAGAGCTGCAAGGAATTATAAAGGTTAACTCGGGCCTTACAAGAGCGACGGTCTCGCTTCATGCAGGTCAGCGTTCAATCCCCCAACCGTCCACAAGTGGTTGGACACCATTCCTTCCCCCCTGGTCCCATCCCAAATCCTTATCCTGACCCCCCTTCCAAGTGCTATATAGCCGTAATGGCTTGTCGCTTTCCCCTTGATAATTCCCCTCCCTCGGGCCTGACAAACCTGCTTGATTTCTGTGACAAGAGCTGTTAAAATAAGACAGAAAAATGCAGGCTGGGTAGACTGTATTTTCCTAGATTTCGAAAAGAATTTGAAACTGTTCCGCATGAACAGCTGATGTACGAGACAAAGAGCAGATTGAGATAATTGGAAAACCACTGAACCACTGAGGGATAGAATGCAAAGAGTCATGGTCAGAGAGGAGGTTTCAAAATGGAGAAATACAGAGCCTTACCCTACAGAGTTATTCATCGACTTGCTTCCATCCTAAGCTGTGGCTGAGAGCCTGGTCTACGTAAGCGTTGAACGACCAAGTGTACTTTACACTTGGTCAACAAGTGTAAGGTACTGAAGGAATAAGTTATAGAAGCCACCTCCATCCACAATTTTAAGACCAATTTTACATGGAATTCGAACGTCAGGATATTTACATTAAAATGCAACAGGCTCAACACGACAAGCTGAAGGGTCACGAAGAGCTAAACCTCGTTACCAGCGTTGTCACTGATAGTCAAGTATCACTTCCACCACCACCACTACCACCACTTTCTACCACCACTACACCTCCAACAACACCATTACCTACCACCATAACCACTCCACCACCACCACCACCACCACCGCCACTGCCACTGCCTCCACTAGCACCACCACCACTACCACCACTACCACAACTACCACCCCGGAGAAGACCACCACCACCACCACCGTCCCATCTGATGCCCGCTTCACTGCCGTTGTCAATATAAAGGCAAGACCTTCCCTACGTTTGACTTAATATTCCACTTCCCGGGTGACCTAATTGCTGCCCAATCTATTAAGGCATCCATCATCATCATTCTTCAAGCATTATTACTAATAAATCTGAAATTGTAATTAAAATTGATTAGCAATATTATCATAGAAAATTGTTTACCGAAATAGGTTCGTGATGGGCGCCATGAATAAGGGAAGAGGAACTCATCGAGTGCTTTATTCATTATTCATCAAGAGCTTCCAGTACACTTTACTGGTCCACGAAGAGAGGCTTCCAGTACACTTTACTGGTCCACGAAGAGAGACTTCCAGTACACTTTACTGGTCCACGAAGAGAGGTTTCCAGTACTCACACGTGGAGTGGTTTATGTATTATATAGGTTTATATAGGTTTATATAGGTTTATATAGGTTTGTGTTCTCCAACTTCATTAAACTCCACACATACACGCACGCACGCACGCGCGCGCACACACACACACACACACACTATAGGTATGATAGGGAAATGGGACAGGAGTCATTGCTGTAAACAACCGATAGCTAGAAAGGCGGGATCCAAGAGTCAATGGTCGATCCTGCAAGCGCAAATAGGTGAGTACAAATAGGCGAGTACACACACGCACACACACACACACGCACACACACACACGTACGCACACACACACACACACACACACACTCCCTCATCTATATCCACCTAACTCATATTACTGTCCCTTCCCACACATATAACCCCTTCCCTTCCACAGGAGGGGGCCTGTTGGTTGAGTTGACATCGCTCGGGATTCGTAATCCTAGGGACCGGGGATCGATCCTCGACGATGGCTAAAACAAATGAGCAGTTACTTTTACCCCTGATGCGTCTGTACACCGAGCAGTAAATAGGTGGCTGGGAGTTAGACAGCTGTTATCGACTGCTTTCTGTCTGTGTGTGAAAAAAGTTGATTGATTGACAGTTGAGAGGCGGGCCGAGAGAGCCAGAGCTCAACCCCCGCAAGCACAACTAGGGGAATACACATACAACTTCTCCTTTCCCATAAATATGAGGCATGAGGTTACTTACCCATCCCACAGCTCCCCTTCTCATGGGTAAACATTGTGACGTTACTCATCAGGTGAGGCGCAACAAGGGGCAGCCATGGAGGACTTACTCATCAAGCCATCAATTGAGGGCCTCATCTGACTGGTGTTACTGGTGCGCCTTCCACTCTATGGGCATAATGACTAATATCCGGAGGTCACTCAATCAATACCTCACAGTGGCCGTCACGCTGTCTCTGCTGCTGCTGCTGTGTGTGTGTGTGTGCGTGTGTGTGTGTGTGTGTGTGTGTGTGTGTGTGTGTGTGTGTGTGTGTATGTGTGTGTGTGTGTGTGTGTGTGTGTGTGTGTGTGTGTGTGTGTGTGTGTGTGTGTGTGTGTGTGTGTGTGTGTGTGTGTGTGTGTGTGTATGTGTGTGTGTGTGTGTTTACTAGTTGTGTTTTGCGGGGGTTGAGCTTTGCTCTTTCGGCCCGCCTCTCAACTGTCAATCAACTGTTTACTAACTACTTTTTTTTTTCCACACCACACACACACACACACCCCAGGAAGCAGCCCGTGACAGCTGACTAACTCCCAGGTACCTATTTGCTGCTAGGTAACAGGGGCACTTAGGGTGAAAGAAACTTTGCCCATTTGTTTCTGCCTCGTGCGGGAATCGAACCCGCGCCACAGAATTACGAGTCCTGCGCGCTATCCACCAGGCTACGAGGCCCCTATGTGTGTGTGTGTGTGTGTGTGTGTGTGTGTGTGTGTGTGTGTGTGTGTGTGTGTGTGTGTGTGTGTACTCACCTAGTTGTACTCACCTAGTTGTGTCTCCAGGATCGAGCATTGACTCTTGGATCCCGCCTTTCGAGCATCGGTTGTTTACAGCAATGACTCCTGTCCCATTTCCCTATCATACCTGGTTTTAAAAGTATGAATAGTATTTGCTTCCACAACCTGTTCCCCAAGTGCATTCCATTTTTCCACTACTCTCACGCTAAAAGAAAACTTCCTAACATCTCTGTGACTCATCTGAGTTTCAAGCTTCCATCCATGTCCCCTCGTTCTGTTACTATTCCGTGTGAACATTTCGTCTATGTCCACTCTGTCAATCCCTCTGAGTATCTTATACGTTCCTATCATGTCCCCCTTCTCCCTTCTTCTTTCTAGTGTCGTAAGGCACAGTTCCCTCAGGCGCTCCTCATACCCCATCCCTCGTAGCTCTGGGACGAGTCTCGTTGCAAACCTCTGAACCTTTTCCAGTTTCATTATATGCTTCTTCAGATGGGGACTCCATGATGAGGCGGCATACTCTAAGACTGGCCTTACGTAGGCAGTGTAAAGCGCCCTAAATGCCTCCTTACTTAGGTTTCTGAATGATGTTCTAACTTTTGCCAGTGTAGAGTACGCTGCTGTCGTTATCCTATTTATATGTGCCTCAGGAGATAGATTAGGTGTTACGTCCACCCCCAGGTCTCTTTCACGCGTCGTTACAGGTAGGCTGTTCCCCTTCATTGTGTACTGTCCCTTTGGTCTCCTATCTCCTAGTCCCATTTCCATAACTTTACATTTGCTCGTGTTGAATTCCAGTAGCCATTTCTCTGACCATCTCTGCAACCTGTTCAGGTCCTCTTGGAGGATCCTGCAATCCTCATCTGTCACAACTCTTCTCATCAACTTTGCATCATCCGCAAACATCGACATGTAGGACTCTACGCCTGTAAACATGTCGTTAACATATACAAGAAATAGAATTGGTCCCAGCACCGATCCTTGTGGTACTCCACTTGTTACTGTTCGCCAGTCCGACTTCTCGCCCCTTACCGTAACTCTTTGGCTCCTTCCTGTTAGGTAGTTCCTTATCCATGCTAGGACCTTTCCCCCCACCCCCGCCTGCCTCTCGAGCTTGAACAGCAGTCTCATGTGCGGTACTGTATCAAAGGCTTTTTGGCAGTCCAGAAATATGCAGTCTGCCCAACCATCTCTGTCCTGTCTTATCCTCGTTATTTTATCATAGAATTCCAGAAGGTTTGTTAGGCACGATTTCCCTGTCCAGAACCCATGTTGATGTTTGTTCACAAACCTAATGTTCTCCAGGTGTGCAATCAGTCGTAGTTTAATTATTCTTTCCAGTATTTTACAGGGGATGCTTGTCAGTGATACAGGTCTATAGTTAAGTGCCTCCTCCCTATCACCTTTCTTGAAGATCGGCACGACATTTGCCTTTCTTCCAGCAACTGGGCAATTCTCCTGACATAAGTGACTCATTAAAGATCATTGCCAGAGGCACGCTGAGGGCCTGTGCTGCTTCTTTTAGTATCCACGGTGATACTTTGTCTGGTCCAACTGCTTTAGTTGCATCTAGAGTTGTCAACTGTTTCATTACCTCCTCTGCTGTCACCTCTATATCTGATAGTCTTTCATCTAGGGTAACCCCTTCCAACAATGGGAGCTGCTCAGGCTCGGTAGTGAACACTCCATGGAAACTGGCATTCAGTGCCTCGCAGATTTCCTTGTCACGTTCAGTATATGCCCCCTCTGTCTTCCTTAGTCTTGTCACTTGGTCGTTCACCGACATTTTTCTTCTTATATGACTGTGTAGTAACTTAGGTTGTTTTTTCGCTTTGATTGCAATATCGTTCTCATAGTCCCTTTCCGATGTTCGTCTTATGTTAATGTAATCGTTCCTAGCTCTGTTGTATCTGCTTCTGTTGTCCTCTGTTCTTTGTCTTCTGTACTTCCTCCACTCCCGCCTGCTGGCCATTTTTGCTTCCTGACACTGTCTATTAAACCATGGGTTATTATATTCCTTCTTATTTTTTCCCTTTACCGTTGGTATAAATCTCTCTTCGGCCTCCTGGCATTTCTGTATGACTAGGTCCATCATATCCTTGGACTGTTTTTCCTCTAATTTCTTCCTTCCTTCCTTCCTGTGTGTGTCTGTGTGTGTGTGTGTGTGTGTGTGTGTGTGTGTGTGTGTGTACTCACCTAATTGTACTCACCTAGTTGTACTTGCAGGGGTTGAGCTCTGCTCTTTCGGCCCGCCTCTCAACTGTCAATCAACTGTTACTAACTACTATTTTTTTCACACACACACACACACACACACACACACACACACACACACACACACACACACACACACACACACACACACACACACACACACACACACACACTCACACACAGGAAGCAGCCCATAGCAGCTGTCAAACTCCCAGGTACCTATTTACTGCTAGGTAACAGGCGCATCAAGGTGAAGGAAACTCTGCCCATTTCTTTTTCCGCCGCCTGCGGGGATCGAACCCAGGGTCCCTAAGTCCACGAATCTAGAGCGCTGTCCACTCAGCCAGCCCAGCCCCGTGTGTACTCACCTAGTTGTGTTTGCGGGGGTTGAGCTCTGGCTCTTTGGTCCCGCCTCTCAACCGTCAAGTCAACAGGTGTACAGGTTCCTGAGCCTATTGGGCTCTATCATATCTACACTTGAAACTGTGTATGGAGTCAGCCTCCACCACATCACTTCCTAATGCATTCCATTTGTCAACCACTCTGACACTAAAAAAGTTCTTTCTAATATCTCTGTGGCTCATTTGGGCACTCAGTTTCCACCTGTGTCCCCTTGTGCGTGTTCCCCTTGTGTTAAATAGACTGTCTTTATCTACCCTATCAATTCCCTTCAGAATCTTGAATGTGGTGATCATGTCCCCCCTAACTCTTCTGTCTTCCAGCGAAGTGAGGTTTAATTCCCGTAGTCTCTCCTCGTAGCTCATACCTCTCAGCTCGGGTACTAGTCTGGTGGCAAACCTTTGAACCTTTTCCAGTTTAGTCTTATCTTTGACTAGATATGGGCTCCATGCTGGGACTGCATACTCCAGGATTGGCCTGACATATGTGGTATACAAAGTTCTGAATGATTCTTTACACAAGTTTCTGAATGCCGTCCGTATGTTGGCCAGCCTGGCATATGCCGCTGATGTTATCCGCTTGATATGTGCTGCAGGAGGACAGGTCTGGCGTGATTTCAACCCCCAAGTCTTTTTCCTTCTCTGACTCCTGAAGAATTACCTCTTCCAGATGATACCTTGTATCTGGCCTCCTGCTCCCTACACCTATCTTCATTACATTACATTTGGTTGGGTTAAACTCTAACAACCATTTGTTCGACCATTCCTTCAGCTTGTCTAGGTCTTCTTGAAACCTTAGATACTTAGATACTCGTGCTTAGATACTCCATTATCCACTGGAGCACCTTACCAGCTACACCTGCCTGTCTCTCCAGCTTATGTACCAGCCTCTTATGCGGTACAGTGTCAAAGGCTTTCCGACAATCCAAGAAAATGCAGTCCGCCCAGCCCTCTCTTTCTTGCTTAATCTTTGTCACCTGATCGTAGAATTCTATCAAGCCTGTAAGGCAAGATTTACCCTCCCTGAATCCCATGTTGGCGATTTGTCACGAAGTCCCTTCTCTCCAGATGTATTACCAGGTTTTTTCTCACGATCTTCTCCATCACCTTGCACGATATACAAGTCAAGGACACTGGCCTGTAGTTCAGTGCCTCTTGCCTGTCGCCCTTTTTGTATATTGGGACCACATTCGCCGTTTTCCATATTTCTGGTAGGTCTCCCGTCTCCAGTGACTTACTATACACTATGGAGAGTGGCAAGCAAAGTGCCTCTGCACACTCTTTCAGTATCCAAGGTGAGATCCCATCTGGACCAACAGCCTTTCTAACATCCAGATCCAGCAGGTGTCTCTTGACCTCCTCTCTCGTAATTTCGAACTCTTCCAAGGCCGCCTGGTTTACCTCCCTTTCTCCTAGCACAGTGACCTCACCTTGTTCTATTGTGAAGACCTCCTGGAACCTCTTGTTGAGTTCTTCACACATCTCTCTGTCATTCTCTGTATATCTGTCCTCACCTGTTCGAAGTTTCAATACCTGTTCTTTCACTGTTGTTTTCCTTCTGATGTGACTGTGGAGTAGCTTTGGTTCGGTCTTGGCTTTGTTTGCTATATCATTTTCAAAACTTTTCTCTGCTTCTCTTCTCACCCTGACGTACTCATTCCTGGTTCTCTGGCATCTCTCTCTGCTTTCTGGTGTTCTGTTATTCCGGAAGTTCCTCCACGCACTTTTGTTCAATTTCTTCGCTTCCATACATGCCCTATTATACCATGGATTCTTCTGTTGCTTCTCGGATTTTTCCCTTTGGGCCGGGATGAACCTGTTTACTGCCTCCTGACACTTTTGGGTAACATAGTCCATCATACCCTGTACAGACTTATCTCTGAGGTCTGTGTCCCAAGGTATTTCACTTAGGAAACTTCTCATCTGTGCATAATTCCCCTTTCGGTATGCCAGCCTTTTGATTCCTAGTTCTTTTTTGGGGGAGATAAGTCCTAGCTCTACCAGGTACTCAAAGTTCAATACACTGTGGTCACTCATTCCCAAGGGCGCTTTCATCTTAACTTCCCTTATATCCCACTCATTTAGGGTAAATATCAAATCAAGCATTGCTGGTTCATCTTCTCCTCTCATTCTTGTTGGTTCTTTGATGTGCTGGCTTAGAAAGTTTCTTGTTGCCACGTCCAGCAGCTTAGCTCTCCATGTTTCTGGTCCTCCATGCGGGTCTCTGTTCTTCCAATCTATCTTCCCATGGTTGAAGTCTCTCATAATTAGTAGTCCAGATCCATTCCTGCTAGCAACAGAAGCTGCTCTTTCTATTATGTTAATGGTGGCCATGTTGTTTCTATCATATTCCTGTCTAGGTCTTCTGTCATTTGGTAGTGGATTATATATGACTACGATTATAATTTTTTTCCCTCCATTTGTTACAGTACCTGCTATGTAGTCACTGAAACCTTCACAGCCCTGAATATCCATCTCCTCAAAATCCCAGCGTTTTCTTACCAGCAGAGCTACACCACCCCCACCTCTTCCTTCCCTCTCTTTCCTCATAACATAATAGTCCTGTGGGAACACTGCGTTTGTTATCGGTTTCGTGATCTTTGTTTCTGTGAGGGCTATTATGTCTGGGTTTTCCTCTAGTACCCGTTCTCCAAGCTCATTTGCTTTATTTGTAATTCCATCATGTGTACGTGCGTGTGCGTGCGTGCGTGTGTCGTCATTTAAGTGCGAAGGAGAGAAAAATATAAATGTCCAATTCTGAGAAAGCACATCCTATTGGAGAAGAAAAAAGGAAGTTAAACAACAGGCGTTAATTTCACCGCACCTCAAGTTTATTTACACCAAATGCTGTTACCTGTCCGCGATGAGCTCCAGCAAACAATTTATGAGCAGTTAATGAGACTATTCTTCCATAAATCTCAACTTATCATTGCTCGGAATATTCATATGTAGGCGAACGAACGACCAGAAGAAGGAGGAGGAAGGGTGGAGAGGAGAGAGGAGATAACATGAGATAAAGAGAGGAACCAGAAAATGACAGAGATAGGATCGCTAATTGATCTGTACTGAGCCATCGGTAAGTCGACCCCCTACGGCTAATTTGGTGTGTACTAACGTGACCTGTGAGTGGGTATTGATGAATCCGTACTGAGTAGCTGATGTCGAGTAATCATATCATCGTTTATCCGGCTTATCCCTGCTGGTTAGGCCGGTGATGGTCGTTATATAGAGGTGTGAGGCCGGTTATAATTCACTCGAGTGTGCTAACGAAAAATTAATTACCCAAACAGCATCGTAAAAAGTTCCTCGTTTCACATTTTCAGTGTTTGTTTCGTTTAGAAGCTGAATTTAACGTAATATATGAATATAAAGATTATATTATATATATAATATATAAGCGGAAAATCCACAGAGAAATGGAAAAGGGAAACGTTTATCTCCCTTTTCCATTTTTCTGTGGATTTTCCGCATATTTATATATATATATATATATATATATATATATATATATATATATATATATATATATATATATATATATATACATATATATATATATATATATATATATATATATATTCACATACATATATAAATAATGTTGGAACGGCAGAAATAATGTGGTTTATGTTGCATCTTTTCTAATGAAAGAGTTTAAGAGTGACTTGAGAGTTCGTCGGCACCTGCAGCCATTAACCAATCAGGGCAAGTCGGCCCCTTTCATGTACGCCTTGTAATTGGACCAATATTTATATGCGGTTCCTTTGTGAACAAAAAAACAAAATATTATAATTCTGGTGAGCCGTCTTCCAGCCTGTAAGATTAGCTCCTTTGGCCACGGTCGTCCATAGTCTGCTGGTCTTGTAATTTGACATCATTCTTGTTTGAAATTGAAATTGAAATAAGTTTATTGAGGTAAAATACACACAAAGGGATGAGGTTAGCTCAAGCTATTCTCACCTCGTTCAGTACATCGTGTTCATACATAACATTCTTGTTCATTCTGGATAGCTGAGCTGTCGTCGTCGTTAGTTTATGGTCGTATTATGCACGTGTTGAGATCTCTGGCTGAGTTATGACCACTAGGGGAGCCGGTCGGCCGAGCGGACAGCACACTAGACTCGTGATCCTGTGGTCCTGGGTTCGATCCCAGGCGCTGGCGAGAAACAATGGGCAGAGTTTCTTTCACTCTATGCCCCTGTTACCTAGCACTAAAATAGGTACCTGGGTGTTAGTCAGCTGTCACGGGCTGCTTCCTGGGAGTGGAGGCCTGGTCGAGGACCGGGCCGCGGGGGGACACTAAGCCCCGAAATCATCTCAAGATAACCTCAAGATAACCTAACTGCCTTGTTTAAGATCACATGGTTGTTGAAGTCATCAGCATGTTTTTAAGAACTCTAGTGAGCGCGATAACTGGCTTGTTTATGGCTGTTAAGATCACCCGCAGGTTGGAAGATCATAATATTTATTGAGATCTTTATATGATCTTTAGATGATAATATTTATTGAGATTCATAATATAATTGAGATCACTGCCTGGTTTAACCCCATCACCGAGCTAATTAAAAAAAAAAGATAGTTAGGAAGTAGAGGTGTGTATTGTCGACTTACGATACCTCACAGAGGAAGGTATCGTAAGTCGACAATACACACTTAAATTTCCTATCTTTTGATTTTCCTATGTCGTAGCTCAGTCGATTAAGGCAGTGTATGGGATGCTCCCGGACGCAGGTTCGAATCCTCGTCACGGCCCTTGTGGATTTGTTCACTTGAGGAACTTTGTTCACTTTCACTTTGTTCCTATCTTTTTTTTTTTGTTATAAAAAAAACAAAAAATGTTTTTGTAAATAATGCCTTTGTTATGTTATCGTCCAGCCCAACCACTTGGGCTGGACGGTTGAGCGACGGTCTAGCTTCATGCAGGTCGGCGTTCAATCCCCGACCGTCCACAAGTGGTTGGGCCACCATTCCTTTCCCCCCGTCCCATCCCAAATCCTTATCCTGACCCCTTCCCAGTGCTATATAGTCGTGATGGCTTGGCGCTTTATCCCTGATAGTTCCCTTCCCTTCACGGAGGAAATTGTTCTCACTTCAGAAACAGAACATTTTACGAAGTCAGAAAGGTTGAGAGAGATGGTTTAAATCTGATTATTAAATATTTGCAACAATATTATTTGAATTAAAATTCTTTAAAATTCAAATAAAAAATTTGAATTCATCATTCTTTGGCACTTGTAAGTTTAAAGATGGTGTATTTGGCAGCTACCTTGAGGTGCTTCCGGGGCTTAGCGTCCCCGCGGCCCGGTCGTCGACCTAGGCCTCCTGGTTGCTGGACTGGTCAACCAGGCTGTTGGACGCGGCTGCTCGCAGCCTGACGTATGAGTCACAGCCTGGTTGATCAGGTATCCTTTGGAGGTGCTTATCCAGTTCTCTCTTGAACAGCTAAGTTTTCAGTACCAAAAAGTTCCAGTTTTCAGCTAAGTGCTGAATTAAGTTTAGTTTTCAGGACCCGGATTCACGAAGTAGTTATGCAAGTACTTAAGAACGTGTACATCTTTTCTCAATCTTTGACGGCATTGTTTACATTTATTAAACAGTTTACAAGCATGAAAACTTGCCAATCAACTGTTGTTATTGTTATAAACATCCTCCTGGTGCTTCTGAGCTCACTAACTGTTTAATAATTGTAAACAAAGCCGCCAAAGATTGAGAAAAGATGGACAGGTTCGTAAGTGCTTGCGTAACTGCTTCGTGAATCTGGGCCCAGGTCGGTCCGTTTTAAACGCAGTCTGAGTTACATTTGGTTTAAGTACACAATGTAACCTAAAAATCTGAACACTGTATGTTGAGTTTGGATGTTGGATAAGAACAACCTGTTATCCTAACACAGCGTTGCATTTTGACGCAAACTTGACGCATCCTAAAAAAAAAAAAAAAAAATAGCAACAGCTCACGAAAGGGACATACTATCCCGTTTTCTGTTTTGGGTCCTCTGGTAGGTTAGGATAAGGGCACTTCACTTCGACGGTTTCTTGACTTTGGGAAACGTTAGGAGGACGGGCTGTAGATCTGGCTTTAATGTTTCGTTTGGCTGATAAATGGTAAATTGGTTTTGGTGGTCCGGTGCAGTTAGATTTTCAATGTTTCTTTTCGTATAGACTCATAGACTTCCTTCCTCCTATTGCTCCTATTGCTCCTCATTCTCCTCCTCCTGCTTACACTTTTCCTCATTCTGCACCTATTACTCCTCCCCTTCTTCTTCTACGTCTTCTCCTATTTCTCCAACTTTCCTCCTCCTCTTATTACTTCTACTTCTCATGTACTTCTCCTCGTCAGCTTCCTACTACTTTCACTTCCTAATTCCTATCTTCCTCCTTCGTCTCTTTATGCTCCTCTACCCAATCCTATCTACTAAGATTTCTCTTCTACTTCTTGCTCCTTCTTCTCCTCCTCCTTTGTGGAGCCGGTGGCTGAGCGGACAGAACACTGGACGCGTGATCCTGTGGTCCTGGGTTCGATCCCGGGCGCCGGCGAGAAACAATGAGCAGAGTTTCTTTCGCCCTGATGCACCTGTTACCTAGCAGTAAATAGGTACCTGTGAGTTAGTCAGCTGTCACGGGCTGCTTCCTGGGGGTGTAGGCCTGGTCGAGGACCGGGCCGCGGGGACACTAAAAAGCCCCGAAATCATCCTAAGATAACCTCAAGATAGCATTAAATAGGTACCTGTGAGTTAGTCAGCTGTCACGGGCTGCTTCCTGGGGGTGGAGGCCTGGTCGAGGACCGGGCCGCGGGGACACTAAGCCCCGAAATCATCTCAAGATAACCTCAAGATAGCATTAAATAGGTACCTGTGAGTTAGTCAGCTGTCACGGGCTGCTTCCTGGGGGTGGAGGCCTGGTCGAGGACCGGGCCGCGGGGACACTAAGCCCCGAAATCATCTCAAGATACCTTCCCAAGTCGTCCTCCTTCAAGAAGACTTTCCCTCCAGCCAACAATGTCCACACAACATCTACTCCGGATACCGGATATGTGAATATGCTAATTATCACAACTAACAATTTGGAAGAGCAATTTGGGTCTTGGAGGAGCTGTCAGTCCCATACCTGAACACCGGTTGCTGAAGGTCGTCTTCGGTCGTGTCGTGTTGTCGTGAGGGGCTGCAAAGTTCCTGTCGTTCGTGTAGCTTTATTTTCTCTTGTATTTCGTGTGTTTTCTCTTGTATTTCGTGTGTTTTCTCTTGTATTTCGTGTGTGTTTATGGCTGTGGGTTTCGTTATTGCTTTGTTTTGTTTGTTTATATTTTTCTTTGCTTCATTTATGTTATTTTATTTTTCATTCTACTTTATCTGTATATTGGTAATCATAAGATTGGCTTTTAATTGAGTATGGCAACTGTTTAATCAACCCGTCCTCTTAAAAATAACGTCACTTTTCGCTCGTATGCGCGGCGCTATGGCCAAATTTGGACGTAATTTGAAATGAAATCGACTCACAAAAGTGACGTACTGTTCCGTTTTCTGTTTGAGTCGTCCGGCTTACTCGGCAAGCTTAGAAGAGGAAACTTTCCATTAACGTTTTTCATAACGTTTTGAAACTTTATGAGAATTTCCTGCCCACCTAACCTACCAGAGGACCCTTAACTTACTGTTGTTGAAAAAAAATCCCAAATTTATTTTCATTTTTTTTCACTTTCAAATTACGTCCAAATTCGGCCATACGGGCAAACGGCCAAAAGCGACTGTTCTTTTTAAGAGGACAGGTTGGTCTAATACCTAAATACACTACACACACACGTTGGTGGCTGAGTAGGGTGTTGGTGACTGAGTGGACAGCACGCTGAACACGTAATCATGTAGACCGGGGTTCGATTCTCGGCGTCGGCGAGAAACAAAATGGGCA
>NC_091204.1:13684010-13706510 GCF_040958095.1 Procambarus clarkii
ATCAGGGCCTGGGTGTAGCATCAGGGCCTGGGTGTAGCATCAGGGCCTGGGTGTAAGTATCAGGGCCTGGGTGTAGCATCAGGGCCTGGGTGTAGCATCAGGGCCTGGGTGTAGCATCAGGGCCTGGGTGTAGCATCAGGGCCTGGGTGTAAGTATCAGGGCCTGGGTGTAAGTATCAGGGCCTGGGTGTAGGATGCTCCCCCGTCTAGCCAGGGTGTTTACCAGCAGGACGATCAGGGAGAGTGTTGTTCAGTGGGACGGAATAATCTCTGGACGACATGATTAACTTGTCCTGACGTGTCCCCCCCCCCCTCTCCTATCCCTTCGCACACACACACACACACACACACACACACACACACACACACACACACACACACACACACACACACACACACACACACACACACACACACACACACACACACACACACACACACACACACACACACGGTAACACCATAGTCACCCTGGGCGCCTGGACGAAGAGAGAGCGGGGGTGGGATAGTGTGAGGATGACGACGGGTATTTCCGTTCGTCCGTGAAGTCCTCAGTTACCTGCTCTGTCCTTATCGTGTGTTCCACTCTCGCTACGGCTTGCTGGGACACACACACACACACACACACACACACACACACACACACACACACACACACACACACACACACACACACACACACACACACACACACACACACACACACTCACATGTGGGGACACAGGTGGAAACTGAGTGCCCAAATGAGCCACAGAGATATTAGAAAGAACTTTTTTAGTGTCAGAGTGGTTGACAAATGGAATGCATTAGGAAGTGATGTGGTGGAGGCTGACTCCATACACAGTTTCAAGTGTAGATATGATAGAGCCCAATAGGCTCAGGAATCTGTACACCTGTTGATTGACGGTTGAGAGGCGGGACCAAAGAGCCAGAGCTCAACCCCCGCAAACACAACTAGGTGAGTACATACACACACACACACACACACACCCTACACTCACACACACACACACACAGCTTCAAATGTAGATATGATAGAGCCCAGTAGGCTCAGGAACCTTTACGCCAGTTGATTGACGGTTGAGAGGCGGGACCAAAGAGACAGAGCTCAACCCCCGCAAGCACAACTAGGTGAGTACATACACACACACACACACACACCCTACACACACACACACACCCTACACACACACACACACACACAGCTTCAAATGTAGATATGATAGAGCCCAGTAGGCTCAGGAACCTTTACGCCAGTTGATTGACGGTTGAGAGGCGGGACCAAAGAGACAGAGCTCAACCCCCGCAAGCACAACTAGGTGAGTACACACACACACACACACACACACACACACACACACACACACACACACACACACACACACACACACACACACACACACACACACACACACACACACACACACACACACACACACACACACACACACACACACACACACACACTTCCCTAACCTGTATACCATGCAAGGTGATGGAGAAGATCGTGAGGTAAAGGCTCGTAGAGCATATAAAGAGAAGGAGCTTTGTAACACACCTCCAGCATGGGTTCAGAGATGGCAAATCTTGCCTCACAGGTTTAATAGAATTATATGACCAAGCGACAACAATTTGGCGAGAAAAAGAAGGGTGGGCAGACTGCATTTTCTTAGACTGTCAGAAAGTCTTTGACACAGTACCCTATAAGAGGCTGCTACAAAAGTTGGAGAAAACAGCGAGTTACTGTGAGGGGGAAGACCTCAAAGTGGCGAGATGTCTAATGAGAGAACGACTTGACATTTGGGAAGTGAGAAATATGATCACTTTCTTGGACAAAGATCCTTACCGAGCGGTGTATTCACCCTGGAGAGACCCATTATTGAGTATGCAGCTCCGTGAAACTCTTACACAAAACAAAAATGAACAAATGTCGAAAAATTTGTAACAAGACTGAACGGGCCGCGGGGACGCTAAACCCTGAAATCAATCATCTCAAGATAGACTCGTTTCAGAACTGTGAGGGATGAGATGTGAAGAGCGACTGAAAGAACCGAACCTAACGACGTTAGAAAAAAAGGGAAAGAGAGGGTAGACATGATTAAGACATTCAAAATACTTAGGGGGATTGACATAGTAGAAATAGATGAAATTTTCACATTGAATAGAAATAGAACAGGGGGATGCTAGAAAGTTTTCATTTAGCGTTAGAGCAGTGGAAAATTGAATGAACTAATGAAGTAGATTGTGGAAGCAAAATCAATTCATAATTTTAAAAGTAGATATAATAGAGAAATAGGACAGGAATCATTGCTTTAAACAACCGGCGGTTAGATATCCAGGGGCCAGATTCACGAAAGCACTTACGAACCAAGGAGCCAGATTCACGAAGCAGTTACGCAAGCACTTACGAACGTGTACATCTTTCCTCAATCTTTGACGGCTTTGGTTACATTTATTAAACAGTTTAAAAGCATGAAAACTTCCCAATCAACTGTTGCTAATTGTTATAAACAGCCTCCTGATGCTTCGGAGCTCATTAATTGTTTAGTAATTGTAAACAAAGCCGCCAAAGATTGAGAAAAGATGGACAGGTTCGTAAGTGCTTGCGTAACTGTTTCGTGAATCTGGCCCCAAGGTGCCAAGTACTAATGGTCAATCCTGCATGCACAAATAGGTGAGTACACACACACACACACACACACACACACACACACACACACACACACACACACACACACATACACACACACACACACACACACACACACACACACACACACACATACACACACACACACACACACACACACACACACACACATACACACACACACACACACACACACACACACACACACACACACACACACACACACACACACACACACACACACACACACACACACACACACACACACACACACAAACACACACACACACACACACACACACACACACACACACACACACACAAACACACACACACACACACATACACACACACACACACACACACACACACATTATTAATTAAGGATAGGGGCGGAAGGATTCACTACAAATGACAAGGAAGTGTGTGAGGAATTGAATAAGAAATTCCAGGAGGTCTTCACCTTAGAACAAGGAGAAATTCCAGAGGTAAGTGAGGGAATAGCTAACCAGGAACCACTGGAAGAGTTTGAGATTACCAGTGGGGAAGTAAGGAAGTGTTTACTAGAGTTGGACGTGACGAAGGCTATAGGCCCAGATGGAATCTCCCCTTGGGTTCTAAAGGAAGGAGCAAGAGAACTGAGCCTACCACTCTCCATAGTGTATAACAAATCACTGGCAACAGGGGAACTGCCAGATATTTGGAAAGCAGCTAACGTAGTCCCGATATACAAGAAAGGGGATAGACAGGAGGCACTGAACTACAGGCCAGTGTCCCTAACCTGCATACCATGCAAGCTGATGGAGAAGATTGTGCGAAAAAAACTAGTGGAGCATCTGGAGAGAAGGAACTTTGTAACACAGCATCAACATGGGTTCAGGGATGGCAGGTCCTGCCTCACAGGGTTACTTGAATTCTACGACCAGGCAACAAAAATAAGGCAAGAAAGAGAAGGGTGGGCAGACTGCATATTTTTGGATTGTCAGAAAGCCTTTGATACAGTGCCACACAAGAGGCTAGTGCGAAAGTTGGAGATGCAGGCTGGAGTGAGAGGGAAGGTACTCCGGTGGATAGAGGAATACCTAAGCAACAGGAGACAACGAGTCTGTGTGAGGGGTGAAGTCTCAGATTGGCGAGACGTCACAAGTGGAGTCCCGCAGGGGTCAGTCCTCGGACCTATACTGTTTCTGGTATATGTAAATGATCTCCCAGAGGGTATAGATTCGTTCCTCTCAATGTTTGCCGACGATGCAAAAATTATGAGGAGGATTGAAACAGAGGATGATAGTAGGAGGCTACAAGATGACCTGGATAGACTGAGTGAATGGTCCAACAAATGGCTGTTGAAGTTCAACCCGAGTAAATGCAAAGTAATGAAACTAGGCAGTGGAAACAGGAGGCCAGGCACAGGATACAGAATAGGAGATGAAGTACTTAATGAAACAGACAGAGAGAAAGATCTAGGAGTTGATATCACACCAAACCTGTCTCCTGAAGCCCACATAAAGAGAATAACGTCTGCGGCATATGCGAGGCTGGCTAACATCAGAACGGCGTTCAGGAACCTGTGTAAGGAATCATTCAGAATCTTGTACACCACATATGTAAGACCAATCCTGGAGTATGCGGCCCCAGCATGGAGCCCGTACCTTGTCAAGCACAAGACGAAGCTGGAAAAAGTCCAAAGGTATGCTACTAGACTAGTCCCAGAACTAAGAGGCATGAGTTATGAGGAAAGGCTGCGGGAAATGCACCTCACGACACTGGAAGACAGAAGAGTAAGGGGGGACATGATCACAACCTACAAAATCCTCAGGGGAATCGACCGGGTAAACAAGGACGAACTTTTCAACACTGGTGGGACGCGAACAAGGGGACACAGGTGGAAGCTGAGTACCCAAATGAGCCACAGAGACGTTAGAAAGAACTTTTTCAGTGTCAGAGTAGTTAGCAAATGGAATGCATTAGGAAGTGATGTGGTGGAGGCTGACTCCATTCACAGTTTCAAATGTAGATATGATAGAGCCCAATAGGCTCAGGAATCTGTACACCAGTTGATTGACGGTTGAGAGGCGGGACCAAAGAGCCAGAGCTCAACCCCCGCAAGCACAATTAGGTGAGTACAATTAGGTGAGTACACACACACACACACACACACACACACACACACACACACACACACACACACACACACACACACACACACACACACACACACACATACACACACACACACACACACACACACACACACACACACACACACACACACACACACACACACATACACACACACACACACACACACACACACACACACACATACACACACACACACACACACACACACACACACACACACACACACACATACACACACACACACACACACACACATACACACACACACACACACACACACACACACACACATACACACACACACACACACACACACATACACACACACACACACACACACACACACACACACACACACACACACACACACACACATACACACACACACACACACACACACACACACACACACACACACACACACACACACACACACACACCGCTGGTAAACAGAGCAATGAAGTATCAATAAAACAAACAGAGTAAGCAAACAGATAAACAGACTACACCACGGGGGGGGGGGGGGATTACAATACAAGAAAGAATATGAAGAGAATAACATTGTTCATCCACAACCTCCACTTTAATAACAGGAAGAATAATGACACAAGAACAGGAAGAATAATGACACAAGAACAGAGAGAATAATGACACAAGAACAGAGAGAATAATGACACAAGAACAGAGAGAATAATGACACAAGAACAGAGAGAATAATGACACAAGAACAGAGAGAATAATGACACAAGAACAGAGAGAATAATGACACAAGAACAGAGAGAATAATGACACAAGAACAGAGAGAATAATGACACAAGAACAGAGAGAATAATGACACAAGAACAGAGAGAATAATGACACAAGAACAGAGAGAATAATGACACAAGAACAGGAAGAATAATGACACAAGAATGATGATACTAACAGACCTTCCATAGGCACAGGTCTAATTCTTGGAGACTTCAACTATGGTGAAAATAATGAGACAAAATGAATATAAAGACAATGAGGTTATCTTGAGGTTATCTTGAGATTATCTTGAGACGATTTCGCGGCCTTGTTGCCCTCATCGGCCCGGTTCTCGACAAGGCCTCCACCCCCAGGAACCAGCCTGTAGCAGCTGTCTAACTCCCAGGTACCTATTTACTGCTAGGTAACAGGGGGCATCAGGTTGAAAGAAACATTTTGTCCATTTGTCTCCCCCCTCCACCGGGGATCGAACCCGGAACCTCAGGACTACGAATCCGAAGCGCTGTCAACCCAGTTATCAGGCCCCCTGATATCTTATACCTTATATCGCCCCTTATATATAGGCGATTATATCTTCGTAAGACATGGAGATTTAATCTATTTCCAGTAATAGACAGAAACTTCATAAGAAAATATGTCAGGGCGGACACGAGAATAATGAAAAAAAAAAAGGAAAACCAACACGATTAGGCCTTGCCTTCATTCAGAGCGAGCGCCAACCACTTGGGCTGGACGGTAGAGCGACGGTCTCGCTTCATGCAGGTCGGCGTTCAATCCCCGACATTCCGCAAGGCACTATTCGCTGGGTCGATTACCCCCCCTACCCTCCCATTGTGTTGCAAAGATATTCATATATCGGCCAGCATACGCATGTATGGGTAAGACAGTGTTAAAAATTAGAGAATATATCAGACATACATATACATAGATATACATATACATATACATACATATACATATACATATACAGAATATATACATAGAGGCTTGAAAGAAACATATATCATCATTCTACCTGTTCTTTGTCTCACTGTGAGACAAAGGGACAATATAAGGAGTCGAGGGAAAAAAAGAGACAATTGAGAAGAATGCAGAGAAGAGCAGGCAATGAGTCACAATAACGTGGCTGAAGTATGTTCTTGAGAATGGTCCAGGACGGACCGAAACGTCGTCGTCCCTTCAATTTCTAGTGTGTGGTCTGGTCAACATGCAGATAAGAGTATAATGCAACTAGGTAACATTATACGACAGGGAAAACGCTCTCAATTATAGCCAGATGCTACCATATGAATATTCTGTCAAGGACCTGAAGAAAATAGCAAGGAAAAGATTAGTGGAAACTCTGGATCGAAATTGGATTGTAAGCAAGCACCAACATTATTATAATTTAACAAGACAGGGAAGAGAAAAATGGATAAACTGCATCTCTCTTAAGACTCAATAGTGAGTGTAGATTGTTGACCAGACCACACACTAGAAGGTGAAGGGACGACGTACGACGTTTCGGTTCGTCCTGGACCATTCTCACAATCGACTTGAGAATGGTCCAGGACGGACCGAAACGTCGTCGTCCCTTCACATTCTAGTGTGTGGTCTGGTCAACATATTTCAGCCACGTTATTGTGACTCCTCGTCTGCACGTGAGTATAGATTGTTTACACAGGTCCCCATAAGAGACTATACAAGCTGAATACACAGGCTTGAATAACCGGAAGAGCCGCGAACAGGGGAGGTTATCTTGAGATGATTTCGGGGCTTTAGTGTCCCCGCGGCCCGGTCCTCGACCAGGCCTCCACGCCCAGGAAGCAGCCCGTGACAGCTGACTAACTCCCAGGTACCTATTTAATGCTAGGTAACAGGGGCATTCAGGGTGAAAGAAACTTTGCCAATTTGTTTCTGCCTCGTGCGGGAAACGAGAGATTACCTAACAGAGAAGAGGCATTAAGCCACAATGAATGGAGAGAAATGGGATTGGCAAAGGATAACAGACAGACTCTTCCAGAGACTTGTACTAAGACCTACACTATTCTTAATCTGTCACTGAACTAACGATGGGAGTCGTGACCTGCATGGCAATATTTGCAGGTCATACAATGACAAAATTTGGCACGAGGAGACGAGTGTGAAACTCTCAAAGGAGGATCCAGACACACTACAGAATTGGTCCAAGAAATGGTGGCGTTTAATACGAGTAAATGTAAGGTTACCTTGAGGTTACCTTGAGGTGTTTCCGGGGCTTAGCGTCCCCGCGGCCCGGTCGTCGACCAGGCCTCCAAAGGTGATACAAGTGGTGATACAACTTTCCCACATCTCCTTTTTCCCAAAGGAGGCCTGGTCGAGGACCGGGCCGCGAGGACGCTAAGCCCCGAAATCATCTCAAGATAACCTCAAGATAACCTTCTCTCTCTCTTAAGATCTCAGCGTACTTTGTGAAACTTCAAACCGAAGCTCAATAAACCCTAATAAGCCAGATGAAACTCTCAGCTAGGCCTATAAAAACAAAAATTTAGGTATATCTTGAGGTTATCTTGAGATGATTTCGGGGCTTTAGTGTCCCCGCGGCCCGGTACTCGACCAGGCCTCCACCCCCAGGAAGCAGCCCGTGACAGCTGACTAACATCCAGGTACCTATTTTACTGCTAGGTAACAGGGGCATAGGGTGAAAGAAACTCTGTCCATTGTTTCTCGCCGGCGCCTGGGATCGAACCCAGGACCACAGGATCACAAGTCCAGTGTGCTGTCCGCTCGACCGACCGGCTCCCCTAGGTATCTAAATTAAACAAAATATAAAATCTAATATGTGTTGCCCAGGCAAACTATTTTATATTATTTTGTAGTTGTTTTCAATGTAAAAATTCAGATATGGAGTTTATTTAAAAACATTTAATATATTAGAATACCCCTACAAGAATGTTTCTTGGGAAACTTCCATTTAAATGTTTAACTCAACCTCATTTACCGAAAAGTATACTTTTGGTATAAAGTGGTATACCTCGTAAACTAATAAAATGTAAATCTCGTAGGCTAATAAAATGGTATACCTCGAAGGCTAATAAAAGAGTATACTTCGTAGACTAATAAGTGTCTACGAGGTATACTAGGTAAATCACTAAAAATATATACTTATTATACACTATTATTTGTCCATTAAGTTGACTAATAAAAGTGCATACATATATTAGTAAGAAAATCGCTCAAGAACGACAGCTAGGGTAGTTATGAGGAAGTGTCAAGAAGTTATGAGGAAGTGTCAAGAAGTTATGAGGAAGTGTCAAGAAGTTATGAGGAACTGTCAAGAAGTTATGAGGAACTGTCAAGAAGTTATGAGGAAGTGTCAAGAAGTTATGAGGAACTGTCAAGAAGTTATGAGGAACTGTCAAGAAGTTATGAGGAAGTGTCAAGAAGTTATGAGGAAGTGTCAAGTAGTTATGAGGAAGTGTCAAGTAGTTATGAGGAAGTGTCAAGTAGTTATGAGGAAGTGTCAGATAGTTATGAGGAAGTGTCAAGTAGTTATGAGGAAGTGTCAAGAAGTTATGAGGAAGTGTCAGATAGTTATGAGGAAGTGTCAAGTAGTTATGAGGAAGTGTCAAGAAGTTATGAGGAAGTGTCAGATAGTTATGAGGAAGTGTCAGATCAGTAGAAAAAGAGCAACACCTATAATACATAAAGAACGATCAAATCCACTGTATACAAAATGTGTCCACGCATTATGTATCGGTGGATACATAATGCGTCACACGACCGCCAAACATCTGCCATACGATTGGGTAAACAAATCATCCCGTGTCATATGTTTTTTTTTATTGTGTATTATCTCGGCGTATGGGAACCAGTGGCCTGTGTTATCTTGTAGCCAATCCTGTTAGTGATTGTTGGTTGTGATCACTGAGCCAAGCCCAATCTCCTTGGTAACGTAATGGTATGCATTAGTAGCTGTGTGTGTGTGTGTGTGTGTGTGTGTGTGTGTGTGTGTGTGTGCGTGTGTGTGTGTGTGTGTGTGTGTGTGTATGTGTGTGTGTGTGTGTGTGTGTGTGTGTGTGAATATCATAAAATTCTCCTATTTTCTTTCATCTGTTTTGTTCCTAGCTACCTGTCCATATGTCAAAATAAAACGAAGCTATTGACGTCTTTTGAATTCAAATTGATATCGAATTGGACAGATAAATGGTGGTTTTCACAGCTTGTCTATGGTGTGTGTGCGTGAGGTCTGTTATCGTGAAGAGCTCATCTACTCCTGCTCTAGATACAATCGTGAGAATTGAAAACAATCAATTTGAGAGCAACAAGCACAATTGTGGCCTATGATCTGTTCGTATAATACACTTAAGATCAAATATTAACTAAGTGCTTACACATCAGATATCTCAAAATTATAGAAGGAACTCGTACGTGGTTGATAAGATCGGCTTGCAATAATGAACAGAGGTCATAACCAGGGGGAATAGCAAAGCAATAAAGACTGAAGATATTACTGGAAGACATTTAGGCGAAACACTAATTACTCATCTAGTGTTCCCCCTATTAAGAAGGTAATTACTCATCTAGTGTTCCCCCTATTAAGAAGGTAATTACTCATCTAGTGTTCCCCCTATTAAGAAGGTAATTACTCATCTAGTGTTCCCCCTATTAAGAAGGTAATTACTCATCTAGTGTTCCCCTATTAAGAAGGTAATTACTCATCTAGTGTTCCCCCTATTAAGAAGGTAATTACTCATCTAGTGTTCCCCTATTAAGAAGGTAATTACTCATCTAGTGTTCCCCTATTAAGGAGGTAATTACTCATCTAGTGTTCCCCTATTAAGGAGGTGATTATTTGTAAGATCCTTCACAGAGATACGATTATTATTATTTAACATTCATATTGGATTTATTTACATAGAATATTGGACTAGTAAATAGGATATGGGGTCACGTAATATTTTAATTCACTAAGAGGGTCGTGTCTTCATTAGCGTTTGTAAACTATTGGCAACTAACTGCTTGGAGGTATATTCGTGCATATGTTTATAGTGTGGGTTGTTTGGGGAGTATACCTAGAAGTGGGGGTACTCGCCCCCCCCCTTTCCTCTCCCTACCCACCCTTACGTCAACTACCATTCAACCTTACTCCCACTCTGACTAGCCACTCACTACCCCTACCCTATCTCCCACTTTCTATATGATTTAATAATCCTTCATCTCCCACATACAACTATCCATTTCATGCAACTATTTCTATCACTCCCTCACACCTACTCCATCTCTTAACTATCCTATCCAATAACTGCATTTATCTCCACAACTCCCCCACCCTAACTATCCCCCATCTCCAACTATTCAATCCCACACCCATGCCCCTATCCGACTAGCGTCACCACAGGCGAGGCTGCAGCATAGTTACTAACTATCCCCCCCTCTTTGACAGCACGTTGACAGCAAGAAAATAGTCTCCATTATATCTGTCAACTTGACACCCAGCGGTCCATGCCACCGCTACTGGCAACAGCGATCGAGTCTTGCAAACGGACAAAAAAAAGCAAAATATAATTCTTCAAAAAGCCTCCAGATAGGATTATTCTCACAGATGACACACACACACAAGGCTTGTCACGCCGGTAGAAAGCCTTCCCGGTCTCTCCCTGTCTTCCGCCCCTCTACCTCCTATCCACCGGAACAGCCAGCAAGTGGAAAATTGACGAAAATTATCGCACAAAGCTTCAGGATGTCGGAGTTCGACAATTACTCAATTACACGCTATTGTGTAAAAATGCACAGCCGTTCATTGGCTTCGCGGCGGAATACGAACTTTTATTGAATTCGAGTTTGAAATTGCTGTAATCTCACTTTTTGTCAAATTAAGGCTGCAATTGTGGTATATTAGCCAGATGGAGCCGGGTGTAGGCGTGGGCAGCCTGGAGCCGGCGCCCACGGTGCGCTGCGCAGGCGTAATTGTTACTCAGGTATTTTTTCTCCTTTTTTTTCTGGAAACTCGGTATTTCTTGGTTGTCAAACGGTGTTTTATTCGCGAGTTTCCTGCACATGTAGTTCACGAGGTGGGTTGGTGGGCGGCCTCACATGAGGTGGGCGCGGTGGATAGGTGGGCGGCCTCACATGAGGTGGGCGCGGTGGATAGGTGGGCGGCCTCACATGAGGTGGGCGCGGTGGATAGGTGGGCGGCCTCACGTGAGGTGGGTAGGTGGGTGGGCTCACGTGAGGTGGGTAGGTGGGTGGGCGGGTGCACTTTAAGCTCAGGCATTCAAGAAACTATCACATTTTAAATTCATAATCCGAGATACAAGCAAATCCACATTCTGTTCTACATTTCACATACACAAATAAATATCAAACTATATATAAATTTCAGATGTTGACAATTACTACCTAGAAATATATATATATAAATGATGACTGCCCGTACGTATTGGATATATGTATAATAAGTATGCATGTATATAGCGAGTTCACGGAATCTCAAGTTAGCAAAGTTTCAAATAATGTGCTTGGGTTGGGTCCTTGGAAGTGGTGTTTGCTTAGTATGGGTCAGGGGTGACGGCCGGGCTTGGGGAGTAGAACTCCCAGAACCCCATCAGGCAGGTATGAAACAAGTATGAAACAGGTAACACGTGTTACATCTCCAGACTTGGCCAGAGAAGCATTCTGTCCAGACAGGTTATATACATTATACAAAATGTCACATAAATAAATAAATATATATATATATATATATATATATATATATATATATATATATATATATATATATATATATATATATATATATATATACCATAAGAGAGAATGCCTGTCTATTTGTCTGCCTCAAATTGGAGACGAGGGGATAGCCTCGGCCAACTTTGTAACGAGGACTGGGGTGGGGTATGGGACGGACATAGGATGTTCATGGTAGCCCTAAATTATATGTTCCAAGAAATATTAGCATTTACAGAGACCCTCGATATGATTTACATGGAATCAAGTGTGAAATATTTGGCGTGAATCTTCAAGAGTTCTTAGAGATCATAATATTCTTTCTGAGAAACCCATACAGCTGTTTCAGTGCTTCTTAATAATACATTTTCTAAGAGAAAAGTGAGGAGGGGGGGTCAAGGGGGAAGATAAGGGGAACAAGGGGAAAGGGGTTGAAAGAGAGAGAGGGGAAATAAACCCGGGTACTCCCCTTGTATAGATATGTAAATGCCTGTCTGTTCGAGGATGGAAGGAAAAAAGCCCCGAAATCATCTCAAGATAACCTCAAGATGAAGGTGACGAGGCAAGATAGACAAGAGCCTAGTAACTCTTAACATCCAATCAATTTCTGCAACGAGCAGAAAATTGCAATGAAGTTATGATTCAGAAAATACAATAGTCATTTGAGGATATTTATATTAATTGATGACGGCCATTCACCTGTAGTTCCTTTTCCCTCTAATCCTGATGTTTGAGATGTTTGGTTAGATCAGATAAGATTTGGTTAGGCTAAGTTACCTTACGTGAGATCAGATAATGATTGGTTAAGTCCGATCTGTCTGATTCGGTTCGATTACGTTTGATTTGGTGTTAAGGCAAAAGCTAAGACATTTTTTATAATAAGTTTTTGTATGGTCAGCACAGGTACCGGACCAGACAATGTGATGTAATTGTTGCGAGGATAAGAATCTCGCCTTGGCTATAGGGACATCTTACAAGTTAGTGAGGCTTAGAATAATCAGCCTGTATAACTAAAATAATCAAACCTGTATAACCAGAATTATCAACCTGTACTCTGGGAAAAACTATTAAGACATTCACTTGAATACAACATTATTGAATTTGAAACTGTAAAATATTTTAGACCTAATTTACTGTACAATCAATTAACTATATCATTGAATCTGTTATATTGGAAGACATCTTAATCATTTATCTTAAATTTGCTTATTCACATAAGTTTTTTTTAGCTGCATCTTATGAGTCAATCTCTGTCCTGTGAGGCAGTGAAGAGCAGAATGATGTATTTATAATTTATTTTACATTAAGAATGTATAATATCTGATGCAGTAGAGTGTAACCCCATGGAATAAATGTTTAAATCTATTTGAACCTTATAATACAATGTTACAAGGTCCAAATGGTAGATTTAAACATATATTTCATAAGGTTACAATCTACTAAATCACATTATGTCTCATGTATGAGGTTATGGCCTGTGTGATAGTGAATGTGGACACTATCCTCACTGTCATCAGAAATAATTTAATTACTCCCATGAGGCAAAATTTTATGTTAATTTGATCAATAAAGATAACAAATAACGAACTAAAACCCAATCAAACCTTTTGAGGGTTATTAAGGCCACGATAACAGCTTTCTGATCAGGTAGCAAGTATAGTTTAGTCCAGATCATTGTCCAGGACTAAAGTAATCTATGTAGGCCAAGATGGGAGGTATACTTCTCGAGGACATGTGATTTTGTCCTCTGGTACCTCAGTTGGGTGATGCTACAGACTCTGAGGCAGCATCAGTAACACAACTAGAAGCCCGTACACCCATCTCCCCCGTAAGTCTTGTACAGAGTTGACCCACTGAGGGAAATATATATATATATATATATATATATATATATATATATATATATATATATATATATATATATATATATATATATATATATATGCGAACAAGCCTGAATGGTCCCCAGGACTATACGCAACTGACACCCCAGAAGTGACTCGAACCCATACTGCCAGGAGCACTCTGCTGGCGTACAGGATCCCTTAACCGCTCGACCAACACGACCGGACAAAAGAGGATGGATATGGATATATATATATATATATATATATATATATATATATATATATATATATGCAGAATAACCACATATGAAAAATAGAAAATGCTTAACGCGTTTTCGGCTAATTCGCCTTCATCAGAGCAAAGTAGAATGAGGATAAGATTGCTGATCAGACCTTTATATCCGCCTGGGCAGATCACCTGACCACCAAAAATAAGTGGAGGAAAGGAATTATAAGAAAGAAGGTAATTGCAGAAGGCCTATTGGCCCATACAAGGCAGCTCCTATTAATATCTCCAAGTGTCATACGTGTTTAAATGATTGCTATATTGTTTTGTCAGATATACAAAACAATATAGCAATCATTTAAACACGTATGGCACTTGGAGATATTAATAGGAGCTGCCTTGTATGGGCCAATAGGCCTTCTGCAATTACCTTCTTTCTTATAATTCCTTTCCTCCACTTATTTTTGGTGGTCAGGTGATCTGCCCAGGCGGATATAAAGGTCTGATCAGCAATCTTATCCTCTTTCTACTTTGCTCTGATGAAGGCGAATTAGCCGAAAACGCGTTAAGCATTTTCTATTTTTCATATGTGGTTATTCTGCATACTTGGATCAGTGTTTTTGTGATCATTGTTGCATATATATATATATATATATATATATATATATATATATATATATATATATATATATATATATATATATATATATATATATATATATATATATCCCCCGTGTTCCACCTGCAGCCATATAACACGGACGCATGACGCTCGCCTGAATCAATATTCGACGATTTGAACGACGCAAAATTTGTGGAAACAATGACATGCAAGTTAAAGCTTAATTCACAGGAATTAAATATTTTTCCCCGTTTTCCATTACACCTGGTGCCTCGAACCCGCGCCTGAGTTTAACAACTGTGCCAACGTCATTAAAAAGAGATCACTACAATATAAACTCGATTTTTCAAAATTTTGAGTGCAATCTATTCATACTGGGGAAAAAAATCAGTATATAGAATGCCCGGATGGCAGAATGATATATATATATAATAGTTTTTTTTCTGATAGAAAAACATCAAATAATTCTTGTTGTATTCAAATAAGCCATTGTTATTTATTATGTGTACAATTCGCCAGTGATAGAGGTTGTTAAAGAGAGGGACACAATATTTTCTAGTTCTGACACTGAACAAATTCTTTCTAATGTCTGGCTTTTAAGTTCTCAGTTTCCAATTGTGTCTTCCTTGTGTGAGTACCATCCGTGTTAAATAATATGGGTTTATCTACCCTATCCTGAGGAATTTGTAGGTGGTAATCATGTCTCCCCTAACTCTTCTGTCTTCCTGCGACTTTTGGTTCAATTCATGTAGCCGTTCCCAGAACTCTCTCGTAATTCTGGGTTTTGTATGATGGCATATCTTGAGGTTATCTTGAGATGATTTCGGGGCTTTAGTGTCCCCGCGGCCCGGTCCTCGACCAGGCCTCCACCCCCAGGAAGCAGCCCGTGACAGCTGACTAACACCCAGATACTTACTTTACTGCTAGGTAACAGGGGCATAGGGTGAAAGAAACTTTGCCCATTTGTTTCTGCCTCGTGCGGGAATCGAACCCGTGCCACAGAATTAGGAGTCCTGCACGCTATCCACCAGGCTATGAGGCCCCCCCCCCTTAGATTCCTGTATGCGTGTGTGTGGGTGCGTTTGTGGGAGGGGGAGGTTCATGAAATGTTATCTTTAGGCAAGAACATTATTTCATCGTGTATTTTAATTCGTGCGTGTTTAGTGCTCACAACTACGCTCTTCCCCTCCCCCAAGCAGCGGTCGCATGACTACGGAGAGGGCAGACGGTAAATATGAGAGGGGCAGATAAAAGAGAAGAGGTAAAAGAGAAGAGAGACAAAATGAAAAAGGGGAAAACAGGAGAGACAGTGGGAGGAAGAGAAGATGAAACCATGAATCAATGCATGGAGAGGGGTAGAAGAGACAAAGAGCGAAGAGAAGGTGGGTAGCAAGTGGCAAAGTTGCCTCCCTGTCCTGAATCTCAGTGGGACACCACGTAGCTGCCCACGTAGACACCACGTATATATATATATATATATATATATATATATATATATATATATATATATATATATATATATATATATATATATATATATATATATATATATATATATATATCAGGCACTACGGGCTCACCATAGCCCGTGCTACTTGGAACTTTGTTCCAGGTAGCAAATCTTTAACAACAACAACAACAACTCCGTATAGGAACCTCCACGCCATCCCACCCTCAGGTAAACGTCAGATTACAACCGACCGAAGTTGCTTTATTTACATCGTTTTTTTTTTTTACGAGATCAAAGGGGCGGCGATGGGGGTAATTGGGCGGAGGTGTCTGGCTGTGAGGGAGGAGGCGACGCGCCCTCCTTAATAAGACCTGGGAATTATGAACGGAGGTAATCACAGGACCCCGACACTAATGAGCAAATGGAATTACTGCCAGGTGAACCACCGCCCCTCCACCATCACCCCCTACCACCACCCCCTACCACCACCCCCTACCACTATCCCCTACCACCACCCCCTACCACTACCCACCTACCACTACCCCCTACCACCACCCCTACCACTACCCTCTACCACCACCCTCTACCACCACCCCCTACCACTACCCACCTACCACTACCCCCTACCACTACCCCCTACCACCACCCCCTACCACCCCCTATCACCCTCCACCACCACCTACCACCACCTCCTACCACCACCCCCTACCACTACCCCCTACCACCACCCCTACCACTACCCCCTACCACTACCCCCTACCACTATCCCCTACCACCACCCCTACCACCACCCCCTACCACTACCCACCTACCACTACCCCCTACCACTACCCCCTACCACCACCCCCTACCATCACCACTCTGCTTCACTTTAAATATTAACGCAATTTCCTTTTCCCACACAAGCTGTGGTTGAGGCTACGGAGGATGAATGATGAAGCAACAGGTGAAAGCTCAATAAATCACATTCTAACAAAAAATGATAATAAAGCTATACAATATTAATTGTTAAAAATCATCATTCTTCTCGTAATTCTTATCATTGTTATCAAAAATTGAAATGTAATTGAAATAAAAAACAGTTTTGGTAAATTTTACAGTGAATCTTCCACGTGACTGTTGACTGTTGCACCTGTTTGGTCCCCTGTTGCACCTGTTTGGTCCCCTGTTGCACCTGTTTGGTCCCTGTTGCACCTGTTTGGTCCCTGTTGCACCTGTTTGGTCCCCTGTAGCACCTGTTTGGTCCCCTGTTGCACCTGTTTGGTCCCCTGTTGCACCTGTTTGGTCCCCTGTTGCACCTGTTTGGTCCCCTGTTGCACCTGTTTGGTCCCCTGTTGCACCTGTTTGGTCCCCTGTTGCACCTGTTTGGTCTACTGTACACAACGGGACTGTTGGACCCCACGTAAGCTCAAGATAATATTTCTGAATCAGCCCTAAATGGCACACTTTAAAAATGGAAAAGTAACTAAAGAACCTAACTTGCCCAAGGCTTAAATAAGTAATTCTTGGCTTAAAATACGTTATTTAAGTAAAATATTTTACATGAATTAAACACACAAGTCCTAGAAATGTTTAATTTTTTTTGTACCTGTATAAAACTAATTAGTACAAAATGTGAAAATCATTGTCTGCAACAGTTCAGTTTGTTGTACGTTCGGGTATATAATTGGTATAAAAATGTCTTAATTTAAAGAGGACGGGTTTGAATTGTTCCACCTGGGTAGCGGTTCAATCCCCGACTGTCCATAAGTGGTTGGGCACCATTCCTTTCCCCCCGTCCCATCCCAAAGCCTTTTCCTGACCCCTTCCCAGTGCTATATAGTCGTAATGGCTTGGCGCTTTCCCTTGATAACTCTTTCCCTTCCACGTGGGTAGTCTGCTAGATTGCCGGTGCTCTTAAGCGGGGTCACTGCATCACTGTCTATCAACCTTATCAACATTCTACTGTGTTAAAGCTGTAGAATTCCATTAATTCCATTCCATGCCAGATCTATTACGAGAAAAGCAACTAGGCTTTTCAACTTTCACATTCCGCTCTTTATTATTTTATATCAAACCGGTTTTCTCGTGTTATTCTTCAATCACAGGTTATCGCGTCTCTGTTGACGCACACGTTATTGCATTATCGTATCGCTGTCCCATATACTATCTATAGATACAAAACGAAGCCCCGAGATTGGATTCATGATGCTTCAAAATGCAACGAATCATTACGCTGAGGGAAGAACCGAAGCTTCCTGCAAATCTGGAGCGAATTATACAAATTAACATACAATTCTGCACAAATGAGGAGAGAGCCAAGACCTTAAACACATTACTCAGAGACTCATTATTCAAGTTCAAGTATGTTTACTGAGATAAGAAAGAAATACATCTCAAAGGGATAGAGTAGCTTAGGCTATTTCTACCCCCCCTTCCCCCCTAGAAACATTATTTACTGTCCTTAATATTTCAACGTCCGGTGCTAACAAACTTTTTATTCACAGGAAGACAGTTTCAATAAAAATGTGTCCAATGCTATCAATGGGAATACATTTCTAGCAACACATCTCTCGGAACACATCTCTAGGAACACATCTCTAGGAACGCATCTCTCGGAACACATCTCTAGGAACACATCTCTAGGAACACATCTCTAGGAACACATCTCTAGGAACACATCTCTAGGAACGCATCTCTAGGAACGCATCTCTAGGACCACATCTCTAGGACCACATCTCTAGGAACACATCTCTAGGAACGCATCTCTCGGAACACATCTCTAGGAACACATCTCTAGGAACACATCTCTAGGAACGCATCTCTCGGAACACATCTCTAGGAACACATCTCTAGGAACACATCTCTAGGAACACATCTCTAGGAACACATCTCTAGGAACACATCTCTAGGACCACATCTCTAGGACCACATCTCTAGGAACACATCTCTAGGAACACATCTCTAGGAACACATCTCTAGGAACACATCTCTAGGAACACATCTCTAGGAACGCATCTCTCGGAACACATCTCTAGGAACACATCTCTAGGACCACATCTCTAGGAACACATCTCTAGGAACACATCTCTAGGAACACATCTCTAGGAACACATCTCTAGGAACACATCTCTAGGACCACATCTCTAGGAACACATCTCTAGGAACACATCTCTAGGAACACATCTCTAGGAACACATCTCTAGGAACACATCTCTAGGAACACATCTCTAGGACCACATCTCTAGGAACACATCTCTAGGACCACATCTCTAGGAACACATCTCTAGGACCACATCTCTAGGACCACATCTCTAGGAACACATCTCTCGGAACACATCTCTAGGAACACATCTCTAGGACCACAAATCTAGGACCACATCTCTAGGACCACATCTCTAGGAACACATCTCTAGGAACACATCTCTAGGAACACATCTCTAAGAACACATCTCTAGGAACACATCTCCTACATGCACTCAACCTCATACACACTACCAAAGTACCTCAACCTCATTGCTCAAGCATCATAAACACTTATTACCAGAATGGAAGTGAAAATCTTGCTCGCATCATACCAGCCTCATTTGGAGAAACAAGCAGGTGAGCAAGACATATATTTCTTTTTTTCTGCTAATACATATTTAATTGTATATATACATATATGTATACGAGCATATATATATATATATATATATATATATATATATATATATATATATATATATATATATATATATATATATATATATATATATATATGTATATATATAAAGTAGCTGAGAAAGAAAGATAAATGCAGTTAGGAAACCTATATTTAAAATATTAATACATCCTGAAAAGCATTTGTTTGTGAGCGTCTGTGAAGGACAATGTTTGTTTGTGTCTGTGCTCACACACATACACACACTCATACCAGGGGGACTGGTAGCCTGGTAGGGGGCCCTGGCAGCCTGGTGGATAGCGCGCAGGGCTAGTAATTCTGTGGCGCGGGTTCGAATTCCGCACCAGGCAGAAACAAATGGGCAAAGTTTCTTTCACCCTGAATGCCCCCTGTTACCTAGCAGTAACCTGGGAGTTAGTCAGCTGTCACGGGCTGCTTCCTGGTGTGTGTACTCACCTATTTGTGCTTGCGGGGGTTGAGCTTTGGCTCTTTGGTCCCGCCTCTCAACTGTCAATCAACTGATGTACAGGTTCCTGAGCCTACTGGGCTCTATCATATCTACACTTGAAACTGTGTATGGAGTCAGCCTCCACCACATCACTGCCTAATGCATTCCATCCGTTAACTTCTCTGACACTGAAAAAGTTCCTTCTAACGTCTCTGTGGCTCATGTGGGTACTCAGCTTCCACCTGTGTCCCCTTGTTCGCGTCCCACCAGTGTTGAATAGTTCATCCTTGTTTACCCGGTCGATTCCTCTGAGGATTTTGTAGGTTGTGATCATGTCTCCCCTTACTCTTCTGTCTTCCAGTGTCGTAAGGTGCATTTCCCGCAGCCTTTCCTCGTAATTCATGCCTCTTAGTTCTGGGACTAGTCTAGTGGCATACATTTGGACCTTTTCCAGCTTCGTCTTGTGCTTGACAAGGTACGGGCTCCATGCTGGGGGCGCATACTCCAGGATTGGTCTTACATATGTGGTGTACAAGATTCTGAATGATTCTGAATGTGTGTGTGTGTGTGTGTGTGTGTGTGTGTGTGTGTGTGTGTGTGTGTGTGTGTGTGTGTGTGTGTGTGTGTGTGTGTGTGTGTGTGTGTGTGTGTGGTATGGGAAAAAAAGTAGTTAGTAAACAGTTGATTGAGAGTTGAGAGGCGGGCCGAAAGAGCAAAGCTTAACCCCCCGCAAACACAACTAGGTGAATACACACACACACACACGCACACACGCACACACACACACACACACACACACACACACACACACACACACACACACACACACACACACACACACACACACACACACACACACACACACACATGCACACACACACACATGCACACCGTTCGTATTTGATGAAAGGTAAGTTTCGATAAGGGAATCCTCCCCACTCCCCTTCCCTCCCCCTTCCCTCCCCCTTCCCTCCCCCTTCCCATGTACCTGTCAGGGGAAATTATCCCAGGTAGAGTTCTCAATGGGCACTGTCACGGGCGAGTCCAAATTGCCATTAATATCTGTGGGGAGCCGTCACGGCGGAGTAAGTCTCTATAAACAGCAGATAGTGGCGTCAAATTACTTGATTGTGGTGAAATCGTTTATGAAGGTTACATGAACGTGAAGTTTCGCCGGTGTTGCTGAGGCGTGGGCGGCTGTGTGGTGTGGGCGGCTGTGAGGTGTGGGCGGCTGTGTGGTGTGGTGTGGGCAGCTGTGTGGTGTGGTGTGGGCGGCTGTGTGGTGTGGGCGGCTGTGTGGTGTGGGCGGCTGTATGGTGTGGGCGGCTGTGTGGTGTGGTGTGGGCGGCTGTCTGGTGTGGAGTGGTGTGGGCGGCTGTCTGGTGTGGTGTGGACGGCGGTGAGATGGGGTGTGGACGGCTGTAAGGTACAGTGTGTGGTGTGGGCAGCGGTGAGTACAGACGGAGCGTCCATCCTACTATCCTCTTCCTATCCACCAGCCGTCAAAATGTCTCTGCCATAATCCTCTGGCAATCAGGTTGAAACAGACTGCAAGCTCCGGAAATAAACAACAGGAAGCCCCAGACCAGCCTTCTCAACCATTTTACCCTTAAAATAATTCCTGGTCGTACATTAAACACACACGATTATCATTGCCAACGGAAAGGAGACGATTTCCATCGTTGCTCTTGAAGCTGGTTAATTAAAAATAAACACAAAAATGACTAAAAAAAAACAGAATTTACAGAGGATTAGAATTAGCCCATTTATCACTATCTCTTGCAGCACCCCCTTGTTATCTTAGGGGTCCACAGACCCCAGGCTAAGTACCCCTGCCTTAGAGGAACTGTGGATTTACTTCCGACGACGAGATTATCCGGAGGACACTCTACAAGGCAGGAAGGTGGACCTCAGCCACTCATTCAACCAAACCCAAAAGGGCCAAACTCTAATAAGAGAACTATGCTTCAGGCGCTCTTCGTGCCCTCGTCAGCAGGGCCAATTCGCAGGGAAATCCACAAGCTGTGGAAGAGGAT
>NC_091204.1:13709010-13829010 GCF_040958095.1 Procambarus clarkii
CCTCTCCCGCTGTCTTCCGTGTTCCCTGCACTGGTAACTGCATTCGTTTCCGTTTATATAGACCGTCGTCATGGTGTCGCGTAAAATAACCATTTAACAGCACCATTACGATGGGTATTTGCTTTTTACGATCTGTGTTTATCACCTGGTGCGCGAGGCTACCAAATTATCTCTTTATGCAAGCTGCTTTGCTGAGGAGAAATTGTCTGACTGTTTCCTGGCCCAATTGTTCCGGCGGGTATGCGGCTCCGCTGTCACTTTTGTCTATCAAATCTGCCGCACTGTTATCGTATAAGTTAATAGGCCTTTCACTAGCGTGCGGCAACATCTATTGCTTTCTCTCTCCTTGTGTTCTTTCTTCCAACTTATCGTGATTCGTGTTCATCGATACTCTTGTGGAGGAAGATTTTGTCTACTCTTTATGTTCTCTTTTGTGCTGTCTCTCTCTCGCTCTCGCTCTCTCTCTCTCTCTCTCTCTCTCTCTCTCTCTCTCTCTCTCTCTCTCTCTCTCTGAATTGATCTGGTTCATGCACTTGTAAAATCAACTTATTTTACCTCTTCCTTTCTTTCTCTATCTCCTTATTTCCCGTTCCGTTCCCTCACATGTCATGATCTCTGTGCTCCACTCGCCCGCGGAAATTATACCTCCCCGGGTATTATATATAATTGATCACCATTAACATCGCGTGATACATTTTTAAACACTTCCCAAAATCATCATTCGCGGATTACGAAGTCATCATTACCGACCTGCCGCGTCTGGACTTCAAAATTGGCGCGAAAAAAGACACCTGGTGGCGGGAAGCGGAAGTTACTCACAGCTGGGGAGGTTTGTCAACATGGCTTGCGGGGGCTCATAAAGAACTTAGTCATGCCTCTGTTATTTACTCACAGAAAGGGTGGCTGTCCCCCAGATTTATTTTATCATAATGGATGGCTGAATTTGTCCCCCCCCCCTGTTATTTTGGTGGAGGCTGGCAGTGGTTGGGTACAAGACTCTTAACTACTACCTCACCTAACCTTCCCCCCTTGTCGTTCTCCGCGTGCTCACAAATACTTGGCGATAATTGGTTCTTGGTCCGAGGTCACCCTAGCCAACCGCGATACACAACAAAAATGGGATTAGATAGCTAGCCAGCTTGCAACTCACATTGATTGCAACTGGTGTTTACTATGATTTTTTTTCCTGCAATATATGCTTTTAATATTACAAAGATTTTTTTTTTTACGAACTGTAATGAAGACGATAAACTTATTTTATAGCATTACTGCATGCTTCGTAAGGCCGTCTGTCTCATGGCCAAAATTTGGGTACACAGAAATGCAATTTTGTTTACCCAAAAGAAATTCTATCCTTCATAGGAATTCTTCGTTCATATATATAGTGTCAGGATGTGGTTAAGCCTAGGCTTGCCTAGTGAGGGCTTTGCTCTGAACAAATATTGGTACAACTTTAGTAACCTAAATGAACAATAATATACAAAAGTATTCAAAAGTATTTATGAGTTCTTGAACATACTGTCAAATGTAAGTAAATGAACTATATATAATTATTTATATATATCCACCCCCCCCCCCCTCTCGTCCTATCCTAAATCCCTATCCTCGTACATGCATATTTGTGTATGCATGTAGTATGTATATATATACATATTCGTGTATTTCTGGAGTGGGTATACCTGTAGGAAAGGTACGCATTATGGGTATGTTTGCATGTTTTCTAAAGAGTTAAAGAGCTCTATGAACAGAACTCTATATTTTAAATATCCAGTAATCGTACATCTGACCTGCTGGTTGAGTCTTTATTCATTTCAACTGACGCTTGATCCTCCTGTAGCCTCACTAATTGGCCTTTCAGTCAACTCATCTACTGACCGCATCTACAGTCACCTCATCTACTGACCGCACCTACAGTCACCTCATCTACTGACCGCACCTACAGTCACCTCATCTACTGACCGCACCTACAGTCACCTCATCTACTGACCGCACCTAAAGTCACCTCATCTACTGACCGCACCTAAAGTCACCTCATCTACTGACCGCACCTACAGTCACCTCATCTACTGACCGCACCTAAAGTCACCTCATCTACTGACCGCACCTACAGTCACCTCATCTACTGACCGCACCTACAGTCACCTCATCTACTGACCGCACCTACAGTCACCTCATCTACTGACCGCACCTACAGTCACCTCATCTACTGATAAATTCAGTTAAGGTGGATATGTACAGCCACCGACTGACAGATCTCCCCAAAAAATCTATGGAGGTACTTCCGTCCGGGGAACCTCGGGCGCCATACGTCAACCAATCATCATTTTTTATCTACTGATTGGCGGGATGGTCGGGTGGGTTAATGGCCGAGGGTTGGGAGGGTGTTTGGTTCGGGACGAGGGCTGAAAAACTATGCATTTGATCCGCAAGAGGAAGGAACAATTGCAGTCTAGGGTGATTACCGCTGTCGTACGTTCTCCGACACCCCGTGTACGTCATCGCGCGTCAACCTGGTGGACGTGCTGGTGATAATTACAGCTCTAAACGACCATTATCCAGTATGCACGTGGAGCCCTCGCTGTGTGAGTCTGTCTGGCCACTTCCGTCCTTATTAAGTGATATGATCTCGCTGGTTTGGGTGCCTGGGGCGTCTTCCTCTCTCTCGCCTGGAGGGTGGGCGTTGGTCTCGTGGGTGTGGGCGGCATGTGGGTGGGCGTAGGACAATGGGCGTGCATGAAGAGGTGATGACTATTGGTGGTATTGACCAAACCACACACTGGAAGGTGAAGGGACGACGACGATGTTTCGGTCCGTCCTGGACCACTCTCACAATCGACTTGAGAATGAATGGTCCTGGAAGGACCGAAACGTCGTCGTCGTCCCTTCGCTTTCTAGTGTATGGTTTGTTCTACATTTTTCAGCCACGTTATTGTGACTCCTCGCCTGCATATTGGTGGTTTGTGGGCCTCGTGAATGCACGCACGCGGGTGTTCGTGAATATGTGTAGGTGACAGGTGTGGGCAGAGGTGTAGGTGACAGGTGTGGGCAGAGGTGTAGGTGACAGGTGTGGGCAGAGGTGTAGGTGACAGGTGTGGGCAGAGGTGTAGGTGACAGGTGTGGGCAGAGGTGTAGGTGACAGGTGTGGGCAGAGGTGTAGGTGACAGGTGTGGGCAGATCAGGAACCTTACAAGGTTCCAAGGGGTATATATCCGCTGAATCTTTAATATCACTATAACCGCTTCCCGTCGCTTGATTATTTTTATATAAACTCCATTAACGTGAGGATTTGTGTGGCCATTTTTATCCACTGCGACTAATTCTTTTCAGAGTCGTAATTTCTATTTCCTTCAGGTGGGTGTCGCGGGCGGCTGACGGACGCTTCTCACGTTCTTCCTTATTCTTATTTCCACACGCTAATGTTTATTTTGTGTCACAGATCACAGTGTGTACTGCAACCCTGGTTCTGTCCAGACAGAGGTACTACCACCCTGGTTCTGTCCAGAGGTACTACCACCCTGGTTCTGTCCAGACAAAGGTACTGCCACCCTGGTTCTGTCCAGACAGAGGTACTACCACCCTGGTTCTGTCCAGAGGTACTACCACCCTGGTTCTGTCCAGACAGAGGTACTACCACCCTGGTTCTGTCCAGAGGTGCTACCACCCTGGTTCTGTCCAGACAAAGGTACTGCCACCCTGGTTCTGTCCAGACAGAGGTACTACCACCCTGGTTCTGTCCAGAGGTACTACCACCCTGGTTCTGTACAGACAGAGGTACTACCACCCTGGTTCTGTCCAGACAGAGGTACTACCACCCTGGTTCTGTCCAGACAGAGGTACTACCACCCTGGTTCTGTCCAGACAGAGGTACTACCACCCTGGTTCTGTCCAGACAGAGGTACTACCACCCTTTTTCTGTCCAGACAGAGGTACTACCACCCTGGTTCTGTCCAGACAGAGGTACTACCACCCTGGTTCTGTCCAGACAGAGGTACTACCACCCTGGTTCTGTCCAGACAGGTGTATCATCAGTCAGGTACTGTCCACCTGGAAGTACCACCACTCCTTCTGGTTAAATACCAGGGCCATGTGTCTCTCAGGGTGACCCACCAGGGCCATGTGTCTCTCAGGATGACCCACCGTGGCCATGTGTCTCTCAGGGTGACCCACCGTGGCCATGTGTCTCTCAGGGTGACCCACCAGGGCCATGTGTCTCTCAGGGTGACCCACCAGGGTCATGTGTCTCTCAGGATGACCCACCGTGGCCATGTGTCTCTCAGGGTGACCCACCGTGGCCATGTGTCTCTCAGGGTGACCCACCAGGGCCATGTGTCTCTCAGGGTGACCCACCAGGGTCATGTGTCTCTCAGGGTGAGCCACCATGGCCATGTGTCTCTCAGGGTGACCCACCAGGGTCATGTGTCTCTCAGGGTGAGCCACCGTGGCCATGTGTCTCTCAGGGTGACCCACCAGGGCCATGTGTCTCTCAGGATGACCCACCGTGGCCATGTGTCTCTCAGGGTGACCCACCGTGGCCATGTGTCTCTCAGGGTGACCCACCAGGGCCATGTGTCTCTCAGGGTGACCCACCAGGGTCATGTGTCTCTCAGGGTGAGCCACCATGGCCATGTGTCTCTCAGGGTGACTCACCGTGGCCATGTGTCTCTCAGGGTGACCTACCAGGGTCATGTGTCTCTCAGGGTGAGCCACCATGGCCATGTGTCTCTCAGGGTGACTCACCGTGGCCATGTGTCTCTCAGGGTGACCTACCAGGGTCATGTGTCTCTCAGGGTGACCCACCAGGGCCATGTGTCTCTCAGGGTGACCCACCAGGGCCATGTGTCTCTCAGGGTGACCCACCAGGGCCATGTGTCTCTCAGGGTGACCCACCAGGGCCATGTGTCTCTCAGGGTGACCCACCAGGGCCATGTGTCTCTCAGGATGACCCACCGTGGCCATGTGTCTCTCAGGGTGACCCACCGTGGCCATGTGTCTCTCAGGGTGAGCCACCAGGGCCATGTGTCTCTCAGGGTGACCTACCAGGGCCATGTGTCTCTCAGGGTGACCCACACGGGCCATGTGTCTCTCAGGGTGACCCACCAGGGTCATGTGTCTCTCAGGGCGAGCCACCGTGGCCATGTGTCCCTCAGGGTGAGCCATCAGGGCCATGTGTCTCTCAGGGTGACCCACCATGGCCATGTGTCTCTCAGGGTGACCCACCGTGGCCATGTGTCTCTCAGGGTGACCCACCGTGGCCATGTGTCTCTTAGGGTGAGCCATCACGGCCATGTGTCTCTCAGGGTGAGCCACCGCGGCCATGTGTCCCTCAGGGTGAGCCACCGCGGCCATGTGTCCCTCAGGGTGAGCCACCAGGGCCATGTGTCTCTCAGGGTGACCCACCATGGCCATGTGTCCCTCAGGGTGACCCACCGTGGCCATGTGTCTCTCAGGGTGACCCACCGTGGCCATGTATCTCTCAGGGTGACCCACCAGGGCCATGTGTCTCTCAGGGTGAGCCACCGTGGCCATGTGTCTCTCAGGGTGACCCACCACGGCCATGTGTCTCTCAAGGTGAGCCACCGTGGCCATGTGTCTCTCAGGGTGACCCACCACGGCCATGTGTCTCTCAGGGTGACCCACCGTGGCCATGTGTCTCTCAGGGTGAGCCACCACGGCCATGTGTCTCTCAGGGTGACCCACCACGGCCATGTGTCTCAGGGTGAGCCACCGTGGCCATGTGTCTCTCAGGGTGACCCACCACGGCCATGTGTGTCTCAGGGTGACCCACCGTGGCCATGTGTCTCTCAGGGTGACCCACCACGGCCATGTGTCTCTCAGGGTGACCCACCACGGCCATGTGTCTCTCAGGGTGACCCACCGTGGCCATGTGTCTCTCAGGGTGAGCCACCACGGCCATGTGTCTCTCAGGGTGACCCACCACGGCCATGTGTCTCAGGGTGAGCCACCGTGGCCATGTGTCTCTCAGGGTGACCCACCACGGCCATGTGTCTCTCAGGGTGACCCACCACGGCCATGTGTCTCAGGGTGAGCCACCGTGGCCATGTGTCTCTCAGGGTGACCCACCACGGCCATGTGTGTCTCAGGGTGAGCCACCGTGGCCATGTGTCTCTCAGGGTGACCCACCACGGCCATGTGTCTCTCAGGGTGACCCACCACGGCCATGTGTCTCAGGGTGAGCCACCGTGGCCATGTGTCTCTCAGGGTGACCCACCACGGCCATGTGTGTCTCAGGGTGACCCACCGTGGCCATGTGTCTCTCAGGGTGACCCACCACGGCCATGTGTGTCTCAGGGTGACCCACCGTGGCCATGTGTCTCTCAGGGTGAGCCACCACGGCCATGTGTCTCTCAGGGTGACCCACCACGGCCATGTGTGTCTCAGGGTGACCCACCGTGGCCATGTGTCTCTCAGAGTGACCCACCACAGCCACGTCATAGCTTAGCCTGTCTTCAGGATGAAATATTTACACGTTTAAAGATTATGGGCGACTAATATACAAAGGCAGTACAATGGCTGTTTATTCACTAGAAGTCTAATCCATCGCCAGGCACAAATGGCAACATCGGGCGGGAATAAACTATGTAAGTTAATATTGTTCTCTCTTACATTTTTTGTTCGTATCCAATGTCGTTGAAATGATATATTATTTTATAATTAATGTTATATTTCCATGCGAGGAGTTAGTGGTGGTAGTTAAGAGGCCAGCAAGTCTTGGTGGAGATTAGCACATAATTCCTCTGACGCCAAGAAGGCAACACTGCCTCAGGGGTTGGACCAGTGTTGCAAATGTTGTGCCTTTAGAGTGGCTTCGTCAGCAGCTCCTGTGTAAACCTTGATGAAACCTGTCTACACTTGTGGTTTTTAGAGTCACTGCTGACTCTAACGCACGCGTTTCCTGATAAAGGTATCAATAAAAAACCTTTAAACACAGAGAAGTTCGTCGCCTTGAGACACGAGAAAGGGAAAAAATCTTGCAAGCGGGCGAAGTCTTTTAAAAATAACGCGGGGAAGGGGTTAAACCTTTTGTAACAATGGTTCGGTGGCAGGAAAATTACAATGATTATCATGGGAAATTTATGCCATGATGAAGGCCTGGGCGGGTGGGTCCTGGCCCCATAAATTACCCATCGCCGGAGGAGCTCCGGTGACAGCAAGAGAGGACACGGCTGTTGACAGCTCCCTCGCCCCTGCGACCTCCTCCTCGCGCACAGGAAATACTACAAAGTCGAATTCTTAGGCAGTGGAGACGGGGGGAGACTTATTTGTTGATATTTAAGCTATGTGGGTTTTTATTAACCTATTGCTGTCATTCCCGTGTGGACTTTGCCATTACCAGGGCCAAAATTCAGCAAGCAATTATGCAGCCGATTACGAAATCTGTGCATCTTTCTTGAATCATATGGCGGCTGTGTGTTCATGTGTTTATCATGTGGTCAGATATGCTGCATGTGGCATGAGCAACTGTATGTGTTCTGAACAGCTTTATGTAGTCCATGTGGACTGAGCAGCTGCATATGGTACAAACAACTGCACATGTTTTAAGCAGCTGCGCATGTTCTGAGCAGCTTTATGTGGTTCGAGGTGCTGCACGTGGCCTGAACAGCTGTGTGCGATCTGAGCAGCTGCACGTGATCTGACCAGCTGCACGTGGTTTGAGCAGCTGCACGTTGCCTCAGCAGCTGCACGTGGTCTGAGCAGCTGCACGTGGCCTGAGCAGCTGCACGTTGCCTCAGCAGCTGCACGTGGTCTGAGCAGCTGCACGTGGTCTGAGCAGCTGCACGTTGCCTCAGCAGCTGCACGTGGTCTGCGCAGCTGCACGTGGTCTGGGCAGCTGCACGTTGCCTCAGCAGCTGCACGTGGTCTGAGCAGCTGCACGTTGCTTCAGCAGCTGCACGTGATCTGACCAGCTGCACGTGATCTGAGCAGCTGCACGTGATCTGAGCAGCTGCACGTTGCCTCAGCAGCTGCACGTGGTCTGCGCAGCTGCACGTGGTCTGAGCAGCTGCACGTTGCCTCAGCAGCTGCATGTGGTCTGAGCAGCTGCACGTTGCCTCAGCAGCTGCACGTGGTCTGAGCAGCTGCACGTTGCCTCAGCAGCTGCACGTGATCTGACCAGCTGCACGTGATCTGAGCAGCTGCACGTGGTCTGCGCAGCTGCACGTGGTCTGAGCAGCTGCGTGTGATATACTCCAGGGGCACCGCTTCTCCACCTTTTGACTGACACGCATAAAAACCAGTATGACGGATTTTGTTTGGTGGAGATGACAAGTGACAAGCAAGGAAGGCTGCGGTGGCAGGTTTGTCAGTCACCTTTGTTTTGCACGATGGCTGGTCTCTGGAGGATTTAAGAATCCATTTCCTTCGCTTCCTAATCCGCCTTCCCTTCTCCCTTTCCTGTCTTATGTGTTTTTTGGAGAATATCGGAGGGTTACAAGAACCTTGATAAAAAGGGTGAGAGAGATGGTGGAAAGGGCGGTCTTCGTACGTGTGGTACGAATGGGAGTTTATCATTTCCAGGATAGTTAAGACTGTTTTTTTAAGATGGTAGTTAGGTTTGAGGGATCTTCCCGGATCTAGGAATCGAGTCTTCGTGCGTGGGTTGTCTCTGAAGATGTCGGTTGGTACTGGCTGAAGGTTTGGAGGAACGGCTTGACTGAATAGTGAACTGATGGGAATATTGCGTTCTAAAAATCAAAGAGGAATGCTTTGATGTTATCTTGAGGTTATCTTGAGATGATTTCGGGGCTTTAGTGTCCCCGCGGCTCGGTCCTCGACCAGGCCTCCACCCCCAGGAAGCAGCCCGTGACAGCTGACTAACACCCAGGTACCTATTTTACTGCTAGGTAACAGGGGGCATAGGGTGAAAGAAACTCTGCCCCATTGTTTCTCGCCGGCGCCTGGGATCGAACCCGGGACCACAGGATCACAAGTCCAGCGTGCTGTCCGCTCGGCCGACCGGCTCCCTCAATACATGGTGGATACATTGCGTACGAGCAGAGATAGACACACCTGCAAGCGTGCAATCAGCACAGTACATATCTGCAGGAAGTTCAATAGGAGCATCTGTAAGAAAGGTGTCAACGTGACTTACAGAAGAAGGGCAACTGATGAAGGGCAACTGATGAAGGGCAACTGATGAAGGGCAACTGATGAAGGGCAACTGATGAAGGGCAACTGATGAAGGGCAACTGATGAAGGGCAACTGATGAAGGGCAACTGATGAAGGGCAACTGATGAAGGGCAACTGATGAAGGGCAACTGATGAAGGGCAACTGATGAAGGGCAACTGATGAAGGGCAACTGATGAAGGGCAACTGATGAAGGGCAACTGATGAAGGGCAACTGATGAAGGGCAACTGATGAAGGGCAACTGATGAAGGGCAACTGATGAAGGGCAAAATCGTCAACCCATCAGATAATAAGGTAGTCCATCAGCCTAAACACTGGTCGGGAGAGAAGAGACCTTCTAGGACAACCAGAACAAGAGTGTCTTACATTCTACAAGCTTGCAAGCACAGGGAAGTAGAGCAAACGTGTCTAGGCGAAGTTACTTTTTCACCTCGATACCTGGTACCGGAGGTACCGCAAGGTGCATAGTACCGCAAGGTGCATAGTACCGCAAGGTGCATAGTACCGTCAGGTGCATAGTTCCGCAAGGTGCATAGTACCACAAGGTGCATAGTACCACAAGGTGCATAGTACCACAAGGTGCATAGTACCGCAAGGTGCATAGTACCACAAGGTGCATAGTACCACAAGGTGCATAGTACCGCAAGGTGCATAGTACCGCCAGGTGCATAGTACCACAAGGTGCATAGGGCAACTATGCACAAGGTGCATAGTTCCGCCAGGTGCATAGTACCGCAAGGCACATAGTACCGCCAGGTGCATAGTACCACAAGGCACATAGTACCGCAAGGTGCATAGTACCGCCAGGTGCATAGTACCACAAGGCACATAGTACCGCCAGGTGCATAGTACCACAAGGCACATAGTACCACAAGGGCTAGTCAATGTAACCAGGAACGCACTTTCTCCTTCCCTATAATTCATAGTTTGGAACGAAGCGAAGTTCCAAAAAAGTGAAAACATGGTCATCGTTCTGGAGGTCGTCAAAGACCCCGCCATACAAGGTCAAGGTAAATGCAAAAGTTAAGATCAATACAAGATGACTTAAGAGTGCAAGAGTGAACGTGAGTCGACGCACCGGTATTTAAGAGACAAGGAAGAAGACAAAATCCCCAAAAACACGGCCACATTTAAAATCACCCAAACAGTGTAAGTAGATAATCTAAAATGAATTTAAAATCAACATGATAGATCAGGTATGACCACAAACTGATTGACAAATGCTAAACATCAATTCCAACCACAGAAAAAACCTTGAGACTAAATACTGAAGTTCAGAAAAATTAGTATAAAACTGTGTTTGCTGCATTGAATAAGATATGTGTAAAGAATGGAAAGAGGGTGATAAGAGACGCAAATCAAACAAATTGGTAAATCTACCGGCAACTAAGGGTCATGATTGGTTAAATCAAGGGCAGGCGGCATCTGTAAGTAAAGGACACCACCTTAGAAGAAGGATAGAAGCTCAATCGTGCAGAATGATTGGGAGAAAGGGAGAAACCAATCACATAAGGGAGAAACAAATCACATAAGGGAGAAAGGGAGAAACCAGTCACATAAGGGAGAAACCAATCACATAAGGGAGAAACCAATCACATAAGGGAGAAACCAATCACATAAGGGAGAAACCAATCACATAAGGGAGAAACCAATCACATGAGGGAGAAAGGGAGAAACCAATCACATAAGGGAGAAACCAATCACATAAGGGAGAAAGGGAGAAACCAATCACATAAGGGAGAAAGGGAGAAACCAATCACATAAGGGAGAAACCAATCACATAAGGGAGAACCCAATCACATAAGGGAGAAACCAATCACATAAGGGAGAAACCAATCACATAAGGGAGAAAGGGAGAAACCAATCACATAAGGGAGAAACCAATCACATAAGGGAGAAAGGGAGAAACCAATCACATAAGGGAGAAACCAATCACATAAGGGAGAAAGGGAGAAACCAATCACATAAGGGAGAAAGGGAGAAACCAATCACATAAGGGAGAAACCAATCACATAAGGGAGAAAGGGAGAAACCAATCACATAAGGGAGAAAGGGAGAAACCAATCACATAAGGGAGAAAGGGACATTCGTACCAACGTACCAACGTACGAAAATGGAGGTGGAGGTCATCAACAACAACATTCTGGTCAGTATAATGTTGGTACAGCCAACGTGTCACTGAACGTGGGAGTGCACACGGTGTAAAAGTGGAACTCAGGGTGTGTAGGACAATGTGGTTCTTGTGGAGGGGCGAGGGGAAGGGGCATACGGTGCTGTGTCATAGTAGTAATCACTTCCACAGAAGCAGGGTGATCATGGCTGGCACCAAGTCAGAGCCCAGCAGAGAGAAGCCATAGGGCCAGCATTGGTCTTCCTCCTGAGTAAAAGCAGGTATAATCACACGAGTAACCCCTTGTAACCTATAGGAACACTAACCATTTAATTCCCGCCTGACTCAAGTCTAGTTAGATCCGCTAGCCAGATTATTCGACTGATTCACAGTCATATCCTACTGAACCTGCCATGCTACTTCCAATCCCTGTACCACCGAGTACGTTTAACCTGCAGACGAAAGGGGAAACAGGAAATATATGGGTCTCCATACACGGCTCCTCAAAGTCAGTCTAGCACAGGACCTTCCAGGAGCCCCGAAGGACTCTGCCACTGGACCTTGCTGCACGCCCCGTCCCATCCCAAATCCTTATCCTGATCCCTCTTCCAAGTGCTATATAGTCGTGATGGTTTGGTGTTTCCTCCTGATAGTTCCCTTCCCTTCAAACCACATCAGTGCTGCTCGAAAGTTCCCACATTTCAGTTATCAATTCCGTTTGGTTATTTCGGTCATATCTGAATTATTAACTGGGCTGTACCAAAGTCATACTTAAACATACACTCCTGGTTGATACCTGGTTGATGGGGTTCTGGGAGTTCTTCTACTCCCCAAGCCCGGCCCGAGGCCAGGCTTGACTTGTGAGAGTTTGGTCCACCAGGCTGTTGCTTGGAGCGGCCCGCAGGCCCACATACCCACCACAGCCCGGTTGGTCCGGCACTCCTTGGAGGAATAAATCTAGTTTCCTCTTGAAAATGTCTACGGTTGTTCCGGCAACACTCATGTGTGTTATTACAATAATTATTTTTCTCGTGAGAGGCGGGTTGGTAGCGCAGTGTTAAGGAAGGCAGCGCAGAGTTAAGAGTAAACACTACCTCAGACATCACATATTACATTAAGGAACAAATATCTAGTGTTAGCATAAGTTGCACGTAGCTTGGACAGGCTGTAAGCTTAGTTGACTAATTATTCAAACGATGGAGTAAGAGCCCCGATTGGGCTTTGGAGAAGCTTTGGGATCCTAGTGATGGCAGCCAGCCCGTCCTCCAAACAAAGACCCAAAAGTGATTCCATCCACCCGCCAACCCCCCTGTTTACGAATGAAAAACGGTTTACACACAATTCACAACTGATGACATTCCAACACTTCCGGAACAAGTGCTTCACTGACGAATTTTGTTCGAACCACAACTTTTTTTTTTTTTTTTAGATATATACAAGAGTTGTTACATTCTTGTAGAGCCACTAGTACGCGTAGCGTTTCGGGCAGGTTCCTGGAATACGATCCCCGCCGCGAAGAATCGTTGTTACAACCAAGTACACATTTTACTGTTGAGTTAAACAGAGGCTACAGTTAAGGATTTGCGTCCAGTAAATCCTCCCCAACTCTGTAAATGCTTCACCCACGTAATACAAATACAAATAATCGCTAACAGAACCTAAACACCTAACCTAACCTGTGTCTAAATATGCACAATATGCTAATATATATATATAAATTAATTTAAATTTGGGGTTTGGCATTTTAAATAAACAGCATGCTAAAATATATGAATGCGTCTGTGGGGTCGACCGCTGGATGTAATGGACTTGAGTCGAGGACGGGTTAGGGCAGTAGCACTCCAGGTTGCAATTCTTTTACCATTTCGTGGCACAGTTGACTGTGCGCATCTGGGAACATCCCGTATGTAGGTTCGAACCCTCATCACGGCCCTTGGGGATTTGCTCGATGGAGTAAATAAGGACGGAAATCAATGGTCAGCAACGTTTTGTTTAGCAGTCAGTTTACCTGCCCCATGTCTGTCAAATAGTCCATTGGCCTGTCAGCGAGCGGTCTACTTGTCAATCAGTAACTTTGTGTCATTCCGTCTGAGTGCCGTCTCGGTAATTATGTCTGGTCAGAGCTCTCGGGATCAAAACATCTCTATGAATGGCGTTCCCGGGACACGGGTCGGGAGTCACACACACCTGCTGACATTCAACGTTCCCGGGACACGGGTCGGGAGTCACACACACCTCCTGACACTCAACAGTCTGGCTTCGGGTTTGCTACCTACCAGTCATTGCAAGAGGCCCTTATTGTGCTTACCTGTGTCTCTTCCTACAGGTGTGGGTGTGCTGAGAGAGAGAGAGAGAGAGAGAGAGAGAGAGAGAGAGAGAGAGAGAGAGAGAGAGAGAGAGAGAGAGAGAAAGAGAGAGAGAGAGAGAGAAAGAGAGAGAGAGAGAGAGAGAGAGAGAGAGAGAGAGAGAGAGAGAGAGAGAGAGAGAGAGAGAGAGAGAGAGAGAGAGAGAGAGAGACAGAGAGAGAGAGAGAGAGAGAGAGAGAGAGAGAGAGAGAGAGAGAGAGAGAGAGAGAGAGAGAGAGAGAGAGAGAGAGAGAGAGAGAGAGAAGAGAGAGAGAGAGAGAGAGAGAGAGAGAGAGAGAGAGAGAGAGAGAGAGAGAGAGAGAGAGAGAGAGAGAGAGAGAGAGAGAGAGAGAGAGAGAGAGAGAGAGAGAGAGAGAGAGAGAGAGAGAGAGAGAGAGTACCATTTATACTGAACTCTTATTCAAAGTTAAATATATTTTTTTATTACGAACACTTGACGAATTTGGATAAAAAAATAGAACAATTTTATAATTCTTTGTAACTGAGCTCCGTCGACAAGAATATCCTCGGTCATGGAAAACCCGGGAAAAGTTATGGAAAATGTAAACCAAAATAGAAATAAACAAAACTGTTGATTCAACACCAATTTTGAACTCTTGGCAACCGTTCAAATTTTATATAAATATTTTTTAAATCATAGTTACGGTAGTTATAGTTTGTGTATGTAGCTGTCCTATTTTTTGTATGTCTCAATATTTCTCAACTTATATTAAAGTCTAAAGAGACTTGACATCGCCAGCATTGCTCAGAGAAAGTATTTTGTTTCCTATAGACATCAGCAACTGAAGTTAATACATCAGGTCAACCTAATGTATTAACTCAACCACTGTATGATAAATGGTTAAAATGCCTACATTGTCATCAAACTGAATATTCTTTATAATGTATAATTGGAGAATTGATTTTTCAATTACCATCGACAGTGAAAAGAAACATAAGAAATATTGAGAAAATTCGTGTTAGAATTATTAATCTTACTTTTTCGGTCATATTTAATAAATAAATAAATAAATAAATAAATAAATATATATATATATATATATATATATATATATATATATATATATATATATATATATATATATATATATATATATATATATATATATATATATATATATATATATATATATATATATGGGTAGCATAAAACGTCCACCTGAGCGACATTGTGTTTGCCAGGAACAGGTTGGGCTGCCGTTACCTGAGGCAGGTGACAAATCTCCCAACACTGACAAGTGTGTGCAAACTGTGAAGATCAATTAGGTCATGATCTCACACCACATTATTGAATCTCGAGTCATTGTACCCTTTAGATCTACCGGTATTAGGTACCTGGAGCTTTTCAATCACTTTATTATCTCTCGTGGTCTTGAAGGCATCTTAATAAAGCACAAAATTATTCGACACTATAGGTTGCTGATCACATGCATCTGTATGATTAACCATCAACTGGGATGGATATTTCCATCAACTATATGATGGAAAATATCCCCATCTATTAACACAAACTATACCACTACACTGTCAAGGGATAACTACGTAAATGTCGGTGTACCTAAAATATGTTAATGCATTTTATAATAAAATAAAGGCATCTTTAAGATGTACATGACTAACTTGAAGACATTCAAAGGTTTGTCACAAAATGGACAAACACATTTGTACGTTGGAAGGCTCAGGGAATTGGATCTTACTACATTTAACAAGTCATAGGAAAGAGGAGACATGATTGTGACGTATAGGATCCTAAAAGGTACTGATAACGTAAATAAGGACGAAATATTTAGCATATGTAACAGCAGAATGAAGGGCATGGATAGAAGCGAGACACAGATGAACCATTGAGGTGCAAGTAAACAATTATATAGAGAGCGAGTTATAGGTAACCAGAATAAATTAGAGGAGGATGGAAGGCAATGCATACATAGGTTTAAAGATGTTATAGAAATGTAGTTGGGCTGGAGTCATTACATTAGCTGACAGACAACTGAAATGGCAGGTGGGGCCCTAGAGCTGACGCTCGATCTTGCAGACACCAATGACAAGTGTGTGGAAGATAAGGGGAGGACCGGGGGGTGGGGGGAAGGGATGATATGACAGTGGTTAACGAAACTCTTACGTTATTCAAGTTCAAGTATGTTTATTGAGAGAAGAAAGAAATACATCTCAAAGGGATAGCGTACCTTAGGCAATTTCTACCCCCCCCCTCTACGTTATTGTAGGCGATAAGCAGTTCACAGGTAGTCTTGGCCCACCCACTGGCCCACCCACTAGCCAGTGGGTGAGCCAGTGGGCGGGCCCACTGGCCCACCCTACTCCCCTATCAAGGCACAAAACAACCCAACGTAGGAACGGGAAGCGGAATCTTCCAAAACATCAAAGCAAGGAACTACAGTGTTGGGAGAACTGGCGCGCTTCATATAACCTACCATTGCCAGGATATTGCAGCTCTGGCGTGGCCTGTTTGAGTTATCGGGACCTGATGGTGCAGATACCTCGTTAGGTCGCTAAAATATTACTCAAGGTCACCATAATTCAGTAGTTTCGCGGCCTGCGTGCCCATCCGCCCGACGTTCTTAAGAGCCCAATTCCTTCAGCAGGCGAAGAAGGAGCGGTCGACCTTGCGAGCGGGTGCGGGATGCGCTTGTCTGCCCTCGACGATATGTTTGGCTGTTAGGCTAAAGAGATCCAACCCTGTATTAAAGGAGTTTACACTATAATTACCCATCTTCCCTCCTTCTCCTCTCCACGAACTCTGACTCTCGTGTACTGGAGCTTTTTTTTTTACTCCCTGATGTATTGAATGGACGGCCAGTGGTAACCGCACGCCGACAGCCGCGCCTCACAACTATTCTCTCCGGCCTCCGTTGCTGGCTAAGGTGGTATATAGAAAACGGCTATACGACCATTCAAAACAAAAACTGCAAGTCGTAGCGGGGTTGGTCGTTGATGATGGCTCTCAACCAGATCTTATTTTGATAACGAGTAGTGCATTATAGCTATCGCTGCAATTACCGAGGTGTGTTTGTGATTCTACATGGATTATCCCGATAATCACAAGCCTCTGATGGCATTAACGCCATTGATGATAATGAAGGAGCCGAGAAAAATCCTTTTGGCTTGCCCTTGATGATATGATGAGGGTCATTTTCCCGGCGAGTATTGGTTGGTAATGGGTGTTTGTGACCATTAGGCGGGTCTGGGCCCGAGCGCGAGCGGCCCGCTGGGCTGTGATGCCCGGTATTAGTGCGGACACGCTGTTGGAACCTGTTGCTGGGCCCCGGCTCTGACAACACGCCTCTGGTCCGCTTCTCTCTCCACTCCCGTGTGTGTGTACTCGTCTATGGGTGCTTGCGGGGTTGAGCTTCAGCTCTTTGGTCTCGCCTCTCAACTGTCAATCAACTGGTGTACAGGTTCCTGAGCCTGCTGGGCTCTATCATATCTACATTTGAAACTGTGTATGGAGTCAGCCTCCACCACATCACTGCCTAATACATTTCGTTTGTTAACTCTGGCAATGAAAAACCTTTCTAATGTCTCTGTGGCTCATTTGGGTACTAAGCTTCTATCTGTGTCCCCTTGTTCGAATACCACCCGAGTTAAATAATTTATCTTTGTCTACCCCTGTCAATTCCTCTGAGAATATTGTAGGTGATCATGTCCCTCCTAACTCTCTTGTCTTCTAGTGACATAAGGTTTACTTCCAGTAGTCTTTCCTCGTAGATCAAGCCCTTCTCCTCGGGTACTAGTCTTGTACCATACCTTTAAACCGTCTCCAACTTTGTCTTGTGCTTAACTAGCTATGGACTCCATGCTGGAGTTGCATACTCCAGGATTGGTCTAACATATGTGGTAAACTAGGGCTTGAACGATTCCTCACACAAGTTTCTAAAGGCAATTCTCATATTGTGCAACCGACCATATGCCGCTGATGATATGCTTTTGATGTGGGCTTCAAAGGGCAGATTCGATGTGATGTCAACCCTTAGATGTATTTGTATGCGTGTGTATGTATGTATATATGTGTGTGTATGTGTGTTACCCACGGGCCGCAGATGGCATAGCAAGTTACGATGTATGGTGAAAGTTTAATTATATACAAAGTCCTCCATCTCTCCAACTGTTATATCCCCGCCCACGCCTTCACCTTCCCTTCATCCCTCCTGCTATCCCTCCCTCTCCCTCCTGCTATCCCTCCCTCTCCCTCCCTCTCCCTCCCTCTCCCTCCCTCTCCCTCCCTCTCCCTCCTGCTATCCCTCCTGCTATCCCTCCCTCTCCCTAAATCTTCCCCCCACCATATTGAGAGTTTAGTGAAATTAAAGCATCATAATTTGGACGCTTCGCGAGTCAAATGAGCATCGACTGCGGCATAGTTGGGTTAGTTGAGAGATTGATTGATAAAGATTAAGCCACCCAAGAGGTGGCACGGGCATGAATAGCCCGTAAGTAGTTGAGAGCCAAGGTCTACGCACTTATAGTCAGCCTCCAGCACCCACCGGTAAGTGTCGCGCTCTTACGACACTTCCCGCGCTCTTACGACACTTCCTGCGCTCTTACGACACTTCCTGCGCTCTTACGACACTTCCTGCGCTCTTACGACACTTCCTGCGCTCTTACGACACTTCCTGCGCTCTTACGACACTTCCTGCGCTCTTACGACACTTCCCGCGCTCTTACGACACTTCCCGCGCTCTTACGACACTTCCCGCGCTCTTACGACACTTCCTGCGCTCTTACGACACTTCCTGCGCTCTTACGACACTTCCTGCGCTCTTACGACACTTCCTGCGCTCTTACGACACTTCCTGCGCTCTTACGACACTTCCTGCGCTCTTACGACACTTCATCTAACCTAGCCAGCTCACCATAGCCCGTGCTACATGGACACTTCGTTCTCAGTAGAACTCAGACTATTCAGTAGAACTATTCTCAGACACTTCGTTATCTGCAACAATAACAATCTAACTTATTCCCTTATCAAGATTTCCAGTGCATCAATTTTAGACTCTGTCTCGCTTGTCGAGAATGTAATTGAAGAAGTTGGGGATTGTAATTGAAGAAGTGGTAATTGTAATTGGAAGTAGTGTGAGTACAGGATTTATACTAGGTGGACAAGACTGCAGGGGAACCAGGCGCAGTAGGGGCAAGAATGCAGGGGGAACCAGGCACAGTAGGGGCAAGAATGCAGGGGGAACCAGGCACAGTAGGGGGCAAGAATGCAGGGGGAACCAGGCACAGTAGGGGCAAGAATGCAGGGGGACCAGACACAGTAGGGGGCAAGAATGCAGGGGGAACCAGGCACAGTAGGGGCAAGAATGCAGAGAGAACCAGGCACAGTAGGGGCAAGAATGCAGGGGGAACCAGGCACAGTAGGGGGCAAGAATGCAGGGGGAACCAGGCACAGTAGGGGCAAGAATGCAGGGGGAACCAGGCACAGTAGGGGGCAAGAATGCAGGGGGAACCAGGCACAGTAGGGGCAAGAATGCAGGGAGAACCAGGCACAGTAGGGGGCAAGAATGCAGGGGGAACCAGACACAGTAGGGGGCAAGAATGCAGGGGGAACCAGGCACAGTAGGGGCAAGAATGCAGGGAGAACCAGGTACAGTAGGGGGCAAGAATGCAGGGGAAACCAGACACAGTAGGGGCAAGAATGCAGGGTAACCAGGCACAGTAGGGGCAAGAATGCAGGGGAACCAGACACAGTAGGGGGCAAGAATGCAGGGGGAACCAGACACAGTAGGGGGCAAGAATGCAGGGGAACCAGACACAGTAGGGGGCAAGAATGCAGGGAGAACCAGACACAGTAGGGGGCAAGAATGCAGGGTAACCAGGCACAGTAGGGGGCAAGAATGCAGGGGAACCAGACACAGTAGGGGGCAAGAATGCAGGGGTAACCAGGCACAGTAGGGGGCAAGAATGCAGGGGTAACCAGGCACAGTAGGGGGCAAGAATGCAGGGGAACCAGACACAGTAGGGGCAAGAATGCAGAGGAACCAGACACAGTAGGGGGCAAGAATGCAGAGGAACCAGACACAGTAGGGGGCAAGAATGCCGGAGAACCAGACACAGTAGGGGGCAAGAATGCACAGGAACCAGACACAGTAGGGGCAAGAATGCAGAGGAACCAGACACAGTAGGGGCAAGAATGCCGGAGAACCAGACACAGTAGAGGGCAAGAATGCACAGGAACCAGACACAGTAGGGGGGCAAGAATGCAGGGGAACCAGGCACAGTAGGGGGCAAGAATGCACAGGAACCAGACACAGTAGGGGGCAAGAATGCAGGGAGAACCAGATACAGTAGGGGGCAAGAATGCAGGGAGAACCAGACACAGTAGGGGGGCAAGAATGCAGGGAGAACCAGACACAGTAGGGGGCAAGAATGCAGGGAGAACCAGACACAGTAGGGGCAAGAATGCACAGGAACCAGACACAGTAGGGGCAAGAATGCAGAGGAACCAGACACAGTAGGGGGCAAGAATGCAGGGAGAACCAGACACAGTAGGGGGCAAGAATGCAGGGAGAACCAGACACAGTAGGGGGCAAGAATGCACAGGAACCAGACACAGTAGGGGGCAAGAATGCAGGGAGAACCAGACACAGTAGGGGGCAAGAATGCACAGGAACCAGACACAGTAGGGGCAAGAATGCAGGGAGAACCAGACACAGTAAGGGGCAAGAATGCAGGGAGAACCAGACACAGTAGGGGGCAAGAATGCAGGGAGAACCAGACACAGTAGGGGGTAAGAATGCAGGGAGAACCAGACACAGTAGGGGGTAAGAATGCAGGGAGAACCAGACACAGTAGGGGGCAAGAATGCAGGGAGAACCAGACACAGTAGGGGGCAAGAATGCAGGGAGAACCAGATACAGTAGGGGGCAAGAATGCAGGGAGAACCAGACACAGTAAGGGGCAAGAATGCAGGGAGAACCAGACACAGTAGGGGGCAAGAATGCAGAGGAACCAGACACAGTAGGGGGCAAGAATGCCGGAGAACCAGACACAGTAGGGGGCAAGAATGCACAGGAACCAGACACAGTAGGGGCAAGAATGCACAGGAACCAGACACAGTAGGGGGCAAGAATGCACAGGAACCAGACACAGTAGGGGCAAGAATGCACAGGAACCAGACACAGTAGGGGGCAAGAATGCACAGGAACCAGACACAGTAGGGGGCAAGAATGCAGGGAGAACCAGACACAGTAGGGGCAAGAATGCAGAGGAACCAGACACAGTAGGGGCAAGAATGCCGGAGAACCAGACACAGTAGAGGGCAAGAATGCACAGGAACCAGACACAGTAGGGGGCAAGAATGCAGGGAGAACCAGACACAGTAAGGGGCAAGAATGCAGGGAGAACCAGACACAGTAGGGGGCAAGAATGCAGGGAGAACCAGACACAGTAAGGGGGCAAGAATGCACAGGAACCAGGCATAGTAAGGGCAAAAAGTACCGAGTGGGATACAGGTATAAGTACAGTACAAACACAAGTATAATACAGATACAAGTACAAGTATAATAATGTAATACTTCCTACGTATACAATCATAATACTTATGACAATGATAATGAAATAAAAATAAAAATAATGAAAATAATTAATGTTAATTAACAGCTTAACTACAGTCGGCCATCTTGACTACCTCGAGGTTAAGGCGACCACTGAACACCCGCCATGCCTACCTTGAGATGATTTCGGGGCTCAACGACCCCGCGGCCCGGTCGTCGACCAGGCTTTCCAAGGTCAGGCCTAACTTAACCCTAATCTATACGAACGTCATTTAACCTAGGCTACATTAACCTAGCTTCATCTAACCTATTCTAGCTTAGCTACATCTGACCTAGCCAAACCTAGCTTATCCTAACCTAATATACAGATTAACTTGATTATATATATATATATATAGTTCTAGCAGATATAATCTATGGACGAAACATCTATGTACGATTGATTGTTTCCTCGTCTCACGTGTGTACTGATTGGTAACATTCACCCACCTGAGGGAGCCGGTCGGCCGAGCGGACAGCACGCGGGACTTGTGATCCTGTGGTCCTGGGTTCGATCCCAGGCGCCGGCGAGAAACAATGGGCAGAGTTTCTTTCACCCTATGCCCCCTGTTACCTAGCAGTAAATTAGGTACCTGGGTGTTAGTCAGCTGTCACGGGCTGCTTCCTGGGGATGGAGGCCTGGTCGAGGACCGGGCCGCGGGGACACTAAAAGCCCCGAAATCATCTCAAGATAACCACCTACCTAGTCCACCCAAGAGTGTGTCACACCCCGGTTATCTTGAGGTTATCTTGAGGTTATCTTGAGATGATTTCGGGGCTTTAGTGTCCCTGCGGCCTGGTCCTCGACCAGGCCTCCACCCCCCAGGAAGCAGCCCGTGACAGCTGACTAACTCCCAGGTACCTATTTTACTGCTAGGTAACAGGTGCATCAGGAGTGAATGAAACTCTGCCCATCGTTTCTCGCCGGCGCCCGGGATCGAACTCGGGTCCACCGTATCCAGAACACCCGGAGGCCTTCCAGGCGGTGACAGGTGTGTAGGGGGAAGGAGTGTCGCCAAGATGGACTCCTTCACCTCACTAACAACCTCCTCCCTCCCACCTAGAAGTTCCCTCCCTCCCACAGAGCCTTCCCTCCCACAGAGCCCTCCCTCCCACAGAGCCCTCCCTCCCACAGAGCCCTCCCTCCTGTTAGGTTAACGAGCTGACGTGGAAGGGGGCAATTGAGGCTCCTAGTTAATGATTATGCTAATGAGGATACGACTTTGACGATTTAATTAACATTTAGAGATTCAGAATTGTACCGAGGAGTATTTTTTTTAATTTTAATTTAGCATCTTTATTCCTCGTCTCGTCATTTTGAACTAGAATGTATATATGGAGAAAATTATTCATATGGATGTTATGTCTGATGTTACGGTGTCAGACATCGGTGTGACTTTGACATGTTGACATAGAATAAGATAGAGACACAGAGTAAGACACAGAGTTGACATAGACCTGTAGTAAAATTCTTTTTTAGCCTGACATGTTAAACAAACCATAATTTAGGGCATTCGTGGATTCAATATACTTGTTAGGAGTTAGTTTTATGTTAGGAGTTTATGTTATGTTAGATACCTGATCAACCAGGCTGTGACTCATACGTCAGGCTGCGAGCAGCCGCGTCCAACAGCCTGGTTGATCAGTCCGGCAACCAGGAGGCCTGGTCGACGACCGGGCCGCGGGGACGCTAAGCCCCGAAAGCACCTCAAGGTAACCTCAAGGTTGCCTCCCCGTCCTGAAGACCACTAGGAGCGAGTCTGCTGTTAGTCTTCCTCCTTATAGGTTACTCCTTGCTCAAAAAGGATTACTCAATTAAGATTGGAACTCATGGCAGTAGGATTCGAACTCTGTACAAATATGCACCTTATGATAGTGATGCCACACACACATCTTGTCCTCACCATATAGTTGAGAGGCGGGACCAAAGAGCCAGAGCTCAACCCCCGCAAACACAACTAGGTGAACTAGGTGAGTATATACAAAACATGGCTTGGTGGCCATGTTGTTTTATATGTGATGTGAATGAACCAACCTAACGAAGGTTAGGTTGGGCCGTGTTTGGTTAGGATATGATAGCGTGGGGGTTAAGCTAGATTAGCATATGTTAGGTTGGTTTGAGTTTAGTTTGGTTAGGTTAGGTTTGATTGAAGGGTGGCAATGACGTAGGAGGGATATACATATTTTTAGCTTGTCTCAGACCTTTCTCTCTCAATGGTGTGTTTATCCCATGAAAAATAACTTCGGGCTCACCATAGCCCGTGCTACTTGGAACTTTGTTCCAGGTAGCGAATCTTTAACATCAACCATGAACCAGCTGCGGTCTGAACGACGATGTATAATAAACCAATTATACCGTTGAAATTAACACGGAAAATCAAATGTCACTGAATACAATTATTCACAGTGAATACAATGTATTCACAAATGTTAGTGAATACAATTATATATAGCGTTTGCTTCTATCAGTTAAAAGAGCGTCCCCTTGAGCTGAGTCTCAATCCTGTAGGTACATTTAGGTGAAGGCAATTAGGTGAATATAATTTGTTACATGCAATTAGGAAGGTGAGTATACATATACACAAGTGTGTGCACGCACGCACGCACGCACGCACACATATGGACGATTCCCCCTCTCTCTCATCTCCCTCTCTTCCTCTCAATCCATCTCTCCCTCATCATCTCTCTATCTCCCCCCTTCCCTCCCTCTCCCAATCTTGCCTCCTCTCTCTCTCTTCCTGAAATGGATCAAACATGGAAGTAGGACAGCAGAACACAGGTGAAGGGACAGGTTGAGTTAACCTTTGAGATGGTCACCTGTGTATGGAGTGAAGTCAGCAATGAACTGAAAAACACGAAGAGAGCCATAAGCAGCCCACAAAGTGAGCTGAGAGAGAGAGAGAGAGAGAGAGAGAGAGAGAGAGAGAGAGAGAGAGAGAGAGAGAGAGAGAGAGAGAGAGAGAGAGAGAGAGAGAGAGAGAGAGAGAGAGAGAGAGAGAGAGAAAGAGAGAGAGGGAGCTTTGTAACACACTATCAGCATGGATTCAGGGATGGTAAAGCGTCTCTCACAGGTTTAATAATATTCCATGATCAGGCGACAAAAAATTAGGCAAGAAAAAGAAGGGTGGCCAGACTGCATTTTCTTAGATTGTCAGAAAGCCTTTGACACAGTACCCAAAATAGGCTGGTACAAAAGTCGAAGAAACAGGCAGGAGTAACAAATAAGATGCTCCAGTATCTTATAGGAGTATCTAAGTATCTAAATGACTGTCTAACTGCGAGTTACAGTGAGGGGACAGACTTCAGAATGGCGTGATGTTACCAACGACGTCTCACAAGATTCTGTACTTTGATCCATTCTGTTTCTGATATATGTAAACTATCTTCCAGAAGGTACAGACTCATTCCTCTCCATGTTTGCTAATGACGCTAAAATTAGGAGAAGGATAAAAAACAGAGGAAGATATAGACTATAAGACGACCTGGATAGGTTGAAGAAATGGTGCAGCAAATGGTTACTAGAGTTTAACTCAAGTGTAAAATAAGGAAAATAGGTGAAGGGAACAGGAGACCGATCACAAGGTACCATCTGGGAGGTGAACTCCTTCTAGAATCAGATAGAGAGAAAGATATGGGGGTTGATATCACACTGAACCTGTCCCCAAAAGCCCCCATCAAAAGGATGTCATCAGGGGCATATGCTAGATTGGCCAACATAAGAACTGCATTTAGAAACTTGTGCAAGAAATCATTTAGAACCTTGTGTTTCACATTTGTCAGACCAATTCTGGAGTATGCAGCTTCAGCTTGAAGTCCATATCTACTTGACACAAAACAAAGTTACAGAAGATTTAAAGGTATACCACCAGACTAGTCCCAGAGCTGGGAGGTATGAGTTACGAGAAAATGCTACTGGAAATACACCTCACGTCCGTTGAAGACAGAAGAGTCAGGAGAGACATGATCACCACCTACAAAATTCTCATAGGAATTGACATGATCGGGCAAACTATTTAACATGGTAGAACACAAACAATGGGATGCAGGAGGGAAACTGAGTACTCAAATGATCCACAGAGACGTTTAGAAATATTTTTTTTCAGTGTCAGAGTAGTTAACAAATGGAATGCATTAGGGAGTGATGTGGTGGAGGCTGACTCCATACACAGTTTCGAATGTAGATATGATAGAGCCCAACAAACTTAGTACACCAGCTGAATGAAGGTTAAGAGGCGAGAACAATGAGCCGAAGCTCAACCCCCGCAAACACAACTAAGGGAGCACACACACACACACACACACAGGGCTGGGCGGACTGCATTTTCTTGGATTGTCGGAAAGCCTTTGACACAGTACCGGATAAGAGGCTGGTACATAAGCTGGAGAGACAGGCAGGTGTAGCTGGTAAGGTGCTCCAGTGGATAAGGGAGTACCTAAGCAATAGGAAGCAGAGAGTTACGGTGAGGGGTGAGACCTCCGATTGGCGTGAAGTCGCCAGTGGAGTCCCACAGGGCTCTGTACTCGGACCTATCTTGTTTCTGATATATGTAAATGATCTCCCGGAGGGTATAGATTCATTTCTCTCAATGTTTGCAGACGATGCCAAAATTATGAGAAGGATTAAGACAGAAGAGGACTGTTTGAGGCTTCAAGAAGACCTAAACAAAATGAAGGAATGGTCGAACAAGTGGTTGTTAGAGTTCAACCCAACCAAATGTAATGTAATGAAGATAGGTGTAGGGAGCAGGAGGCCAAATACAAGGTATCATCTGGGAGAGGAAATCCTTCAGGAGTCAGATAAAGAAAAAGACTTGGGAGTTGATATCACGCCAGACCTGTCTCCTGCAGCACATATCAAGAGGATAACATCAGCGGCATATGCCAGGCTGGCCAACATACGAACGGCATTCAGAAATTTGTGTAAAGAATCATTCAGAACTTTGTATACCACAAATGTCAGGCCCATTCTGGAGTATGCAGCCCCAGCATGGTGTCCATATCTAGTCAAGGATAAGACTAATCTGGAAAAGGTTCAAAGATTTGCCACCAGACTAGTACCCGAGCTGAGAGGTATGAGCTACGAGGAGAGAATGCGGGAATTGAACCTCACTTCGCTGGAAGACAGAAGAGTTAGGGGGGACATGATCACTACATTCAAGATTCTCAAGGGAATTGATAGGGTAGATAAAGACAGGCTATTTAACACAAGGGGCACACGCACAAGGGGACACAGGTGGAAACTGAGCGCCCAAATGAGCCACAGGGATATTAGAAAGAACTTTTTTAGTGTCAGAGTGGTTGACAAATGGAATGCATTAGGAAGTGATGTGGTGGAGGCTGACTCCATACACAGTTTCAAGTGTAGATATGATAGAGCCCAATAGGCTTAGGAATCTGTACACCTGTTGATTGACGGTTGAGACGCGGAACCAAAGAGCCAGAGCTCAACCCCCGCAAGCACAACTAGGTGAGTACAACTAGGTGAGTACACGCACACACGCACGCACACACACACACACACACACACACACACACACACACACACACACACACACACACACACACACACACACACACACACACACACACACACACACACACACACACACACAAATCTTACTCTGATACTCTCATTTCGAGCTTCCTGTGTGTTTTTAAATTCTCCCCCCGGAAGCAGGACAGAGGAGAACAGAAAAAGTAATGATGCTATGAATTAGAATATCCGAGAGAGGAAGGAGGCAGAAAGAATTTGAGTCTAGCATAGCAATCATAAAACTGAAGCTCTTGCCGTATCGGGAAACGAAGCGAAAATGACAAGGTCTCAGAAACTGGGGGTGAAGCAAACCAATTTACGCAGAATGACTCAGAAAATTGCGGAAATCCTGAATACAAAACTTCTGAAAAGTTGTCAGAATCGTGCAGACAGAACTACGTGAGTCTGAGGACAGATCACCAAGTATTGAGTGCTATGAGAGTAACGGTGTTGGGTTAAACTCGTTGCTATAATTACTGACCCAAGGTAATATCCATTATTGTTACTTTACCCAAGGTAAAGGCTTGTCCAACACCCTAACTGGTCTCCCACTGTGATTAGTAGTAATTTTTTTTTTGAGATATATACAAGAGTTGTTACATTCTTGTACAGCCACTAGTACGTGTAGCGTTTCGGGCAGGTCCCTGGAATACGATCCCCGCCGCGAAGAATCGTTTTTTCATCCAAGTACACATTTTACTGTTGCGTTAAACAGAGGCTACAGTTAAGGAATTTCGCCCAGAAAATCCTCCCCGGCCAGGATACGAACCCATGACATAGCGCTCGCGGAACGCCAGGCGAGTGTCTTACCACTACACCACGGAGACTGTAATGTAATTGGGGACTTGAACCATAGAATCACTTAACTGTTAAGGAGCTTTCGTCCTGGTTATCGGGGAGATGCTCTGCAGGAATTTTCAAAACTTTGACATTTTTCCTGATGGAAAGTGACCTAGCCTCCGTCAGGAGCCTTGGGGGATGGCTAGCCATCCTCCGATGGCTAACCTTACAAGCCATCACTCACTAATGGAGACCTAAACGTCAGAATAAATATCTTTTTGATTGATTTTAGCCATCTTGAGACCTGGTCGATTGTAAAATTATTTAACAGTCACTGTCAAAGCCTGTATGGATGTGAACTTTGGGACCTTCAAAACGCTGATCTTGGTGAGCTTACTTGTCAGTGAAGGATATCTTCAAGACGAATCTTGGGTGTCTAATCCTCGCACTCATTGCAATTTCGTATCACGCCTACTGTCTGCACTCACACATGAAGAAATAATTCAGAAACGAATGATATACTTTTGTCTGAGGAGAACCACCCACCCAGCAACCACCCACCCAGCAACTAACCCTCCAGCAACCATCGCTCCAGCAACCACCCACCCAGCAACCACCCCTCCAGCAACCACCCATCCAGCAACCACCCATCCAGTAAACTCAGTCTCTTCTTTAGACACTCACTTGTCACTCGCCACTCTAACTTTTCCAGAAAAATGAACTTAATAGCCAGTAAATACAACTTAAGAATGATGAAGACATTCATCATGATGAATGAATGCTGAAGCAAATATTTGCTTCATCATATTTGCAATGGTGAAGCAAGTGTGCAGGATAGAATCAAATAACTAGTGTGCAGAGAAAGCAGGGAGATCCTCAGCGGGATACTTTAAGTTATGATAAAATAATTGACACAAAGAGAGGGTTTACTAAAGAGTAAACCCAAGGTCCCAGATGAGAGTACTTGTAGACTCTATGTGGGGCACTAACACAAAATATTCATTGTAGCGTATAGTGCTATTGGTATTTTGAAGGTCATACAGGAAATTCAGCAACTTAACCTTTCCCAGGCAATACAGGGATTAATATGAAGGGAAGGGGAGTGTCCCAAGCCATTATGACTATATAGCACTGGGAAGGGATCAGGATATGGATTTGGGATGGGACGAGGGGAAGGAATGGTGCCCAACCACTTGGACGGAAGGATTAATATGAGTTTGGATGAATATATATAGGAGCTGCCTCTTATGAGCCAATGCACCATCTGCAACTTAATATATTCTTTATACTATACTACACTACACTACGCACAGAAATCACAATAGCGTGATGCATTAAATGAACAAATCCACAAGGGCCGTGACGACGATTCGAACCTGCGTCCGGGAGCATCCTAGACGTTGCCTTGATCGACTGAGCTACGACATGGTAAAAAAAAAAGAGTTGAAACCAAAGTTCTACTGAACATACTGGATCCTGCAGCCTCTCCGAGGCACAAACCAGGGTTTTATTTTTCGTTCATGTGTAGTGGCTGCAGAGAACATGTACAAACTCTGAACTATGGCGCAGAAAACCCATCATATGTACTTTGGTACTGTAAAGGGCCTGAAAAGGAAAGTACCATTGTAATTTAACCTCCTCTATGTCTAGTATTGTACAAATATATGTACTGCGTTGAGAACAACGCAGTACACCGGTGTACAGGTGTACAACCCAAGGCTTAAGATTGCTTATATTGACTCGAAGAGGTAAAATTGTTGAATTTTTTTGCATGCCCTTCAACATAGCACTTGAAAGAAGAAAAGATAAAGACAATTTCAAACTGTACGACAGTGTGTTGTAAGTGTGTTTGAGTTAGAGACCAGGGGCCAGATTCACGAAAGCACTTACGCAAGCACTTACGAACGTGTACATCTTTCCTCAATCTTTGACGGCTTTGGTTACATTTATTAAACAGTTTACAAGCATGAAAACTTCCCAATCAACTGTTGTTATTGTTATAAACAGCCTCCTGGTGCTTCGGAGCTCATTAACTGTTTAATAATTGTAAACAAAGCCGCCAAAGATTGAGAAAAGATGTACAGGTTCGTAAGTGTTTGCGTAAGTACTTTCGTGAATCTGGGGCCAGATGAGCTCTATTGATACACACACACATTAGTTGCTAACATAGTCCCGAGAGCCACTTATCATCCTGGTCTGTAGGATGTTAATAATTTCGTGCTGAACGTGTTAATCACTAACTTATTTGCATGGTGTTAGTGCTTGTAAATACCTGCCTCAGGTGTTATACGGTGTTATCTTTCCACAACATAAAAGACAATGGCTTCATTCAGATGTGTGTGTGTGTGTATATTAATGTGTGTGTTCCTGCCAATATGTGTTTTCTGGTAAGGAGGAATAGATTTTTTCTGGTAAGGACGAATAGGTTTTTTCTGGCCTGCCTCTCCACATTCATGGTGTAATGGATGTCTCTGAGGAGCTGTGAGATGGGACGTCAATTCCACTCTTTTTTGAGAGAAAGAGAGAGAGAGAGAGAGAGAGAGAGAGAGAGAGAGAGAGAGAGAGAGAGAGAGAGAGAGAGAGAGAGAGAGAGAGAGAGAGAGAGAGAGAGAGAGAGAGAGAGAGAGAGAGAGAGAGAGAGAGAGAGAGAGAGAGAGAGAGAGAGCATGTATATACCTGTGTGTCCGGCAGACATGTCCCTTCGTGGTTGAGATGACATGTATCTGACGTGTGAGCGTCTCAGAGAGGCTCTGGTGCGAGTGGTGAGCTGCTCACAGCGTTGAGCATTTATCCTCAGTATCTTATCAGTATCTAACCAACTGTGGCCTTCCATCTCCGTGCTTTCCTATCACTCTTTTATCGTGGCTTGATAAGCCCGGCGTCTCAGAGTCCCTGCCGCCTACACCCGCCATTTTACCCCTGCAATCACCACCCATATCTCCGTATCTGTCTTTTCCCATTCCTCAGGCAATTGCCATTCACTGTTTTATCTGTCTTTACTTAGTGTAAATCACTCCTCATGCAGTCCTGACTCCGTGTCGCGCCCACGATGAAGACACATCCCGTCGTTCTGTTTACATGTAACTGGGCGCTGATTGGCTGCATTCGAGTATCTCAGCTAGAATCCGCCAATGAGAATGCCGTTTTCTGCGTGCCTGCCAATCATGAGAGAGTTTTAACGTCAATAAGACAGCTTTGCCCCCACATCGAGAGGTAATCTCTCCCCAAAAGTCGGCATGGGCGCCATTCTCAGAAATTTATGCGCAATACTTAATGCCGTCAGAACTGTAATCTGAGCGTGAAGCTGTGTTTACCTGTACGGATTGGGAGATTTATGTGTCCGCTAATCATCACTTAGTCTGCGCTGGGTTGTTATTAGTCACTGCAAGATGGTTGGTGTTCGCTGTGGTTCGAGTCTTTGTTGTGTTGAGTTTACGTCACGATGTGTGTGTGTGTCTCCCGTCCCCTCTGTGTTGGCGAGGGGACGGTCCCCTTCCCCTCGGTGTCGAGGCGCTGGCGAGGGACGCAACTGAGGAGTTACGGGCTCACCATAGCCCGTGCTACTTGGAACTTTGTTCCAGGTAGCGAATCTTTAACAACAACAACAACAACATCCTGCTCCTCTCTGCCTCTCCCCTTCCAATCCCCAACATTTCTGGATCACTCTCGCCCTCTTAAGTCTGCCCCTTCATCTCCACCATCCCCACCACAACAGTTCATCCCCTATCCCTCTCCACTCTTCCCTCTCCTGCTGTCCACCACCACTGTTTGGTAATATGTTTATTGTTTGTGATGTGTGTCTATGTATTAACACGATGTATTAGCAGTCTCCGTGGTGTAGTGGTAAGACACTCGCCTGGCGTTCCGCGAGCGCTATGTCATGGGTTCGTATCCTGGCCGGGGAGGATTTACTGGGCGCAATTCCTTAACTGTAGCCTCTGTTTAACGCAACAGTAAAATGTGTACTTGGATGAAAAAACGATTCTTCGCGGCAGGGGATCGTATTCCAGGGACCATAGGATTAAGGACTTGCCCGAAACGCTACGCGTACTAGTGGCTGTACAAGAATGTAACAACTCTTGTATATATCTCAAAAAAAAAAAAAAAAAAAAAGATGTACTGAACGGGGTGAGAATAGCTTGAGCTACCTCATACCTTTGTATGTATTTTACCTCAATAAACTTATTTCAATTCAATTTCAACCGCCACTGTCCTTGCCTCTGCACCTCCTTCCGTCCCACGAATATGATAACATATATTTGCAAGATATACGTAACAGATTCCCTTTGGCCTTTTGTATGGAGTGTGTTAAGCCATTCAGTTGACCACACGCCTATTAAACTATAACCCTACGCCCGCTTATCCAGTCATATCCTCACAATTCATCCAACGCATCCATCAGACACATCCAGAGACCACCCCGGTGCAGCGGCCACCCACGCAACTTGTGCTACAAACTGCTATCACCCACACCGACAATGAACAGATTGCTTCAGCGGATTGTCTCCCGGATTGTTAATTGCTGTTCCCAGCTTGAGAGAGGGAGCCGGTCGGCCGAGCGGACAGCACGCTGGGCTTGTGATCCTGTGGTCCCGGTGTCGATCCCGGGCGGCGGCGAGAAACAATTTGCAGAGTTTCTTTCACCCTATGCCCCTGTTACCTAGCAGTAAAATAGGTACCTGGGTGTTAGTCAGCTGTCACGGGCTGCTTCCTAGGGGTGGAGGCCTGGTCGAGGACCGAGCCGCGGGGACACTAAAAGCCCCGAAATCATCTCAAGATAACGTCAAGATAACCTCAAGATAACCTGAGCTCAAGCAGAGCCCAGACAAACATGGACGGCTGTTTGGCAATATGGACTTCACATTGACAAACGATAGTTGAAAGCAGATTAAACGCATTGATAGTTGTGAGTCTTCGCTGTTTCTTAATTTTTTTTTTCTCCTTTTTTGTCCAACCACTTGGGCTGGACGGTAGAGCGACGGTCTCGCTTCATGCAGGTCGGCGTTCAATCCCCGACCGTCCACAAGTGGTTGGACATCATTCCTTTCCCTCCGTCCCATCCCAGGTCTTTATCCTGACCTCTTCCAAGTGCTATATAGTCATAATGGTTTAGCGCTTTCCCTTGATAATTCCTTCCTTCTGATCCATTAAGGAGGCTGAGAGCTAATGTTAAGTCTTCCCTTACAAGTTTTCCCTGGAACAAGACTCGCCAATCCGTTTGCTTCAAGTACCAAGTTATGGATTGGTTCCCCAGTTAATCTTCCTCGGGATTCGTCATAGAGCGAGCGAGTGTTTCGTGAGCTTATCTAATTGTGCTTAAGGAGGTTTAGCTTTGGCTCTTCTGTCCCAACTCTCAACCGAGATACTAAGTTCCCAGCCGTGTCCCTTGTTCGAGTCCCACCCGTTGTAACTAATCCGTCTTCGTCCTTCTTGTCAATTCCCCCTGAGAATTTTGTAGGTAGTAATCATGTTTGCCATAATTCTTCTGTCTTCCAGTGACGTGAGGTTTAATTCCAGTAGTCGTTCCTCGAAGTCTGGTCGCAAATCTCAATTTTTCTGACTTATGTGTTTGACTAGATATGGACTCTACGTCGGAGCCGCAATCTCAGGATTGGTCTGACATACGTGGTAACCAAGGTTCTGAATGATTCGAAGCACAAGTTTCTAAAAGCAGTTCTTTTGTTGGCCAACCTATCATATGATGAAGGCGATGAGTCACAATAACGTGGCTAAAGTAAGTTGACCAGACCACACACTAGAAGGTGAAGGGACGACGACGTTTCGGTCCGTCCTGGACCATTCTCAAGTCGATTGTGAAGATATCGACTTGAGAATGGTCGATATGATGAAGATATCCTATATGATGATAGGGGAGCCGGTCGGCCGAGTGGACAGCACGCTGGATTTGTGATCCTGTGGTCCTGGGTTCGATCCCAGGCGCCGGTGAGAAACAATGGGCAGAGTTTCTTTCACCCTATGCCCCTGTTACCTAGCAGTAAAATAGGTACCTGGGTGTTAGTCAGCTGTCACGGGCTGCTTCCTGGGGGTGGAGGCCTGGTCGAGGACCGGGCCGCGGGGACACTAAATAGCCTCGAAATCATCTCAAGATAACCTCAAGATATCCTTTTGATATAGGGATCAGGAGAAAGGTTTGACGCGATAACCCTCCAGATCTTTCTCTCAACCTAATTCTTGCAGAACTTCATCTCTCAACTGTTACCTTGTGTCCGGCCTCCTACTTCATATACATATTTTCATTTTTGTATACATAAGTCTTGCCTTATGTATACAGAAATGAGAGTGTTACTACTACTAACATACTTGAGTTAAAGTCTAGTAGTCATTTATTGGATCATTTCTTCATTTTGTCCAGGTCATTTTCCAATCTCTTGCTTGAGGGCTGAGTGGACAGCGCTCGGTATTCATAGTCCTAAGATTCCTAGTTCGATCCCAGACGCGCCCAGCCCGTAGCAAGTATGTTACTTCTAACTAATTTTCTTCCCTCACCCCTCCCCCTCCAGGAAGCAGGCCGTAACAGCTGTCTAACTCCCAGGTACCTATTTACTGCTAAGCAACATGGGCATTAGGGTGAAATAAACCCAGCCCATCTGTTTCCGCCGGCGGCCGGGATCGAACCCGGACCCTGCGATTACGAGTCCAAAGCGCTGTCCATTCAGCCACGGCCCCTATGTATTCACCTAGTTGTGTTTGCGGGGGTTGAGCTTTGCTCTTTCATATGTGTGAGTGTGAGTGTGTGTGTACTCACCTAGTTGTGCTTGCGGGGGTTGAGCTCTGGCTCTTTGGTCCCACCTCTCAACCGTCAATCAACAGGTGTACAGGTTCCTGAGCCTATTGGGCTCTACCATATCTACACTTGAAACTGTGTTTGGAGTCAGCCTCCACGATATTACTTCCTAATGCATTCCATTTGTCAACCACTCTGACACTAAAAAAGTTCTTTCTAATATCTCTGTGGCTCATTTGGGCGCTCAGTTTCCACCTGTGTCCCCTTGTGCGTGTTCCCCTTGTGTTAAATAGCCTGTGTGTGTGTGTGTGTGTGTGTGTGTGTGTGTGTGTGTGTGTGTGTGTGTGTGTGTGTGTGTGTGTGTGTGTGTGTGTGTGTGTGTGTGTGTGTGTATATCCTATGTTTTCAGAAAATAACATTGCAGATACGAAGCCTCAGAATATAGGTTGAAAAATGATCAGATACCCGCATCATGCAGCCTCAGACCTGGACTCTGAAGATGACGAAACCTTTCAACGTGACACGACTGATAATTTGGTTGAAAAAAAATATATATACAAGATTGCAAAGACATAAGTTACCTTGCCAAAAAAATCGAATTGATAAAATATGTTTTTAATACTATTTCAAATTGATAATAGAAGAAAAACTTCAAGATTGTTTATATATATATATATAAACTATTTTTTTTTTTTTTGGGGGGGGGGGAATTATGAAATTGAATGCAAAGGTTTCCAAACAAGAGAGGTCAGAGGGGAGAGGTGAGGTGGGTATTACCAATGTTCTGCCAACTCGATTCTATATGTGTTGGTTAGGCCGCTCTCAGTGACCTTTGGTGAGGTATTAATCGTTTGGTTATACAGCGATATCTGCACGGTTGAGGGAAGCTAGACCGTGGGCCATCCAAAGCACCAGCAATAACCAATATATATATATATATATATATATATATATACATATATATATATATATATATATATATATATATATATATATATATATATATATATATATCTAAGTCGCATGCGAATCTAAGCAGACGAGGAGTCACAATAACGTGGCTGAAATATGTTGACCAGACCACACACTAGAAAGTGAAGGGACGACGACGTTTCGGTCCGTCCTGAATTATTCTCAAGTCGAAACGTCGTCGTCGTCCCTTCACTCTCTAGTGTGTGGTTTGGTCAAATCTAAGCAGCTCTTCAAACCAGACAATGCACTGTATAATTGTGATTAACCTTGCATATAGAAACATTATATTATTAATCATTAGAGATGACGAGAAAATATTACGTTACATTACTAACGCGAGACTTTATTAATTTTGATAAAAATTAATATCTATAAAACTAAAAACTAATCTTAATAGTCTGAATAATATCTAAGAGAACAGCCTTGAACAACAAACAACTCCTAACATGTCAGTAAATCTAAAATATGATTAAAGCAAATGGCTAATCACCCATCAACAAACCACTAACCTAACCTAATCTAACCAATCCTAACTTAACCTTCACCTATCCTAAGCAATTCTAATCTAACCTAACCCGACCTCCCCTAATGAAACCTAACCTAACCTATCCTAACCTAACCTAACCTAACCTATCCTAAGCTATTCTAACCTAACCTAACATGGTGAATATTACTTTCATTTACAGCAACTGGACCCCATCACTTTTCATCAGATATTCACAAAATAAATCTTGGCTATTTATCTTCGCATTTATTTCGTCACGCGTTAATAAATGCGTCAGTCTTATTATTATAAGACTCAACTGGATGCCCTGAGCGAGCACAGAGAGTGGTGCTACGCTAGAACCAGCAACTCTATGGATCGATCCCCGGTGGAGGCGGAAATAAATGGGCAGTTTCAATCTGATGCACCTGTTCGCCTAGCAGTAAATAGGTACCTGGGAGTTAGACAGCTGCTACGGGCTGCTTCCTGGGGGGATATGTAACAAAAAGGAGGTTTGGTCGAGGACCGGGCCGCGGGGGACGCTAAGCCTCGAAATCATCTCAAGATAACCTCAAGATAACCTCAAGATAACCTCAAGATAACCATTATATGGAAAGAATAGTATGATGTCTAAAATATTTATAGTTTAATACTTTATTTAGTGTCCTTGCCTTCCATTTGATAATATTTTGACTTTTTTTTGATAAAGGTTATATATTGAATTTTTCTTCATGGCGTGCCCTCAGACCTTACCCCTTAGGGGGCTACCCTGAGTCCCTTCCCCTACCCGAAGGAGCTGCCCTCCGCTGTCTCCCTTGGCTAATTACCAGCGCATTCCATGGTTGGGAACGATTAATTTCCCCCTCCCCTTCCCCCCTCCTCTCCCCCCCCTGGGGGGAAGAGGGGGGGGGACACCTCCCCCACACCCTCCCAACCCCCAACATTTATTACTTCTTTTGTAGTGGTCGATCCAGCGAACCACTTAATTACTTCATTAGCCTAAACTTGCTATAGACCGCTATCGCAAAAAATGGGCCAGAGAGAAGAGGATGAGGAGGGGGTAGGGGATAGGGGGGGAGGAAGGGGATAGTGGATGGGGGGGAGGGGGGAGGGGGTCGAGTCTTATGGCTCAAATCAAACAATCTTCCTCAGGGCTTGCCTTGCTTGCATCTCATTACCCAGCCTAATTAATGACCGTAGCGGTTATTAGACCCTGGAGATGGGGGTCATTTTACAGGCAGGATGGTAAAAGGGGCACAATAGTGGGCTTTATAAAGCCAATAGCCCGCTGGCTTTGGTTGCAGGTAAGGGCTCAATAGCGGCTGTAAAGTCTTTTGTTGTCACTAGGTTAATTAGCGGCGACCAACGCTGGTAAAAGATGGCTGGAGTCGCTCGGGGTTGAGTAGGGAGGAGTCGCCAGGGCTCCTTATCCTTGGCCTAGGTCTTGGGTCCTAACCCCTGGCCTAGGTCTTGGGTCCCCACTCCTAGCCTAGGTCTTGGGTCCCCACTCCTAGCCTAGGTCTTGGGTCTCCACTCGTAGCCAAGGTCTTGGGTCTTCACTCCTAGCCTAGGTCTTGGGTCCCCACTCCTAGCCTAGGTCTTGGGTCCTCACTCCTAGCCTAGGTCTTGGGTCTCCACTCCTAGCCTAGGTCTTGGGTCTCCACTCCTAGCCTAGGTCTTGGGTCCTCACCCCTGGCATAGGTCTTGGGTCCTCACCCCTAGCCTAGGTCTTGGGTCCTCACCCCTAGCCTAGGTCTTAGGTCCTCACTCCTAGCCTAGGTCTTGGGTCCCCACTCCTAGCCTAGGTCTTGGGTCCTCACCCCTGGCCCAGGTCCTTGGTCTCCACCCCCCAGGACCTGGGGGGGAAATGTAATATTCACAGGCATTGAAATACATACACAACATTACTCGGATAGCTTGAGTAAATCCTGTAAATAAAATGACAAAAATAAACTAATAAATGGATGAATATGTCTTCCAACACATAAAGTGAGCATGAGGCTTCATTTTGGGGAGAATGACTGATGATTTCCCACTTGTAAACAACCATCAGCTGTACAGAATTACAGTTCCATGATTCAACTGGCGAAGGAAGATACCTTCTCTCATCACAGCTTCAAATTGCAAATGGTATTATGCAGCTTAGAACACTATCAGGTAGTTCCCCTTGACAGGTTTAGACGAGCAGTATAAGAGTTAACAGAAGAACTTTTCGTACATATAACAGCACTATTTGTTTCAGGTATAAATTATAGTTTTCTATAATTGATAATCTACCAAAGTGGCTTACACAGAGTTGAGAAAGAACCTTTTATGTGACATCATTATAACTTAACAACAATCTAAGCAATTATTTTAAGCTAATAATGACTTTGCTGATCAGTTCAGAACCAAATCACCTTTCTTGCCTAATTGTTTATGAGGATGAAGACAAGTCAGCCGAGTTGTTCTACGGTATTTGTGGTCAGTTTTGTTACCTTGAGGTTACCTTGAGGTGCTTCCGGGGCTTAGTGTCCCCGCGGCCCGGTCGTCGACCAGGCGCGGGGTCGACGCGCTTGTTATATGTATTTCCTTCATATTCTCAAAGTGGCTTTACATAAATGTGTCTCGTCAATCAGGTTAACAAATTAATGTTTCACTCATAATATGAAATTGGTCCGTTTTAATGATTCATTTGTATTTAGTAAAGTTCCTGTTGCTATTGGAGTAAATTAGGTTTAATTACTTTGTCAAACAGGAATTACTGGTGTCTTGAGGCGTTACTACAACTACCACACAACACCGGAATGGCCGCAGGGAAGATGGTATCATTATTGCTCTCAAAATACTCCTTCCTCTTTGTACTCGCCGCCAGTCACTTGGGCGGCATTCCCTGTTTTTTTATTTTCCTCGTTTGATATTGTCGTGTTCTTGCTTCTTATCTGTTTTTATTAATTATATAATATTTTTTATTTAATTATGTATTTCTAATTAAATATTTATGTTTCCCGTCCCCTCTCTCTAGAGAGTGCAACTGTGATTTCTGTATCTGGTCTCTTCGTTCCTCCATTCTCCTAGTTTATCATCAGTTCCTCCGCCTTTCAATTTCTACTCTCTTGTTTATTTCCTAGTTCCCTTTCCTCATCACTCTCACCAGTCCAACCACTATGGCTGGACGGTAGAGCGACGGTCTTGCTTCATGCAGATCGGCGTTCAATCCCCGACCGTCGAAGTGGTTGGACACCATTCCTTCCCCCCGTCCCATCCCAAATCCTTATCCTGATCCCTTCCCAGTGCTATATAGTCGTCATGGCTTGGCGTTTTCCCGACAATTCCCTTCCCTTCCCTTCCTTTCTCCTTTCACCACCCCCGTTCCCTTCTCTCTCCCCTACCCCTCATCCCTTCTCTGCCGCACCTATCTCCTCTGCCCCACCGCGAATCAGCTTCCACTTCCTAGAAAAACACTGAGCATGCGCGCCACAGCACAGCATAGTGCAAGCGTTGGTATAATCAGTTAGCCTAGCCTAGCGCCCATCCCACAATCCGCCGACATTTACATAACAAAGCTGGCAATGTTGCACTAGCCCCATCCCACCATCCCCAATCCTTCCTCTCCTGTAATGGGGCCACTGCCACCTCTCCTACAGTCACTAGTGGAACAAAAGACCTGATAAAATACAATGAGAATAAAACAATTAAGCCCTAAAAGTGTAATATTTAATCAGGGGACACGGCTAATCCTACCCCTGCCCCTGTTTTTGCTTCAGTCTACCCTCCCAAATACTTCGCTGTTTCTTGTTCGGTGCTCGTTGGTCGCGGCTTCGGCATACGTTATAATTTGCTTAATACTTCGGTTCAAACGTGTTGTGGTATCAACGCATCTCTTTAGTTTCTAGTTCGACCTGAATATGATATATTTCCGTTTTATATCCAGACAGGAACAGCCAGACGGCCAGGGAGAGGCTAATCCCAATGTTTACCCGGGAAACGGACAGTTAGGACGGGGGGGGGGGGGGGGGGTAACTATAAAAAAAATAAAAACAAGCCTCATCTGAATCACTGATAGTGGTTGAGGTTAAAGGTGGTTCGGTGCTCAAAACAGCAGCCTCGTTTGTTCCAACCATTAAACTGTTTGCTTTCAGCCCAACAGGTGTTTGACAGACTGGATATAACGACGCCACCGTCTCTTGGCCCCCTAATTGCCCCCCTGGTCGAGACGAGTTTGGAATGCCGGTTTTATATTGGGAGGTTTTCGCTGTATTTTGTGATAGATGTTGTATTTTAAATCTAGGAATGTTGCCTCTGAAGCAGATGGTTGTGGTGTTTTTAGTGCGCTGGCCTCTCGTTATGCTGGCTATTGTCTTGTGGGCAGTTCGCTCGTTACTGATGTTTTGCCCGTTGTTTGGCAATGTGGGGTAACAGGTATTGTTTCATATGTTGTGTACCTTCTGTTGAAGAAATTGTGTGACGATTCTGACTGACTGACTATTGCTCTCGCTACTACTGTAAATAATAGTACCACTCTCTACTGTGAGTACTGCTACTATGAAAATGTATATATATGCTGGTTAGCATTGTAAATGTGTGGCCACGTCTGTGGTAGAAAATAATAATAAAAAAATAATAAAAAAAAACTGACTATCTTGAGATGATTTCGGGGCTTAGTGTATTAATTAGTGTATTAAATAGTGTATTAATAGTGTATTAAATACCCGGTCCTCGACCAGGCCTCCACCCCCAGGAAGCAGCCCGTAGCAGCTGTCTAACTCCCAGGTACCTATTTACTGCTAGGTAAGAGGATGAGCATCAGAGTGAAAGAAACATTTTGCCCACTTGTCTCCGCCTCCACCGGGGATTGAACCCGGAACCTCAGGACTACGAATCCGAAGCGCTGTCCACCCAGCTGACAGGGGCCCTATCTTATACTACTACTGACTACTACATACACTACTATTTCTACTCCGTCTAAACAAACTATAGCTATGTTGACCAGACCACACACTAGAAGTTGAAGGGACGACGACGTTTCGGTCCGTCCTGGACCATTCTCAAGTCAATGAAACTTGAATGGTCGATGAAAACTATAGCTACTATTATTACATTATAAATTGTTTCCTTATACTGTAATTGTTGAAGTTAAGCGTGCAGCTGCTGCAGAGTTTCCCGTTAACCATATTGCAGTACTTCCAAAAATGGTTTGTGTCACAAATTGCTACAGCTTCTGTGTCTTACAAACTTCTGCATCTAAATCTTATTATTTATGTATTTCCCGGAGCTCTCGCAACATTTTGAAAAAAAAAAAAATGATCATTGCTCGACAAATCTACATATTTTTTGTTTTGTTTGATTAGGGCGGATTCAAATAGTTATCTCACTCGGTTTCTGTAGTAAGTAAAATATCCAGTTTCCTGGAAATCTCTCGAATTATAGAGGTACATTTTGAGGTTCTAAAAAAGTTTGGAAGGTTCTGCGCCACCGTCCAAGACTGTGGACGGTGGCGTTAGTCTTGGACTAACTGTCTTGGACATGGACAGTCCAAGCTTTAGATCCTATTAGCCTGTCCGAACGTTTACGAGTCCTTTCGAAAGACTGGTAAGCATCTTACAGGGTATAGAAGCACCTATGAGATTCTTCGAACACCTCACTGGCTCTTGTAGCATCTTCTAACCTCTCCTTAACCTCCTCCTAACCTTAAGGGGCCTCGTAGCCTGGTGGATAGCGCGCAGGACTCGTAATTCTGTGGCGCGGGTTCGATTCCCGCACGAGGCAGAAACAAATGGGCAAAGTTTCTTTCACCCTGAATGCCCCTGTTACCTAGCAGTAAATAGGTACCTGGGAGTTAGTCAGCTGTCACGGGCTGCTTCCTAGGGGTGGAGGCCTGGTTGAGGACCGGGCCGCGGGGACACTAAAGCCCCGAAATCATCTCAAGATAACCTCAAGATAACCTCCTAGCACCTCCCAGGCTTTAATAGTACCTCATAACCTCTATGAGCACCTTTGGAAGTTCCTCAAGCACCAGCTAGGCTCTATATGGACCACAGAGGCTTGAAGCGTACCGGGACCGGCTACGGTGTTCTGAGAACCACACAAATCCTTGTGTGTGTCTCTCACATCATCTAGGACTGATGTCAGGTGTTCCGGATATACCCGAGAAGTATATTCCAGCTCCTACGGCTGCCCTTCAGACTCTAGGTCCATTTCTTATATTCAAGGGGCATCTTATGAATTTTGAGGAATGTCATAAAGTTCTAAGGAAGGGTTTAACATTTTAGAATAACTTCTCAAGTGGGAACCTCATACTCTCCAGGGAGCTCCTCCTAGTCTTTAGGGACACTTCCAGATCTTTATGGGCTCCTTCATATCTCCATAGACACTTAGGGCCAGATTCGCGAAAGCACTTACGCAAGCACTTACGAACGTGTACATCTTTCCTCAATCTTTAACGGCTTTGGTTACATTTATTAAACAGTTTACAAGCATGAAAACTTGCCAATCAACTGTTGTTATTGTTATAAACAGCCTCCTGGTGCTTCAGAGTTCATTAACTGTTTAATAATTGTAAACAAAGCCGTCAACGATTGAGAAAAGATGTACAGGTTCGTAAGTGTTTGCGTAAGTGCTTTCGTGAATCTGGCCCTTAGTCTTTAGGACACTTTTCAGGTTCTAGTAGCACCTCCTATGTCTAAAGTCTTAGCACTTAAGCGTTCTTCCTCATCTCTAAGGCAGGGGTTGTTAACCATAGGTGCGTTAGGGGTTTATAAGTAGGGGTCCGGTTGGCCCTAGTCTCAACACTTTGGTCAAGGTGGCGTTAGTGGAAGGAAGCGTCTGATACCAGGATGAAGATGGTGAAGTTAAGTATTCTCGATACTAGACTTTTGTGCTTAGATGAATATTCTGATCGTGAAACACCTTTGTATTACTCAGAGGTTCGATGGTTCACTCGAGGAAGTGTTGTCAAGAGAGTTTTTGATCTATCGGATGAGTTCAAGGTGTTCTTCAGCTGTAATGATATGAAGGTTTCTCAGACGTATCACGCAAAGTGATCAAAAGTAAGTTACTCATCTTATTTTCGTCTTGTCTGGAATCTGAATTTTCCAGCTTACGTCTCACGAAATTAAAAACAAGATCTCGACTGAAGGGAAGGGAAGCGAACTATCTGAAGAAGGCGCCAAGCCATTACGAGCTCGTCTATAAGAGCTGCTCCTAGAGGCACCTCGTCTATAAGAGCTACTCCTAGAGGCACCTCGTCTATAAGAGCTACTCCTAGGGGCCCCCTCGTCTATAAGAGCTACTCCTAGGGGCACCTCTCAGGTTCTAGGGATCTTCGTAAGCTTCAAGAGTCATCTTGTACACATAACCCGAGCTGAGCAAGTTGCGACCAACATGTAGCCAGCAACATGGTCAAAATTTTTGGTGTAATCCAAATACATTGTGGCGGAGAGGCTTTAATTGCTCACTGAAACAAAAAGACTTTCATCTTATGAACTCGTATTGCATTCACAGTGAATGCTATAGGAATGCTCTAAGGAGTCTAAGAATGCTTTCTTAGACTGCAACTCCAAAGCTTGAGCACCTAAGCAGTTGACCAGACCACACACTAGAAGTTGAAGGGACGACGACGTTTCGGTCCGTCCTGGACCATTCTCAAGTCGATTGAGCACCTAAGCAGTCTTCTAAGACGCACATAACTTTACTGTATTTAAATTATCACAAATTGTATTGCTGGAACAATTAGAGGATTTTGGGGTTACTGTATTTAGTTAAATTTACTGATTAAAGTGACGAAGGATATTGTGATAATTTAACAAAATGGGAATAACGGATGATGAGATTGACTGACAGATTGACATGATTGACACTACATAAGAGGCAGCTGAAGTCGGACAGATTGATTTAACAGCCACAAGCATGATAGACAGGGTCGAAAATGGAATAGAGCCAGCAAGCGGTCATCAGACAGGTTATGTCTCGCGACGGTTCACACGACTGACAGACTATCAGGGAAAGGACAGCTGTCACCCCCACCCCCGTCTTGCTGTCGTCAAGTGACCACGAGACCGTAACTAGCACTCGAAGACCTCAGGCAGGTGGTCCTGTGGGTGACATTCTTAGACCAAGTGTCTCCCTTGCCGCCGCTCAGACCAGATAGCCTCGCCTGCCGCTCAGACCAGCTAGCCTAGCCTGCCGCTCAGACCAGCTACCCTAGCCTGCCGCTCAGACCAGCTAGCCTAGCCTGCCGCCCAGACCAGCTAGCCTAGCCTGCCGCCCAGACCAGCTAGCGTAGCCTGCCGCTCAGACCAGCTACCCTAGCCTGCCGCTCAGACCAGCAAGCCTAGCCTGCCGCCTAGACCAGCTACCCTAGCCTGTCGCTCAGACCAGCAAGCCTAGCCTGCCGCTCAGACCAGCTAGCCTAGCCTGCCGCTCAGACCAGCTACCCTAGCCTGCCGCTCAGACCAGCTACCCTAGCCTGCCGCTCAGACCAGCAAGCCTAGCCTGCCGCCTAGACCAGCTACCCTAGCCTGCCGCTCAGACCAGCAAGCCTAGCCTGCCGCTCAAACCAGCTACCCTAGCCTGTCGCTCAGACCAGCAAGCCTAGCCTGCCGCTCAGACCAACTAGCCTAGCCTGCCGCCCAGACCAACTACCCTAGCCTGCCGCTCAGACCAGCTAGCCTAGCCTGCCGCCCAGACCAGCTAGCCTAGCCTGCCGCTCAGACCAGCTACCCTAGCCTGCCTCTCAGACCAGCAAGCCTAGCCTGCCGCTCAGACCAGCTACCCTAGCCTGCCTCTCAGACCAGCAAGCCTAGCCTGCCGCTCAGACCAGCAAGCCTAGCCTGCCGCCCAGACCAGCTACCCTAGCCTGCCTCTCAGACCAGCAAGCCTAGCCTGCCGCTCAGACCAGCTACCCTAGCCTGCCGCTCAGACCAGCTAGCCTAGCCTGCCGCCCAGACCAGCTACCCTAGCCTGCCGCTCAGACCAGCTACCCTAGCCTGCCGCTCAGACCAGCAAGCCTAGCCTGCCGCCCAGACCAGCTACCCTAGCCTGCCTCTCAGACCAGCAAGCCTAGCCTGCCGCTCAGACCAGCTACCCTAGCCTGTCGCTCAGACCAGCAAGCCTAGCCTGCCGCTCAGACCAACTAGCCTAGCCTGCCGCCCAGACCAACTACCCTAGCCTGCCGCTCAGACCAGCTACCCTCGCCTGCCGCCCAGACCAGCTACCCTAGCCTGCCGCTTAGACCAGCTACCCTAGCCTGCCGCTCATACCAGCTAGCCTAGCCTGCCGCTCAGACCAGATAGCCTCGTAGATGAACCTGTCATTTCTGACCTCCAGTAAATATAACACTTTATGTGTTGTCCACAGAAATTTAATATCAGAGCTCGGAGACGCGTGTTTTGAAGGAGAATTGCGGCATTCCTCTCGCGGTTGGAATGGATTGTCGCGATCCCCTCGAGAGATACCAGTTGTCGGGGCTGTCATTGACTAGGTGCTGGTACAAGGAGCTGGACACCTGTCTTGCAGTTGTTGCTCTTGATGATGAGGATGGTTATCTTGAGGTTATCTCGAGGTTATCTTGAGATGATTTCGAGGGTTTAGTGTCCCCGCGGCCCGGTCCTCGACCAGGCCTACACCCCCAGGTGGAGCACTAAGTACCACATGGTGCTTAGTTCTGCTGTTAAAGATAGTGGTGGTTGGGGGGGGGGGGGGGTTAGGGAGATGAGTAGAATTAGCAGCGGCTGTGAACTATCCTACTACCCACAGTTACAGCCCCGCTCCTGTGCCAGGTAAGTCTACTGCGGGCTCACCATAGCCCGTGCTACTTGCCCCGCTCCTGTGCCAGGTAAGTCTACTGCGGGCTCACCATAGCCCGTGCTACTTGCCCCGCTCCTGTGCCAGGTAAGTCTACTGCGGGCTCACCATAGGCCGTGCTACTTTGGGACTTTTGTTCTAAGTAGATGAATCTAAAACTACAACGATCCTGCTCTTCACACAATTGCCCGCAAGAAAAGTACCTATTAGAGTGAACTGCTAATTGTCATGCGCGGATACACACACACTCACACAAAACAAGAAAGAATTGGAGATGAAAATGTAAATGGAGAATGTTAGGAATTCAAATTAGCAGTCGTTCTATCCTGCCATGTTCCCTGGCTTCTGTAATGAGTTTAAGAAATATGATATCTATTTTTGCTATAATATATCTACCTGATATATGTTTAATTTTAAAATATATAGTATTTACAAATTCAAGGTTTTGCTGGTTTTTTTTCATCCATATTTGTATAAAGGATTGTAATTAAGAACTTTGTGATGTGTTTTTTGTGATATTTTGAAAGAATTTTTGTGATACGACTCTCTACACAATGTCTAAACTAAAGCAAGGAGAACAGAGAGGAGACAGCCCTCCAAACACACACCGAAACTACGACGTTGGTACAACGTTCGAACAAGTTTTAACACCACCTAACCAGTTATAACAACCAATATAGCAAGTTGTAACAACGTTCCAATACGTCATAAACACGTTAAGCCAAGATGTAACAACTTTATTACAAGTTGTTACAAGCGGAAAATAGAGACAGTTTCGGTTTGTGTTTCCAGGAGGACTCTGGCGTCCAGGGGTCAGATTCACGAAAGCATTTAGGCAAACACTTACGAACCAGTACATCTTTTCTCAATCATTGGCCGCTTTGTTTCCAATTATTAAACTGTTAATGAGCTCCGAAGCACCAGGAGGCTGTTTATAACAATTACAACAGTTGAAGGGGAAGTTTTCATGCTTGTAAGCTGTTTAATAAATGTAACCAAAGCCGTCAAACATTGAGGAAAGATGTACACGTTCGTAAGTGCTTGCATAAGTGCTTTCATGAATCTGGCGTCCAGGATAGTGAAGATAGACTGAAGTTTATCCAAATATTTTAGAGAAGAGGAGTATATCCCTGGAAACACAAACCGAAACTGTCTCTATTTTCCAGGATATCTACTTTCTACTTCCAGGATCTTTGCTTTCTACTTCCAGGATCTTTGCTTTCTACTTCCAGGATAGGATGAGGATCTTATCCTTACTGGAATCTTAAAGTATCTCAAACTGGTTCTTTACTGTATTTCCCTGGAAACACAAACCGAAACTGTCTCTATTTTCAGCTTGTTACAACTTGTAATAAAGTTGTTACATCTTGGCTTAACGTGTTTATGACGTATTAGAACGTTGTTACAACTTGCTATATTGGTTGTTATAACTGGTTAGGTGTTAAAACTTGTTCGAACGTTGTACCAACGTCGTAGTTTCGTTGTGTGTTTGTTTGGCGGGGTAAATGCTATTCTACTGGTCATAATTAATAGCCAATCATCAACTGGTAGTTTTAGTCGCTGCTTTAAGCGTTGTTTGTTATCGTTTATTATCTGGTCTGTTATCGCGAAATATTTAAGGTATAATTTGCTAATATAGACGGCCGTCTCCATTCTCTTACACTCAGAACTATTATGAATATAAAACTAGTCAAATTTAGCATAGATATCGTACAATCAATTCAATTTCTTTCTTTATTATGCACCCCATACCCATCCCGTGGGCGGTGGTGTAAAGGATTACAGAGGCACATAATCGGTTCAGGATCTGAACCCTCGAGTTCGTTGAATGAACAAATGAACGAATCCACAAGGGCCGTGACGAGGGTGACCATGTCGTAGCTCCGTCGATTAAGGCAGCGTCTGGGATGCTCTCGGACGTAGGTTCGAACCCTCGTCACGGCCCTTGTGGATTTGTTCATGGTTTAAGCTATTTTCTAGGCTAGCAACATTAAGATTCGCTAATTTGGGAAGCTTACGTTACATGAATATTGAGACGGGTCAGTGGCGGAAGGATTTTTACACTAAATGTGTACTTAAGTATATAGAAGATTGTCTAAATAATTTATAGTGAAGTAGCCATACATCATGTTACAGTGTAATTTTCCGGTACGACTTGTAAAGTATGAACAAATCCAGTGGTGTAAAACCCTGGTTTGTGTCTCGGAGAGGCTGCAGGATCCAGTAGGTTCAGTAGAACTTCGGTTTCAACTCCTTTTGACTATGTCGTAGCTCAGTCGATAGGGGAGCCGGTCGGCCGAGCGGACAGCACACTGGACTTGTGATCCTGTGGTCCTGGGTTCGATCCCAGGCGCCGGCGAGAAACAATGGGCAGAGTTTCTTTCACCCTATGCCCCTGTTACCTAGCAGTAAAATAGGTACCTGGGTGTTAGTCAGCTGTTACGGGCTGCTTCCTGGGGGTGGAGGCCTGGTCGAGGACCGGGCCGCGGGGACACTAAAGCCCCGAAATCATCTCAAGATAACCTCAAGAAGGCAGCGTCTGGGATGCTCTCGGACGCAGGTTCGAATCCTCGTCACGGCTCTTGTGGATTTGTTCATTTGATGCATCACGCAATTGTGATTTCTGTGTGTAGCGCTATGCATGTTAAACAGGCAAGGTGTTCTATTAAGGGTTCTAAGAGCATGTGTTCGAAATGAAAGGTGTTCCAATACTGGCAATGCAGCCCGTCCTCTCAAGCGTTCACGTCATTAAACTGATGTTCTAAATTACCCGAACCAAACCTAACTGAGGACCCTCGAATAGAAAACGGTACTTCATGTAAATTTAGCGAGCCGATGTGGTTTTAGTACATAATACGTCGACGTTTAGGGAATTATACGTCCAAAATATAACGTGTTATGCGAAAGGACGGTTGGTAAAGTATGGTAAACCCCAAGAATAATGGATAAGTAAGAGAGGGGGGGGGGACCTGCTGCATGGGTAACAGCTTCTCCCCTCGAATCAACCTACCCTGGCTTTGCGCCCTGGCGAGGCCACTCCAGACCAGGGGCCAGATTCACGAAAGCACTTACGCAAGAACTTACGAACGTGTACACCTTTCCTCAATCTTTGACGGCTTTGGTTACATTTATTAAACAGTTTACAAGCATGAAAACTTGCCAATCAACTGTTGTTGTTGTTATAAACAGCCTCCTGGTGCTTCGGAGCTCATTAACTGTTTAATAATTGTAAACAAAGCCGCCAAAGATTGAGAAAAGATGTACAGGTTCGTGAGTGCTTGCGTAACTCCTTTCGTGAATCTGGCTCCAGGCCGACAACCAGAGCGCAACTCCATAGTCTCCTGAGACTGATGGAGGCCTCTTACTACTACTAAGACATGCTAGACACGACATGACTGGACCTCTGAGACTGATGGACGCCTCTTACTACTACTAAGACATGCTAGACACGACATGACTGGACCTCTGAGACTGATGGAGGCCTCTTACTACTACTAAGACATGCTAGACACGACATGACTGGACCTCTGAGACTGATGGAGGCCTCTTACTACTACTAAGACATGCTAGACACGACATGACTGGACCTCTGCGTCACCTCCGCATCATGTTCACTACAAGTCTTGTCTTCACCTTCACTACAAGTCTTGTCTTCACCTCTTACAATGTTTCCCAGAGTAAACAACGCCTGGAAATGTATAAGTTGTTTATTCTAAACCCAAGTTGTTTGTCTGGGGCTTTGTACTCACCTAATTGTGCTTGCTGGGGTTGAGCTCTGGCTCTTTGGTCCCGCCTCTCAACTGTCAATCAACTGGTGTACAGGTTCCTGAGCCTACTGGGCTCTATCATATCTACATTTGAAACTGTGTATGGAGTCAGCCTCCACCACAACACTTCCTAGTGCATTCCATTTATTAACTACTCTGACACTGAAAAAATTCTTTCTAACGTCTCTGTGGCTCATCTGGGTACTAAGTTTCCACCTGTGTCCCCTTGTTCGTGTCCCACCCTTGTTTGTGTTCTGTGTTCTGTGTTGTGGAGTTTATTGTTAACCAGTTATACTTTGGTTGTGTTTTTCTTTGCAGGGATATTCCTGCGCGGGCCCTAAGCCTCTGGCTGGCCCACTAAGTGTTGCTTGTTTCTGTTTTACTTGGGCAGAGTGGGAGTATTTATGACTCGTATGGTCGCTTCAGTAAGATTTTGTCCCATGTGTGTTTAACAACTTCTGCTCTGTTGAATCTAAGTTGAGATCTTAATGGGTTTGTAACTGTGCACTGTGTTAGATAATGTTCCAGTGGTCTGTTGTGGTTGTAACTGTGCACTGTGTTAGATAATGTTCCAGTGGTCTGTCGTGGTTGTAACTGTGCACTGTGTCAGATAATGTTCCAGTGGTCTGTTGTGGTTGTAACTGTGCACTGTGTTAGATAATGTTCCAGTGGTCTGTTGTGGTTGTAACTGTGCACTGTGTTAGATAATGTTCCAGTGGTCTGTTGTGGTTGTAACTGTGCACTGTGTTAGATAATGTTCCAGTAGTCTGTTGTGTTTTGTGATATATAATGTTTCGTTGAGTGATAAACAATTAGTTTTTAATGGAGTATTTGTTTCAATCCTTGCACAGAGAATTTGCAAAGGCTACATAATTTATAATTATGCTTAATTTTGTCGGGGACAATCAGCCTGTATATATATTTATACGTTAGGGTTATATAGACTCCCCCAAAGGGGCAACTACATACCCCCCCCCCCCCCGAAAAAAAACAGGATTAACTCAAGGCTTCCTATTTACTTCTAGGTAAACAGAGGTATTAGGTGATAGGAAACATGTCCAATCATTTTTGTCTTGGCCGGAATTTGAACACAGGATTCCCGATTGTCGAATCCAATTATACTACCAAGACCTTTAAACACAAGATATATTCAAGAAATGCTGTGATGAATATCTCATTTGTACACATTTGTATGTATTAAAAGGAGTGTTTTATATATATATATATATATATATATATATATATATATATATATATATATATATATATATATATATATATATATATATATATATATATATATATATATATATATATATATATATATCAGCGGAAATATTATTTCGATTGAATACCATGTTGGGGTAAACCAATTTTTAAAGCTTTCTGACAGATGAAAAAGTCATCGGCTTGATTTGATCAACATAAGCAGCACAGAGCTGTGCGTCTTCGGAATAAATTACTCTCTGGTCTGATGAAATATATTTTTCCACACACAGAAATATATATATATATATGTATAAATATATATGTATGTAAATATATATATATATATATATATATATATATATATATATATATATATATATATATATATATATGCGAAGAAGCCTGAATGGTCCCAGGACAATATGCAACTGAAAACTCACACCCAAGAAGTGACTCGAACCCATACTCCCAGGAGCAACGCAACTGGTATGTACAAGACGCCTTAATCCACTTGACCATCACGACCGGACATAATGAGGTGATAGCCTAAGCTATTTGAACCACCCCACCGCCGGCACTCGGATAGTAATCTTGGGCATAGCATTTTACCAAATCACCTCATTCTTTGGGGCACACGTGAGGAACACAAATGCGAACAAGCCTGAATGGTCCCCAGGACAATATGCAACTGAAAACTCACACCCCAGAAGTGACTCGAACCCATACTCCCAGGAGCAACGCAACTGGTATGTACAAGACGCCTTAATCCACTTGACCATCACGACCGGACATAATGAGGTGATAGCCTAAGCTATTTGAACCACCCCACCGCCGGCACTCGGATAGTAATCTTGGGCATAGCATTTTACCAAATCACCTCATTCTTTGGGGCACACGTGAGGAACACAAATGCGAACAAGCCTGAGGCTATCACCTCATTATGTCCGGTCGTGATGGTCAAGTGGATTAAGGCGTCTTGTACATACCAGTTGCGTTGCTCCTGGGAGTATGGGTTCGAGTCACTTCTGGGGTGTTAGTTTTCAGTTATATATATATATATATATGTCGTACCTAGTAGCCAGAACGCACTTCTCGGCCTACTATTCAAGGCCCGGTTTGCCTAATAAGCCAAGTTTTCCTGAATTAATATATTTTCTCTATTTTTTTTCTTATGAAATGATAAAGCTACCTATTTCATTATGTATGAGGTCAATTTTTATTTATTGGAGTTAAAATTAACGTAGATATATGACCGAACCTAACCAACCCTACCTAACCTAAGCTAACCTATCTCTATAGGTTAGGTTAGGTTAGGTAGCCGAAAAAGTTAGGTTAGGTTAGGTTAGGTAGGTTAGGTAATCGAAAAACAATTATTTCATACAAACTTGGCTTATTAGGCAAATTGGGCCTTGCATAGTAGGCTGAGAAGTGCGTTCTGGCTACTAGGTACGACATATATATATATATATATATATATATATATATATATATATATATATATATATATATATATATATATATATATATATATATATATGTATATCACGAAAATAAACACGTGATTAAAAATGTGACAATGTCAGACCACGGAGGAAAAATGAAACAGGAATTTCCTTAAGTACTTTCGTATATTAAATACATCTTCAGAAGGAATCAATTCCTTCTGAAAATGTATTTAATATACGAAAGTACTTAAGGAAATTCCTGTTTCATTTTTCCTCCGTGGTCTGACATTGTCATATATATATATATATATATATATATATATATATATATATATATATATATATATATATATATATATATATATATATATATATATATATATATATATATATATATATATATATATACTTGAACCCGCATTCTGGTGGTTCCCAGACACTTGTCTTAACCGACTCGGCCACTATGGCACAAAAGTCGACCAACCAAGAACTCTACTCTATTCAGTAGGAGGTTCTGGAGGCCCCGAGCTGGAGCCCAACCAGGGCTTAACAGTCGACCAGCCCACACTCAGGCTACGGTGATGGCTTTGACACCCTTACGTCCAACATTAGATTACAATAAAATCACAATGGAGTTCTTGTTTTAATACTTGCACACAAAATTTTCTTTGACTAATTTATAATTATGCTTCATTTTGTCGGGGACAATCAGCCTGTGTATATTTATATATCAATGAAAATAATTTTGAGGCAATGGAGTGACTTGTACAAAGCGTTAAGTACTTGTGTACTTTTCAGTTACTTTACTGTAATTGTACTCTGTTATATCCACTCCCAGATCCTTCGCTCTTTCTGATTCCTGTGGCTGTATTTCCTTTATGGTGTAGTGGCCTTCTGGTCTCCTTTCAACTTTTCCCATCTTCGTTACATTACATTTGTTGGGATTGAATTCAACCAACCATTTGTCTGACCACACTGGGAGTTTGTCAAGGTCCTCCGCTAACTTCCTGCAGTCCTCTTCTATCTTCACGTTCTTCGTCAGCTTTGCCTCATCTGCAAACATTGACATGTCTGAACTCTGGAGTGAGGTCCCACAATGCTCTGTCCTGGGACCGCTGCTGTTCCAGGATAGAGCCTTGTGGGACCCCTACTTGTTGCATTCCTGCAGCTTGAAACCTCCTCTCTGAGTATGACTCTTTGCTTTCTGTCTTTCAGCTACTCCCTTACCCAGTTCAGTGTTTTCCCAGTTACCTCAACCTGGTTCTCCAGCTTGTACAACAGTCTTATACGGGGAACAGTGTCAGTGTTTTCTAGACTGCCTTTTGACAGTTTAGAAAAATACAGTCTACCCAGCCTTAATTTTCCTCTCTTATTTCAGTAACCTTGTCATAAACCTCCATCAAGGTTGTCAGGCATGGATTTTCATTTCTAAATCAATGTTGATTTTTGGTTACAAAGTTAATCTTCTGAAGATGCTCCGCCATTCTTGGCCTGATTACTTTAACTAGCACTATTCAAAGAATACTTGTAACACTGGTCTGTAGTTAAGTGCCGCCTTACTATCCCCAGGGAGGCCTCGTAGCCTGGTGGATAGCGCGCAGGATTCGTAATTCTGTGGCGCGGGTTCGATTCCCGCACGAGGCAGAAACAAATGGGCAAAGTTTCTTTCACCCTGAATGCCCCTGTTACCTAGCAGTAAATAGGTACCTGGGAGTTAGTCAGCTGTCACGGGCTGCTTCCTGGGGGTGGAGGCCTGGTCGAGGACCGGGCCGCGGGGACACTAAAGCTCCGAAATCATCTCAAGATAACCTCAAGATCTCAAGATATCCCCCTTTTATGAATATTAGAAAATGTTTGACTTTTTCCAGACATCTGAGAGATTTCCTGTTCCAAGCGTTTTATTATAAATTTTAGACAACGGGTGAGAGAGTACTAGTGCCGCCTCCCTCAGCACCTCAGGAGCCGGTCGGCCGAGCGGACAGCACGCTGGACTTGTAATCCTGTGGTCCTGGGTTCAATCCCAGGCGCCGGCGAGAGACAATGGGCAGAGTTTCTTTCACCCTATGCCCCTGTTACCTAGCAGTAAAATAGGTACCTGGGTGTTAGTCAGCTGTCACGAGCTGCTTCCTGGGGGTGGAGGCCTGGTCGAGTACCGGGCCGCGGGGACACTAAAGCCCCGAAATCATCTCAAGATAACCTCAAGATAACCCCATTGGTTTTGTCACATCTAGTTCTCTCAGGATTTTTTCACCGGAGGACAGAAGAAAATGTATATATGCTGGTTAGCATTGTAAATGTGTGGCCACGTCTGTGGTAGAAAATAATAATAATAATAATAATAAAAACTTTTCTACAGTGACTTCCACAGTGATTTTCACATAGTGACATCTAGTATTTTCTCTGGCCTTTCATCTTGCAACATTGGTCTTCAAGGTCCACGCGTAAAGACCTCTTGAAATCTTTCGTCGAGTTTCTCACATAGCTCCTTATCACTCTCTGTGACGGGCTTCCCCCTCCCCCCCCCTTGTTTCCTCAATCTGAGTACGTGGTCTCGGACTGTCGTTTTTCTCCTAATACGGCAAAAGAAAAGCTTTCGTTGTTCCTTAGCTTTTGCATCAATGTCGTTTTACAATTGCCTCTTGACTTCTCTTCTAATTTGGGTGTATTCAATTCTTGTTTCCTTAAGTGCCTGTCTATTGTTGTGTATGTTTGTGTACTCACCTAGATGTACTCACCTAATTGTGAACAAATCCACAAGGGCCGTGACAAGGATTCGAACCTACGTCCGAGAGCATCCCAGACGCTGCTTTAATCGACTGAGCTACGATTTCTGGATTTTGTTCGATTTCTGTAGAACAAATCCAAATTTGTGGATTTGTTCATTTGATGCATCACGCAATTGTGATTACTGTGTATCACCTAATTGTGCTTGTGTGTGTGTGTGTGTGTGTGTGTGTGTGTGTGTGTGTGTGTGTGTGTGTGTGTGTGTGTGTGTGTGTGTGTGTGTGTGTGTGTGTGCATGTGTGTGTGTGTGTGTGTGTGTGTGTGTGTGTGTGTATGTGTGTGTGTGTGTGTGTGTGTGTGTGTGTGTGTGTGTGTGTGTGTGTGTGTGTGTGTGTGTGTGTGTGTGTGTGTGTGTGTGTGTGTGTGTGTGTGTGTATATACATTGGACTGTAGATGTCCTGTATATGCTTATAATCACCTCTCGACAAACAAACACAAACGAGAAACAAAACACTGCATGTCGCACCGACGGGCTGGGAGATTACTCATGAGAAGACCCCAAATATCAGGATTAACATTACTGTGGTGGTCCAGGTCCTATGAACACATAGCTTGAGTCCCATGGGTGGAGAGTCCCTCCCTTTCTCTCATAATTCGAAAAGTAATTACAGGATCGTAATGTATTCTGGAACAGCGGTCAGCGTCGCCCGAGGATAGAGGACTGGAAAGTGTCCATAACTGGACCAGGAAGGTAATTGGGGGGCCCCTGTGTGTTATTGTGGGGGCCCCCTGTGTGTTATTGTGGGGGCCCCCTGTGTGTTATTGTGGGGGCCCCAGTGTGTTATTGTGGGGGGCCCCTGTGTGTTATTGTGGGGGCCCCTGTGTGTTATTGTGGGGGCCCCTGTGTGTTATTGTGGGGGGCCCCTGTGTGTTATTGTGGGGGGCCCCTGTGTGTTATTGTGGGGGGCCCCTGTGTGTTATTGTGGGGGGCCCCTGTGTGTTATTGTGGGGGGCCCCTGTGTGTTATTGTGAGGGCCCCTGTGTGTTATTGTGGGGGCCCCTGTGTGTTATTGTGAGGGCCCCTATGTGCTGGGGTGTCGCTTTGGGAGGTATTTTGGGGCCCCTGTGTGGTCCTGTGATGTTATAGGACCTGGGGAGCAGGACGCCCCCAGGTCCCAGCACTCACACGACCAGGACGCCCCCAGGTAACAGCACTCACACGACCAGGACGCCCCCAGGTCCCAACACTCACACGACCAGGACACCCCCAGGTCCCAGCACTCACACGACCAGGACACCCCCAGGTCCCAATACTCACACGACCAGGACGCCCCCAGGTCCCAGCACTCACACGACCAGGACGCCCCCAGGTCCCAGCACTCACACGACCAGGACGCCCCCAGGTCCCAACACTCACACGACCAGGACGCTCCCAGGTCCCAACACTCACACGACCAGGACGCCCCAAGAGGTCCCAGCACTCACACGACCAGGACACCCCCAGGTCCCAATACTCACACGACCAGGACGCCCCCAGGTCCCAGCACTCACACGACCAGGACGCCCCAAGAGGTCCCAACACTCACACGACCAGGACACCCCCAGGTCCCAACACTCACACGACCAGGACGCCCCCAGGTCCCAGTCTCACACGACCAGGGCGCCCCCAGGTCCCAGCACTCACACTACCAGGACGCCCCCAGGTCCCAGCACTCACACGACCAGGACGCCCCCAGGTCCCAGCACTCACACGACCAGGACGCCCCCAGGTCCCAGCACTCACACGACCAGGACGCCCCCAGGTCCCAGCACTCACACGACCAGGACGCCCCCAGGTCCCAACACTCACACGACCAGGACGCCCCCAGGTCCCAACACTCACACGACCAGGACGCCCCCAGGTCCCAGCACTCACACGACCAGGACGCCCCCAGGTCCCAACACTCACACGACCAGGACGCCCCCAGGTCCCAACACTCACACGACCAGGACGCCCCCAGGTCCCAACACTCACACGACCAGGACGCCCCCAGGTCCCAGCACTCACACGACCAGGACGCCCCCAGGTCCCAGCACTCACACGACCAGGACGCCCCCAGGTCCCAACACTCACACGACCAGGACGCCCCCAGGTCCCAACACTCACACGACCAGGACGCCCCCAGGTCCCAACACTCACACGACCAGGACGCCCCCAGGTCCCAACACTCACACGACCAGGACGCCCCCAGGTCCCAACACTCACACGACCAGGACACCCCCAGGTCCCAACACTCACACTACCAGGACGCCCCAGGTCCCAACACTCACACTACCAGGACGCCCCCAGGTCCCAGCACTCACACGACCAGGACGCCCCCAGGTCCCAGCACTCACACGAAAATCCCCTCCCGCCCATCCTGCCGTGTTTACGGTCGCTTACACTCCGAATCCCTCATCCCCCTGTAAGCTCAGAACTGCCAGCGTTTATCATATGGACAATTGGAGCTTGTTTCACTTATTGATATTAATGTTCTGTTTTTATCGTCTATTTGAGTTTTTTTGACACTGAGTTTAGCAATATATCTGCTTTGTATTATACGTCTTTGTTTTATTTTGATTTATGATTCGTGGTATTGTATGTATTACGAATTATTTTATAATTAATAGGGTTTCGTGTAAGCTGTGTGTACTTATCTAGTTGTACTCACTTAGTTGTGCTTGTGGGGGTTGAGCTCTGACTCTTTGGTCCCGCCTCTCAACTGTCAATAAACTGGTGTACAGATTCCTGTTTCATGAAGTATTCTATGTAGTCTAAATCTCTCTGTTCAACTCCCCTTCACTTGAATCTTTGTTATCGCTCTATGCTCATTCTAGACGTTCACTGGGTATCTTATCTTGAGATGATTTCGGGGCTTAGTGTCTCTGCGGCCCGGTCCTCGACCAGGCCTCCTTTTTTGTTACACATCCCCAGGAAGCAGCCCGAAGCAGCTGTCTAACTCCCAGGTACCTATTTACTGCTAGGTGAATAGTGGCATTTGAGTGAAAGAAACTCTGCCCATTTGTTTTCGCCTCCACCGGGGATCGAACCCGGAACCTCAGGACTACGAATCCCGAACGCTGTCCACTCAGCTGTCAGGCTGAGTAAGTAGTTACGGTAGTGGTAGTTCGCAATACTTCTCTCGACACAGAAAGTACGTGTGTGTGTGTGTGTGTGTGTGTGTGTGTGTGTGTGTGTGTGTGTGTGTGTGTGTGTGTGTGTGTGTGTGTGTGTGTGTGTGTGTGTGTGTGTGTGTGTGTGTGGTGTGTGTGTGTGGTGTGTGTGTGTGTGTGTGGTGTGTGTGTGTAGTTACAGGATGAGAGCTACGCTCGTGTGTCCCATCTTCCCAGCACTCTTTGTCATATAACGCTTCGAAACTACTGACGGTCTTGGCCTCCACCACCTTCTCACCTAACTTGTTAATGGATTAATTCAATTCCCTTTATTTCTTATGGGAAAAATAGCTTCGACTTACGATCCATCTCTGGGAACGGATTAGCATCGTAAGTCGAGGCCCCAGTGAGTGAGTGAGAGTGAGTGAGTGAGTGAGTGAGTGAGTGTGTGTGTGTGTGGCGGTTACTGTGAATCATTCCTGTCACTGTATCTCAGCCGTCGGGAGGAACTGTGAACCAGCTGTCTGGAATGGAAGGGAAATATCAGGAGAAAACACCAAGCCATGACGACTATATAGCACTGGGAAGGGGGTCAGGATAAGGATTTGGGATGGGACGGAGGGATGGAATGGTGCCCAACCACTTATGGACGGTCGGGGATTGAACGCCGACCTGCATGAAGCAAGACCGTCGTTCTACCGTCCTCCCCAATTGGTTGGGCCCAGCTGTCTGTTCGAAGACATTGAGAACCCAGCCTGTTCGTTCTCTTGAACGTTCACAACGTCATTAAAATGATGTATTATATTGATCTAACCTAACCGTTAGCAGATCCACGAATAGAAAACGAGAATCCCGTCAATTTTAAGAGTCACTATATTTATTTCCTCAGTTTTTGGCCTTAGGGAGATTTATAGGTCAAAATACGCTATATTATTCGCTATATTATTATAATATTTCTGTTAATATATTCGCTTATATATATATATATATATATATATATATATATATATATATATATATATATATATATATATATATATATATATATATATATATATATATATATATATATATTCGCTTATAAATATTATATTAATATTTACTCGTTAATATATTATATTTATAAATAATATATTCGAATATTATTATATTCGAATATTATTATATTCGCTGTAATATACGCTATATTATTTTGGTTGGTGAATCAGCAGTGTTGCTGGTACCGTAAACTAGTCGTATAGAGGCACCACGAAGCTGCCGTCAGAGGCTAGAACTACGGGATCACCATAGCCCGTGCTACTTGGAACTTTTTATTCTAGGTAGCGAATCTTTAACAACAACAACAGCAGCAGCCGTCCGAAGGCAGACTGAAGCAACCTTGGTAACGGTATATAGGCGGACTGGGGTGACGGTACAGTGTTATCGCTGTACCGTCAGTGTTATCGCTGTACCGTCAGTGTTATCGCTGTACCGTCAGTGTTATCGCTGTACCGTCGTCCTGGTGATCTTGGCCGCCGTACCAGAAACTCGTAGGTCAACCCGCCCTCTTAAAAATTACGTTGCTGTTCACCCGTATGCGCGCTATGGCCAAAAATGGACGTAATTTGAAATGAAATCGGCTCCCGAATGTGATGTACTGTCCCGTTTTCTGTTTGAGTCCTCTGGCTTACTCGGTTAGGTTAGCAGAGGAAACTTTCAATTAACGTTTTTCATGACGTTTTGAAACTTTAGGAGAACTTCCTGCCCCTCTAACCTACCAGAAGACTCTTAACTTACTGTTTTTGGGAAAAAAAATCGAAAGTATTGTTTCATTTTTTCTTTTAATTTTGAAATTACGTCCATTTTCGGCCATACGGCGAAATTCAGACGTAATTTGTAAGAGAACAGGACGCCCAGGTGGCCGCTCCCAGACATAAGTATTAGAAGAATGTCGCCATCTCCCTCTCTTCACAATTATTAAGGTTACACACCATAATAAATTCATCCACCAGTATTAATTAAGGAAGTGTTGGGTGGCCATGCATCACAACCTTGGTGAGAGGTTATCTTGAGATGATTTCGGGGCTTTTAGTGTCCCCGCGGCCCGGTCTTCGACCAGGCCTCCACCCCCAGAAAGCAGCCCGTGACAGCTGACTAACACCCAGGTACCTATTTACTGCTAGGCAACAGGGGCATTCAGGGTGAAAGAAACTTTGCCCATTTGTTTCTGCCTCGTGCGGGAATCGAACCCGCGCCACAGAATTACGAGTCCTGCGCGCTATCCACCAGGCTACGAGGCCCCTACACATTTATTGTGAGTGTCACACATTTATTAATTTATTTATATACAAGAAGGTACATTGGGTTTGTGAGAATACATAGCATGGTATTTACAATCTTGTAAAGCCACTAGTACGCGCAGCGTTTCGGGCAGGTCCTTAATCTAACAGATAATTTTAAGTAGGTAAATTCTAGCAGAATTAATATAACGATAACAGATACATTGCAAGAAAAAAATGAGATGATATCTTGGCTGTGTTAAGCTAGGCTGACAATCTAACTCATTCACTAGATTTGCTACGACGTACACACCTAACCTAAGCTTAAACTTACGAGCCTAAGTAACCTTCCTAACCTAACCAACCGGCACAAAGAAAACGTTGATTTGTGTGAACCACTTTATTTCATAGTACTTTGTAATTTGTACGCTGGGGGACCATTACGTACAAAATGAGACTTATTAGTGGAGAAGCTGAGTGGTTATCTTGAGGTTATCTTGATATGATTTCGCGGCTTTTTAGTGTCCCCGCGGTCCGGTCCTCAACCAGGCCTCCACCCCCAGGAAGCAGTCCGTGACAACTGACTATCACCCGGGTACCTATTTTACTGCTAGGTAACAAGGGCATAGGGTGAAAGAAACTCTGCCCATTGTTTCTCGCCGGCGCCTGGGATGGAACCCAGGACCACAGGATCACAAGTCCAGCGTGCTGTCCGCTCGGCCGACCGGCTCCCCGGGTGGCCAGGGCACAAAACGTGCGTGTTCCCAACTGTTAGGCCCATGACATAGTGGGCCTAACAGCTGAGTGGACGGCGCTCGGGATTCATAGTCCTGAGGTTCCGGGTTCGATCCCCAGTAGAGGCGGAAACAAATGGGCAGAGTTTCTTTCACTTCTAATGCAGCTGTTCACCCAGCAGTAAATCGGTACCTGGGAGTTAGACAGCTGCTACGGGCTGCTTCCTGGGGGTGTGTAACAAAAAGGAGGCCTGGTCGAGGACCGGGCCGCGGGGACGCTAAGCCCCGAAATCATTTCATCTCATCTTAAGCGGGAATCGAACCCGCGCCACAGAATTACGAGTCCTGCGCGCTATCCACCAGGCTACGAGGCCACCTAAATCCAGTGGTTTGATATCCTTGAATACTGGTAAGATAGTTCCTACCACGTAGTCTCCCTGGTGACCTCTACTAAAATAGTATTGACTACTGTTGACCGTATTTTGACCCATCACTAGACTGATGGAGGGAGCCGGTCGGACAGCACACTGGACTTGTGATCCTGTGGTCCCGGGTTTGATCCCGGGCGCCGGCGAGAAACAATGGGCAGAGTTTCTTTCACCCTATGCCCCTGTTACCTAGCAGTAAAATAGGTACCTGGGTGTTAGTCAGCTGTCACGGGCTGCTTCCTGGGGGTGGAGGCCAGGTCGAAGACCGGGCCGCGGGGACACTAAAAAGCCCCGAAATCATCTCAAGATAACCTCAAGATGGGTCAAGACGTATCTCTACTATGACTGTTGACCAGACCACACACTAGAAAGTGAAGAGACGACGACGTTTCTGTCCGTCCTGGACCATTCTCAAGTCGACAATGGTCCAGGACGGACCGAAACGTCGTCGTCCTTTTACCTTCTAGTGTGTGGTCTGGTCAACATTTTTCAGCCTCGTTATTGTGACTCCTCATCTACTATGACTCGTCCTGGTGCCCTCCGAGTAGTGACGAGGGCGTCCCCTCGTTACTGGTGCCCTCTGAGTAGTGACGAGGGCGTCCCCTCGTTACTGGTGCCCTCTGAGTAGTGACGAGGGCGTCCCCTCGTTACTGGTGCCATCTGAGTAGTGACGAGGGCGTCCCCTCGTTACTGGTGCCCTCTGAGTAGTGACGAGGGCGTCCCCTCGTTACTGGTGCCATCTGAGTAGTGACGAGGGCGTCCCCTCGTTACTGGTGCCCTCTGAGTAGTGACGAGGGCGTCCCCTCGTTACTGGTGCCCTCTGAGTAGTGACGAGGGCGTCCCCTCGTTACTGGTGCCCTCTGAGTAGTGACGAGGGCGTCCCCTCGTTACTGGTGCCCCCGGCCTGGTGATCACAGGCGAGGAACCCCACCCGTGATACGGAATTGATTATGGTCACCAGCCGATATATCAGCCTTGTTTGTCATTAGGACGACGGCCTCCGCCGCGGCGGGCCCTGGGAAAGAGTCTATTAGCCAATGGGTCGAGTGGCGGGCCTGGAGTATGGATTACCGGGGCATGCGGCCCACTCCCAATCAATTATAAACCTTTAGGACGCCGCCCTGTGGCTGTGGACTTTTGGACGACCCTGGCTGTGGTGGGGGTGCTGTGGGTGCTGCTGTTGGAGATGCTGTTGGATGTGCTGTTGGAGGTGCTGTTGGAGGTGCTGTGGGAAGTGCTGTGGACGTCTGGGACATCTTAGTGACAGTCTCGCTCAGAGATAGTGGATATATAAGATATCTAGATATATAAGACACCGAGAAACAGTGCTGTTCTCTAGATATTTAGAATATCTATTATGAGTTTTGTCGGAGACAGGAAGCCTGCGTATATACGCACTTTCTGCTTGTAGCAATGTCACTCCAAAGTCGAGTTACTGACTCTCTCTCTACCTTGAGGTGGTGGCTACCTTGAGGTGCTTCCGGGGCTTAGTGTCCCCGCGGCCCGGTCGTCGACCAGGCCTCCATGGATGTAAGGCCTCTAGGATGACCAGGCCTCTAGGATGTAAACCCCCCACCGATAGTTGCCTAACCCCCGGGTACCTATTTACTTCTAGGTGAACAGATGCATTAGGTGAAGGAAACGTGCCTCCACCACCCATCACTAGAGTCTCGGTCTTTCCTCTTCCGTTTCCTTCAGTCCTCACTGTTCCACTTGTCTCCTTCCACTCTCTCTCTCACCTTCCATTTCCCTCGCTTTCTTTCTCCCTTTCCCATCTCTCCCTCTTCGTACCCTCCTGTTCCTCTTTCTCCTCCTCTTCCTCTCCCTCTTCCTCTCCCTCTTCCCCATCCCTTTACAGTCCTCTGGTACATGCGGTTGAGTGATTCAATGTGGCTTAGATAACAGGTTATCGACCCGTCAACTCTTCCATAAAATCGATCCCACGGTACACGACGACGACTCTTCAGTGATCCTACGAAATAGGGAATAGGTCATGAGGAAGAACATGGCTGTGGTGGTGTAAGCCAGGGAGAACATGGCTGTGGAGGGTGTAAGCCAGAGAGAACATGGCTGTGGTGGTGTAAGCCAGAGAGAACATGGCTGTGGTGGTAGTAAGTCCTAAGAACATGGCTGTGGTGGTGGTAGAAAGCCAGGGAGAACATGGCTGTGGAGGGTGTAAGCCAGGAAGAACATGGCTGTGGAGGGTGTAAGACAGGAAGAACATGGCTGTGGAGGGTGTAAGACAGGAAGAACATGGCTGTGGAGGGTGTAAGCTATGAAGAACATGGCTGTGGAGGGTGTAAGCTATGAAGAACATGGCTGTGGAGGGTGTAAGCTATGAAGAACATGGCTGTGGAGGTTGTAAGACAGGAAGAACATGACTGTGGAGGGTGTAAGCCAGAGAGAACATGGCTGTGGTGGTGTAAGCCAGAGAGAACATGGCTGTGGTGGGTGTAAGCCAGGAAGAACATGGCTGTGGTGGTGTAAGCCAGAGAGAACATGGCTGTGGTGGTGTAAGCCAGGGAGAACATGGCTGTGGAGCTGTAAGCCAGAAAGAACATGGCTGTGGAGAGTGTAAGCCAGGAAGAACATGGCTGTAGAGGGTGTAAGACAGGAAGAACATGGCAGTGGAGGTGGCAAGCCAGGAAGAACATGGCTGTGGAGGGTGTAAGCCAGAGAGAACATGGCTGTGGAGAGTGTAAGCCAGGAAGAACATGGCTGTGGTGGTGTAAGCCAGAGAGAACATGGCGGTGGAGGGTGTAAGCCAGAGAGAACATGGCTGTGGTGGTTGTAAGCCAGGAAGAACATGGTTGTGGTGGTGTAAGCCATGAAGAACATGGCTGTGGTGGTGTAAGCCATGAAGAACATGGCTGTGGTGGTGTAAGCCATGAAGAACATGGCTGTGGTGGTTGTAAGCCAGGAAGAACATGGCTGTGGTGGTTGTAAGCCAGGAAGAACATGGCTGTGGTGGTTGTAAGCCAGGAAGAACATGGCTGTGGTGGTGTAAGCCATGAAGAACATGGCTGTGATGGTGTAAGCCAGGAAGAACATGGCTGTGGAGCTGTAAGCCAGAAAGAACATGGCTGTGGTGGTGTAAGCCATGAAGAACATGGCTGTGATGGTGTAAGCCAGGAAGAACATGGCTGTGGAGCTGTAAGCCAGAAAGAACATGGCTTTGGAGGGTGTAAGCCAGAGAGAACATGGCTGTGGTGGTGTAAGCCAGGAAGAACATGGCTGTGGAGGGTGTAAGCCAGAGAGAACATGGCTGTGGTGGTGTAAGCCATGAAGAACATGGCTGTGATGGTGTAAGCCAGGAAGAACATGGCTGTGGTGGTGTAAGCCAGAGAGAACATGGCTGTGGTGGTGTAAGCCAGGGAGAACATGGCTGTAGAGGGTGTAAGCCATGAAGAACATGGCTGTGGAGGATGTAACTGTGTGTAGAGGGGCCAGATGTATCGTGTTATGCCCTGATGTACAGCCGGATGTGTCACTTGTATTCGGCTGCTTGGTTCACCATGCTTGTGAAACATTGTTTTAAAACAGTTGTTTGTGATAAGATGCTTTAGATGTGTTTGTAATCTGTTGTTTGATATATTTCGCTTGAGAAATTTTGCTTGTGGGAAAGAGAGTTTTCCGTCACCTTCTCGGTCACGCAGACAACGGAGGCACCGCACACACAACATTCACACTCAAATATACAAATAAACACGCGCCAACACGCACACGCTATTTAATAGATTAAATAATTTGCGTGGAAAAAAACACAATTTTGAAGTTGTTCTATTTTGGGATTGTTGACCTAAAACAACTTCCATTGGGTCAGGTGAGAGAGTTACCTGGTTATCTTGAGGTTATCTTGAGATGATTTCGGGGCTTTTTAGTGTCCCCGCGGCCCAGTCCTCGACCAGGCCTCCACCCCCAGGAAGCAGCCCGTGACAGCTGACTAACACCCAGGTACCTATTTTACTGCTAGGTAACAGGGGCATAGGGTGAAAGAAACTCTGCCCATTGTTTCTCGCCGGCGCCTGGGATCGAACCCAGGACCACAGGATCACAAGTCCAGTGTGCTGTCCGCTCGGCCGACCGGCTCCCTACCTGTATTACAATGCTTCTACACAGACATCTAAGAATAGTCTACAGACGTTGACATTCTTGAGCCTCAACCGGCAGAATACCCGTGGGAAGAAGTGTGTTAATAAGTGGACCCAACCACTTATAGGGGCCTCGTAGCCTGGTGGATAGCGCGCAGGACTCGTAATTCTGTGGCGCGGGTTCGATTCCCGCACGAGGCAGAAACAAATGGGCAAAGTTTCTTTCACCCTGAATGCCCCTGTTACCTAGCAGTAAAATAGGTACCTGGGTGTTAGTCAGCTGTCACAGGCTGCTTCCTGGGGGTGGAGGCCTGGTCGAGGACCGGGCCGCGGGGACACTAAAGCCCCGAAATCATCTCAAGATAACCTCAAGATAACCTCAAGATAACCACCTCTCAGCCAAGGTGTTTATTTATTGATTTATTTATTTGTTATTTTCTACCACAGATTTGGCCAGACATTTACAATGCTAACCAGCATATATATATTGTTTTTTTCTGTCCTCCATGGACAGGGTTAGAGATTTGGTAAACATATAGTTCAGGTTGTTGTTGTTGTTAAAGATTCGATACTGGAACAAAGTTCCAAGTAGCACGGGCTATGGTGAGCCCGTAGTGGACTTACCTGGCACAGGAGCTGGGCAAGTAGCACGGGCTATGGTGAGCCCGTAGTGGACTTACCTGGCACAGGAGCGGGGCAAGTAGCACGGGCTATGGTGAGCCCGTAGTGGACTTACCTGGCACAGGAGCGGGGCAAGTAGCACGGGCTATGGTGAGCCCGTAGTGGACTTACCTGGCACAGGAGCGGGGCAAGTAGCACGGGCTATGGTGAGCCCGTAGTGGACTTACCTGGCACAGGAGCGGGGCAAGTAGCACAGGCTATGGTGAGCCCGTAGTGGACTTACCTGGCGCAGGAGCGGGGCAAGTAGCACGGGCTATGGTGAGCCCGTAGTGGACTTACCTGGCACAGGAGCGGGGCAAGTAGCACAGGCTATGGTGAGCCCGTAGTGGACTTACCTGGCACAGGAGCGGGGCAAGTAGCACGGGCTATGGTGAGCCCGTAGTGGACTTACCTGGCACAGGAGCGGGGCAAGTAGCACGGGCTATGGTGAGCCCGTAGTGGACTTACCTGGCACAGGAGCGGGGCAAGTAACACGGGCTATGGTGAGCCCGTAGTGGACTTACCTGGCACAGGAGCGGCGCAAGTAGCACGGGCTATGGTGAGCCCGTAGTGGACTTACCTGGCACAGGAGCGGGGCAAGTAGCACGGGCTATGGTGAGCCCGTAGTATAGTTCAGGGATTTAAGGTGTGGACGTCAACAAACATTATCACCAACGGCGAATAATTCCAACATTAACGACCCTTTGTTTTCTCTAATTACCGCCGAGGGATTAACAGCCGCTCAAAATGTGGAACCATTGGCAATTATTGATAATCATTTGGTAATTGGTCAGGTTGTAATTTGATTCAGGATTAGTGACTAGGGAGGGAAGGGAATTATCAGGGGGAAAGCACCAAGCCATTACGACTATATAGCACTGGGAAAGGGTCAGGATAAGTTCCGCTCTTGTGCCAGGTAAGTCCACTACGGGCTCACCATAGCCCGTGCTACTTGCCCCGCTCCTGTACCAGGTAAGTCCACTACGGGCTCACCATAGCCCGTGCTACTTGCCTTGCTCCTGTGCCAGGTAAGTCCACTACGGGCTCACCATAGCCCGTGCTACTTGCCCCGCTCCTGTGCCAGGTAAGTCCACTACGGGCTCACTATAGCCCGTGCTACTTGCCCCGCTCCTGTGCCAGGTAAGTCCACTACGGGCTCACCATAGCCCGTGCTACTTAGAACTTGTTCCGAGTAGCTGAATCTATAACAACAACAACGTCAGGATAAGGATTTGGGATGGGACGGGGGAAAGGAATGGTGCCCAACCACTTGTGGACGATCGGGGATTGAACGCCGTCCTGCATGACGCCAGACCGTCGCTCTACCATCCAGCCCAAAAGGTTGGGCTAGTGAGTCACCTGTGAGTCTCAACCATCACGGCCTTACCAGCAGGTGCAACAGAACCTTGAAGTTACCTTGAGGTGCTTCCGGGGCTTAGCGTCCCCGCGGCCCGGTCGTCGACCAGGCCTCCTCCCGAAGGTGAGGAATCAGGCCCAATTCATCTCAGAAGAAAACTACTATGCAATTGTATACGCAGAAATCACAATAGCGTAATACATTAAATGAACAAATCCACTAGGGCCGTGATGAGGGTTCGAACCTACGTCTGGGGTGATCCCAGACGCTGCCTTAGTCGATTGCACCACGCCATGGTTAAAAGAATTGCAACCGGGAGTGTTACTGCCCTCCTGCAGCCTCTCCGAGACACAAACCGGGGTTTTACACAACTCCCCCCATACACCCGGGCTCTGGCAACAAGCTGTTCTACCTCATCGCCCTTAATTTAATACGCACCTTTACACCTTAAACCATGCCGTGTGCGCAATCGACTAAGGCGCGTTTGGGATCATCCTGGACGTTGGTTCGAACCCTCATCACGGCCCTTGTGGATTTGTTTACTATGCATTGTGTTGTGAACGTGTACAACCCCTTCCCTAAACCAACAGCACTATTAAAATAGGTACCTGGGTGTTAGTCAGCTGTCACGGGTTGCTTCCTGGGGGTGGAGGCCTGGTCGAGGACCGGGCCGTGGGGACACTAAAGCCCCGAAATCATCCCAAGATAACCTCTCAAGAGGAAGATCCTTTCGTCCCCCCTCCCCCCTCCCCCCCAAACATAATTTGTAATGTAATCCATCCTAAGAATAATGTTACAATTACTGATAGTTGCCATCGTTAAAAAGTCATTATTTGACTTAAGTACATCTGGCAATTGAGTTACTAAAGGAATTTATCATACGGTGTAACAAAACTTTTTTCCACGAATAATTGTTATATTTCGTTTGATTATAAGTAGTTAGGCCTAAGTAAGGTTAGATATGGTATCTTGAGGTTATCTTGAGATGATTTTGGGGCTTTAGTGTCCCCGCGGCCCGGTCCTCGACCAGGCCTCCACCCCCAGGAAGTAGCCCGTGACAGCTGACTAACACCCAGGTACCTATTTTACTGCTAGGTAACAGGGGGCATAGGGTGAAAGAAAATCTGCCCATTGTTTCTCGCCGGCGCCAGGGATCGAACCCAGGACCACAGGATCACAAGTCCTGCGTGCTGTCCTCTCGGCCGACCGGTAGGGTGATGTTTGGGTTACGTTGATTTGGGGAGTGCTTACAGCACAGGCTGGAAGTAATTAGACTGACCCCCGTCTCAAGTCATCGCTTTGTTCAATTAGATTTACAAATATACAAAATGTGGTTTATCGCCGACTAGGATAACCCATATTCTATATACCAGGCTTTGTCAGCACTGTGGAGAAATGCCCGACAGACCACTGGAATATTATCTAACACAGTGCACAGTTACAACCACGACAGACCACTGGAACATTATCTAACACAGTGCACAGTTACAACCACGACAGACCACTGGAACATTATCTAACACAGTGCACAGTTACAACCACAACAGACCACTGGAACATTATCTAACACAGTGCACAGTTACAACCACGACAGACCACTGGAGCATTATCTAACACAGTGCACAGTTACAACCACGACAGACCACTGGAACATTATCTAACACAGTGCACAGTTACAACCACGACATACCACTGGAACATTATCTAACACAGTGCACAGTTACAACCACGACAGACCACTGGAACATTATCTAACACAGTGCACAGTTACAACCACGACAGACCACTGGAACATTATCTAACACAGTGCACAGTTACAACCACGACAGACCACTGGAACATTATCTAACACAGTGCACAGTTACAACCACGACAGACCACTGGAACATTATCTAACACAGTGCACAGTTACAACCACGACAGACCACTGGAACATTATCTAACACAGTGCACAGCTACAACCACAACAGACCAGTGGAACATTATCTAACACAGTGCACAGTTACAACCACAACAGACCACTGGAACATTATCTAACACAGTGAACAGTTACAACCACAACAGACCACTGGAACATTATCTAACACAGTGCACAGTTACAACCACAACAGACCACTGGAACATTATCTAACACAGTGCACAGTTACAACCACAACAGACCACTGGAACATTATCTAACACAGTGCACAGTTACAACCACGACAGACCACTGGAACATTATCTAACACAGTGCACAGTTACAACCACAACAGACCACTGGAACATTATCTAACACAGTGCACAGTTACAAACCCATTAAGATTTCAACTTAGATTCAACAGAGCAGAAAAAGTTGTTAAACACATATGGCAAAATCTTACTGAAGCGACCATACGAGTCATAAATACTCCCACTCTGCCCAAGTAAAACAGAAACAAGCAACACTTAGTGGGCCAGCCAGAGGCTTAGGGCCCGCGCAGTGGGCCAGCCAGAGGCTTAGGGCCCGCGCAGTGGGCCAGCCAGAGGCTTAGGGCCCGCGCAGGGATATCCCTGCAAAGAAAAAAGTATATATATATATATATAGGGTGCCAATGTGGGGACCCATAGCCTCGGAGAAGAAAATAAAAAGTATTCAGAGGAGACCTTGTGGTCTCTCACTGAACACTAATATTATCTTCTCCTACCACCCCCATTCTTTTGTATGTACATATATATATTTACTTTATTTGAACTTTGTTACAAAAAAGGAGTTACATATGGGTTACAAAGATGGTTGTCATAGGTTGTCGAGTTCCTCCAGCTCCTCAGATGGCGGGCAGGAACCCTGGATGCAGTGCGCATTTCCCCTCTGTATCGCCACACTGAGGCGCTGGAAAAGAAAGCTTGCAGCTCTCGGGTCCCTTGTTGTTTCAATGAGCCTAGAACCCAGTTCCTTCAAAAAACTGGTAGCACTTTTACCCCAGGCGCCGAGCGTCTCAGAAGCAATGGGGACAAAATTGTAGTGGTGATCCAGTTCTCTATACTTACGGGATTTGGCTGCTTCCCTGTGGGTGGCAGCGCCACCTGGTTGTGCAACACTGAGGTTAATGTAGGTGTTAGCCAGGGTTGATACGCACGTGTAGTCCCATACCAACTGCTTGCCATTCTTCCAGGGGTTCACTGTGATACCATCCGGGCGACCAATAAGAGCATCAGAGTTACGGGGCGTTAGGTAACGGGGCTCTCTTTCAGCTGGGCATCCAGCTGTAGTGAGGCTCCTCTTGATGATGTCGTTAACTTCACTGTGCCTCGAGTGCCATCCCCCTGTGCTTTGGCAGAGTAGGCCATGGTGACCGTACCTGTCAGCCACCACCTCGCCGCAAATACACCTATATCTGGTGTGGATTGGGGCAGCAAGGCGGAGGGCCACAGCAATTCGGAGGGCGTGTGGTGTGAGACGCGTGCCAGTTGCCGACATTGGGGTTGCTAACAGGAAATCCCCTGCATGTGGTGCTGCTACTGCTGTGAGGCGAGCAATGTCGTGTTGTGTTGTTGCAGCACCCAGGCACTCTGCAGCAACTTGGTCTACAATGGGACCATCCCAGCTGGATTGCTTGTGGGATTTTGGGGATGGTGGTTGAGGTGATTGGCCTGCACGAGAGGCCCACTCTGTGGCACAGCGTGTAAAATTGGGATCATGTACACCTGCCAGCTGATGTAAGTGGGCAGGTAGAATTTCCTTCACAAGGTCGTCGGATGCTGATAAGGAGGACAGGAAGGCTGGAACAGCGATTTGCGTTGCTGTTCGAACTCCGAGGCCCCCAAGTCTTACGGGAAGAGAGGCTTGTTTCCACTGTAGGTCATCGAGAGAGAGGTTAAGGGCTTTTTCTAGCATTGATTTCAGTAACCGGTCATACTCACTTAGTTTTTGGCTACTGTAAGATGGTGAACACCTCAGAAAGTAGGTTAACCTGGGGAGGGACAGACATCTGGTGATGAGGTAGAGTGCATCATGAGCATCAATATCCTCAATCCTCCCATCCATCCTCTTAAGGTCGGCGATTTTCTTATCAAGGACCTCATCGATGGCTTTCAACCCCAGGGGAGCTCCTAGGAGTGTGCTGTCTTCAGGTTTAGTTTTATGGATATTTGGCAGAAGACCCTCTATTCTCTCTACGATGCCCTGGTTGGAACATATTATTTCACATTTAGAAGGGTTCAGGGTGAGGCCTAAAACTGCACCTTGCTCCTGGATTTTTCTGATGTCCTCCAGGAGGGAGTCTTGGGAACCAGCTAGGGTACCATCATCCAAGAACCAGATGTTAAGCTCGCTGGACAGGACCTCTGTGACTTGTTTGATGACTAAGCAGAAAAGGAGAGGAGCGAGGGGGTCACCCTGTTGGATATATATATATATACATATATATATATATATATATATATATATATATATATATATATATATATATATATATATATATATATATATATATATATATATATATATATATATATATATATATACCAGGGCGTCCTTTATTTTCGTGGTAGGTGCCATTATTGCGTCTAATTAATTTCGTTATATACCGGCACAGTGAAAATGGTGAACATATAATGTTTCTCATATGCTGAGATATATGTTTTATATATACAGTTGCTCTCCAAAAGTAGTCCTTGACTCTTTAATGAAAACTCATTAACTTGTAAAAGTTGGTAAACTTAGAGAAATGTTTACCCATTTTAGCCTTCAAGAGTAATCTGTACCACACATGTAAACTCATTTGAGAATGTTATTCGCAGGCAGCTTTACGTCAGCGCTTCTTAGAGCGCATTTTCCTTTACCCCTTACTAACATTTCTCTTGAGCAGTCACTGTTTAATACTGTGCCAGGCTGAAAATGTTACCTTTTACGATACAAATCAGAGTTGTACTAAGTTTCTTAGTGGAGCAAGACGATAACCAGTGAAAATCAAATATCCCCCTCTCAGTGCTCACAGGAAAACTCGAAAAATTAATTTGGACTGAATTTACACCTAGCGCGGTCATTCTGGGAGTGCGTCGGCTCTCAGTATGGGGGTAGCACTTGATCTCTTCTTCTCTCTCCTCCCTCTCCTGCTCGCCTGAGACCTCTTGGCCGCTCTCATCCATAACTCACAGCCTGGTGAAGAGATTACCATCAAATATGAAGCACAGATGAGTGCTGCTCCCCGCCCCAAAATGTTATATGTGAAATCTTGATGACGGGTCAGCCAAAGTTTGTCATTCCCCGTAAATCGTCCACGAGTTTTGCTGAAGTTCCCCATGTGTGTGTGTGAGTTTACTTCTACGTAACTAATTACGGCTCCATCATTTTGGTTTCTGTTTTTCGTGGGTTAGGTGGTCGACTTTTTGTTGATTAATGCTCAATTTACTCGGTATTGTATCTTCTGTATGGCTTACTTTTCTTGTATTATTATAAAGTGTTGTAGATATTTTGTTCAATAGACATTAGAGTTTTTTGTGTATCGTGTGTGATGGGTCCCAGAGAAGAGCGATAGTTGGAGAGCAGGTGCAAGTAACGCTCTAATTACTGATCTTTAATTAGCTCTCCATCAGGCTTTAATCCTCTTCTCACCCTCTCTCTCTCTCTCTCTCTCTCTCTCTCTCTCTCTCTCTCTCTCTCTCTCTCTCTCTCTCTCTCTCTCTCTCTCTCTCTCTCTCTCTCTCTCTCTCTCTCTCTCACTCTTCAAAAGAAGATAAAATGTACATTCGTCATGTACTATTTCTCAATTTACTGTCTATCGATTGATAAAGATTAAGCCACCCAAGAGGTGGCACGGGCATGAATAGCCCGTAATACTGTCTATCATTCTGTTTCCGTCTATATACCCTCCCTGTCATCAAAACATACCACTCCACCACACACTACACCACACCACACCACACCACACCACACCACACCACACCACACCCCGCACCACCACCACCACCACCTACCACCCTGCACCACCACCGCCTACCACCCCGCACCACCAACCTATCGGCCTCTCCCCTTGGCGTAAAATGTGTGTGCCGGGCAACACATAATAGACACATCATAAAACACGCGACTCCGTCCAGTCCCTCCGTGGCGGCACCACACAGCCACGCACCATTTCCGTGACTGCCGTAATTCCCCCCTCCCCCCCCCCCTGGGCCCTCTTCCGTGCCTCCTACCGGGAAATATATTTGAGTTTCCGTTCAGAGGTGCGCTTATGGGTCGGCCGAACGGGTCTCCGCCTCTCCTCAATACTTCCATTTATTCCATCCTTCTTATCCCCCTTCCTTCTTCTCTTCCTCCTTCTCCTTCTCCTTCCTCCGCGTCACTTTGGACACCATTGTTGTCGTGTTTTATTTTACAATCACATCCTGTAGAGTTTTATCTTTGTTTACAATTCGTGTGCGGAGGAAATGCTTCCTGGTTTATCTTTCCTGTTAATCTTCGTGTCTAATTTCTAGCTATCGCTGGACTCTACCTCCATCGTTTGTTATTTTGAACACGGCCTCTGTGTCAGTTTTCCAATCAGTATTTTGTACGTTGTGATTATATCTCCTAGTTTTCATATTTCGTCCGAAGGGGGATGTTGCGTTGCCTCAGACGTTCACTGCAGTCTAGCTGTCCCCTCAGTCCAGAAAAAGTCTTGCCGGATGTCTCTGGACGTCTTCTACTTTCATTTGACTTCCTTTATTGGTGACAGGAAGCCTGTGAGGCATTTCGAGGTCCCTCTTGGCATTAGACTAACCTTTCCAGGATGCAACTTACAACAGTCGCTTAACTCTCGAGTAATTATCTACTTCTAGGTAAATAGCGGCATCAGGTGTAAGAAATCGTGCCCAAGCGTCTTGTCCTTCCAGGGAATTAAGATGCTATGCTGTAGATATATATTCAAAGGTTAAAATTACGTAGGCTATATTGTGCTCCGAAGGGTTATTTTCTATGATTTCTGATAACCTTTGCGTATGCTGCTGATGGTACTTTGTTAACGTGTATCTCCTGAGTGAACATTGAGGTTATATACTCTCAGATTTTCTGTTTCCCTGATTTCGGGATCTGTGTCAAATATATCCTGAACTACCCCAGGGATCTTTTTGATGTTCCTATTATTATCGGTCAGGGTTGAAGTCTACCTCCCAACTTTCTTACCATTCTGAAGTGCGTCTAAGTCCCTCTGGATGCTCCCGCAAGCTTCGGCTATAGCTACTTTATGTATACAAACACGAAATATAGAGTGGACTTTGAGAACTATTCAATTATCCATGTGAGTAAAACTGTTGGTTGCTTCCCTTCTGTACTCATCAAAGTACCAGTGGGCTTAATCTATTATGATGTTCCATTCTCAAAACTCTACAGTCTCCGTGGTGTAGTGGTAAGACACTCGCCTGGCGTTCCGCGAGCGCTTTGTCATGGGTTCGTATCCTGGCCGGGGAGGATTTACTGGGCGCAAATCCTTAACTGTAGCTTCTGTTTAACTCAACAGTAAAATATGTACTTGGTTGTAACAACGATTCTTCGCGGCGGGGATCGTATTCCAGGAACCTGCCCGAAACGCTACGCGTACTAGTGGCTGTACAAGAATGTAACAACTCTTGTATATATCTCAAAAAAAAACTATAGTAGCGATGCTTAGACCATTCCAGTTTCTCTTCTTATTGAAGGGAGAAAAAGATATGTCTTCAGTGTGATGATCCACTTCAACTGTTAACCCACGGGGAAAAGTTCTCGGCTTACCACTCTACCTTCTACTCGACCGACAGTCTACAATGTGCTCTTGTACATTGTAAACCAATCTTGTAAACAACAAAATTACCAGAAGGGTTTGCTGGTGGTAGTCTCCATATTATCTCTATATATAATGGTGTCAGTCGTTCGCTGCCTCATGCCGTCACGGCTGCTTGCACAGACAGCTGATCAACAGAATCCAGATTCCCATTTAACTGGCGAATCAGACGTAGTCGCACCTCGCCTGCCGTCCTGTCTGGCAAACAGTGTGAGTATCTTCTTGAGGTTATCTTGAGAGGATTTCGGGGCTTTAGTGTCCCCGCGGCCCGGTCCTCGACCAGGCCTCCACCCCCAGGAAGCAGCCCGTGACAGCTGACTAACACCCAGGTACCTATTTTACTGCTAGGTAACAGGGGCATAGGATGAAAGAAACTCTGCCCATTGTTTCTCGCCGGCACCTGGGATCGAACCCAGGACCACAGGATCACAAGTCCAGCGTGCTGTCCGCTCGGCCGACCGGCTCCCCTATGATGCAATCCCCATCGTATGGACCCTCTCTAAGTGTCCAGTGATCAATTGAGGAATCTGGATACAGAACACCTTCTCCTGCAACTTCTAAATACCATGTTGACTGTCTCTCATTGACTGGGATAGATCCCGTGGTGTGAAGACAGCGATAGACAGAGAGAGAGAGGAGGTACTGTCTTTCCGAGACAGGAAGTAATATGTATTTACACAATAAAATATCTTAGAGATTATATGTGTTGACTAGGACTCGAGTGGTGACTCCTGTGTGCAGTTATTTCCCCAACATCTGTGTTGCATATTCTGACTCCCTGTCCTGTCCTTTCCTACTCCCTGTGCTGTCCTTTCCTACTCCCTGTGCTGTCCTTTCCTACTCCCTGTGCTGTCCTTTCCTACTCCCTGTGCTGTCCTTCCCGACTCCCTGTCCAGTCCTTCCCGACTCCCTGTCCAGTCCTTCCCGACTCCCTGTGCTGTCCTTCCCGACTCCCTGTGTAGTTCCTTTGTGACACCCCACAACTTTACTTCCGTTCCCACTGAGAGTTCTTCCCCTTTCCGTCTCCCCTCTTCGCCTGCTATATCCATCCTCTTACCCCTCTCTCCCCTTTATCCCTCTCCTTCTCACTCCCCTCTCCCCGCTCCCCCTCTCCCAGACCCGGAACACAAACACTGTTCTACAAGTTCCCCGCGCTTGTATCGCGTAGGCTTAACCTCAGTGTTCTTGCGTGCGCGAAAGCGTTCAAACGCACGCAAGAAGAATGTCGCGCTTCTAACATTTCCTTTATTTTGGTCGTGCCCGCACCACCAACGGCTACCATCTTATTATCCGGATGGTGAAGTTTGGCGAGATGTAACACGCAAAAAATGAAGAAAAAAACGATTGAAATAGAGGATTGAGGCTCGTTCATCGCCGGGTCATTCATCCCGCGCCCTCGCGATGGGTCACGTGACCAAGCAATCAACATGGCGCGGCCGGAAGTGACGCCGGTGGGGGAGCGCGCCAACACGCTGCGCGGGAAACAATAAAGGCGCCAAACTTGACAACTCTCTTAAGTGCGGGCGCAATAGACTGATAGATGGTGATAGATACTGCTGGTACTTAACGCATCCTCCAGTCTATTAGAGATTAAAGGCAAGGAAACTTAATGCATTTTTATCGCAGTTTTATGTTAAATAGTTTATTGTGGTAAGATGGTGTTGATGGTGGTGGTTAGTGGTGTTGATGGTGGTGGTTAGTGGTGTTGATGTTAGTGATGAGTAGTGTTGATGTTAGTGATGAATAGTGTTGATGTTAGTGATGATATTAGTGTTGAGTGTTATTGACCCACACATCATCGCGCACATAACACACTAACGTGATATATATCAATGAGAGAATCAACTGGAGTTCTGAGGTGACTCGATCCCGCAACGAGAGACTCCCAGCCGGTGATGCTGACCACTGGACCACCCTGACTGGATAAAAGTCATACAACCAGAGTTCTCCTGAAATCACAAGAAGTCGGCGACTGTGATTCAGTCTGTCCAGGGAGAGAATCCCACTCCGCTGCTGGGATTACTCAGCTTCTGGGGCTTCTCTGACACTGAAAAAGTTCTTTCTAATGTTTCTGTGGCTCACTTGGGTGCCCAGTTTCCACCTGTGTCCCCTAGTGCGACGTGTGCCCCTTGTGTTATGTGTTAGAGTCAGCAACTAGGAACAAAAGTTCCACGTATCACGGACTATGTTGAGTTCGTAGTAGACTTAACTGGTACAGAAGCGGAGTTGCAACTTGTGTGACCTCTGTTAAATAATCTGTCTATCTACGTTGTCTATTCCCCGGAGTATTTTGTATCTGGTAATCATGTCTCCCCGAACTCTTCTATTTTCCAGCGACGTGAGGTGCAATTCACGCAGCCTTTCCTCGTAACTCATACCTCTTAGTTCTGGGACTAGCCTAGTGGCATACCTCTGAACTTTCTCCACCTTCGTCTTATGCCTGACAAGGTATGGCCTCATACCTTGTCAGAATTTTCTTCATCACCAAGTTAGCGTCACTGGCCTGTAGTTTAGTGCCTCTTGTCTGTCTCCCTTCATGTATATCGAGACTATATCAGCCGTTTTCCAAAATTATATCAGTTCTGTTTCCAGTAACTTGTTATATATACACCATTGAGAGGTGTAGACACAATGTATTTTGTTCCTTATCTTCCCACTAGTGATCTCAAACTCCTCCAGTGGCGCCTGGCTAGAAATTTCCTCTTAGTTCAGAAACTTCTGTTTGCTCTATTGTGAAGACCTTTTTGAGTTCCTCGCACACTTCCTTGTCATTTGTAGTGAATCAGTCTGTTCCTATTCTCAGTTTCATTCACTGTTGTTTTCCCTCTGATGTGGTTGAGTAGCAATTAAGGTTGAGTCTTTGCCTTATTTGCTATGTCACTTTCGTCTATGTCTTCTCACCCTGAGGTACTCTTTCCTGGCTCTCCGCTATGTGTGTGTGTTTGTGTGTGTGTGTGTTTGTGTTTGTGTTTGTGTGTGTGTTTGTGTTTGTGTTTGTGTGTGTGTGTGTGTGTGTGTGTGTGTGTTTAGTTTAATCAGTGTTATTGACTTTTACATATTTGTATCTACTTCTATCTATTTAAATCTGTAGGTGCACATGTGTGTGCCTAACTATATTATATATATATATATATATATATATATATATATATATATATATATATATATATATATATATATATATATATATATATATATATATATATATACGAACAAGCCTGAATGGTCCCCAGGACAATATGCAACTGAAAACTCACACCCCAGAAGTGACTCGAACCCATACTCCCAGGAGCAACGCAACTGGTATGTACAAGACGCCTTAATCCACTTGACCATCACGACCGGACAAAATGAGGTGATAGCCTAAGCTATTTGAACCACCCCACCGCCGGCACTCGGATAGTAATCTTGGGCATAGCATTTTACCAAATCACCTCATTCTTTGGGGCACACGTGAGGAACACAAATGCGAACAAGCCTAAATGGTCCCCAGGACAATATGCAACTGAAAACTCCTCCGAGTGCCGGCGGTGGGGTGGTTCAAATAGCTTAGGCTATCACCTCATTTTGTCCGGTCGTGATGGTCAAGTGGATTAAGGCGTCTTGTACATACCAGTTGCGTTGCTCCTGGGAGTATGGGTTCGAGTCACTTCTGGGGTGTGAGTTTTCAGTTGCATATTGTCCTGGGGACCATTCAGGCTTGTTCGCATTTGTGTTCCTCACGTGTGCCCCAAAGAATGAGGTGATTTGGTAAAATGCTATGCCCAAGATTACTATCCGAGTGCCGGCGGTGGGGTGGTTCAAATAGCTTAGGCTATCACCTCATTTTGTCCGGTCGTGATGGTCAAGTGGATTAAGGCGTCTTGTACATACCAGTTGCGTTGCTCCTGGGAGTATGGGTTCGAGTCACTTCTGGGGTGTGAGTTTTCAGTTATATATATATATATATATACATATATATATATATATATATATATATATATATATATATATATATATATATATATATATATATATATATATCAATCTATCTCAGCCTTCAGATATAGTCAGTCCCGCCCCCCCCCCCCACCCATCCCTGAGCGGATCCCATCAATCTGTTTACAAAGTCGAGCTGTCTATCTGAGCCCTTCACAAAATCTATCAACTTGTCTACTCCCCTCTTGGTGGGGCAGCCCCCCCCCCCCCTTCCCCTCTCAACTAGCCAGGCTGGCAAGAGGATGGTTAAGGGAATCGAGAGAAGGGGGAGATGGGAAGAGAAAAGGAGAAGAGAGGATGGAAGAAATAAGAGAGAGAAGGATGATAAAAGTGAAGATGGAGAAAGGAGAGGAGAGATAAGGATAGAAGTGAGAGGGCTAAGAAGGGGGGGGGGAAATGGAAGAGAAATGATAGAACAGGGAGAGAAAGAAGAAGAGAACAGGGGGGAGAAAGAGGGGATAGAAGAGGGGGGAAGATGGGCCCCCGTTGACAAATGACGATCAGAGTACTGGGACAGCCGGTGACAAATTGTGGAGGGTCACGCGCCACTACCCTAGAAGGGGAGGAGGGACGCCCTGACTAGCGCCAGAGAGGGATAGGCTTCTACGGGACACTAGAGGGAAGGAATGTGATAAGGGAGGCTTCAGGATGGAGACAAGGAATGAGATAAGGGAGGCTTCAGGATAGAGAGAAGGAATGAGATAAGGGAGGCTTCAGGATGGAGAGAAGGAATGAGATAAGGGAGGCTTCAGGATAGAGAGAAGGAATGAGATAAGGGAGGCTTCAGGATAGAGACAAGGAATGGGATAAGGGAGGCTTTAGGATAGAGATAAGGAATGGGATAAGAGAGACTTCAGGACAGAGATAAGGAATGAGATAAGGGAGGCTTCAGGATAGAGACAAGGAATGGGATAAGAGAGGCTTCAGGATAGAGATAAGGAATGAGATAAGGGAGGCTTCAGGATAGAGATAAGGAATGGGATAAGAGAGACTTCAGGATAGAGAGAAGGACTGGGATAAGGGAGGCTTCAGGATAGAGAGAAGGAATGAGATAAGGGAGGCTTCAGGATAGAGACAAGGAATGGGATAAGGGAGGCTTCAGGATAGAGACAAGGAATGAGATAAGGGAGACTTCAGGATAGAGACAAGGAATGGGATAAGGGAGGCTTCAGGATAGAGATAAGGAATGGGATAAGGGAGGCTTCAGGATAGAGACAAGGAATGGGATAAGGGAGACTTCAGGATAGAGACAAGGAATGAGATAAGGGAGGCTTCAGGATAGAGAGAAGGAATGAGATAAGGGAGGCTTCAGGATAGAGAGAAGGAATGAGATAAGGGAGGCTTCAGGATAGAGAGAAGGAATGAGATAAGGGAGGCTTCAGGATAGAGAGAAGGAATGAGATAAGGGAGGCTTCAGGATAGAGAGAAGGAATGGGATAAGAGAGACTTCAGGATAGAGAGAAGGACTGGGATAAGGGAGGCTTCAGGATAGAGACAAGGAATGGGATAAGGGAGGCTTCAGGATAGAGATAAGGAATGAGATAAGGGAGGCTTCAGGATAGAGATAAGGAATGGGATAAGAGAGACTTCAGGATAGAGAGAAGGACTGGGATAAGGGAGGCTTCAGGATAGAGAGAAGGAATGAGATAAGGGAGGCTTCAGGATAGAGACAAGAAATGAGATAAGGGAGGCTTCAGGATAGAGACAAGGAATGAGATAAGGGAGGCTTCAGGATAGAGACAAGGAATGAGATAAGGGAGGCTTCAGGATAGAGAGAAGGAATGAGATAAGGGAGGCTTCAGGATAGAGAGAAGGAATGAGATAAGAGAGACTTCAGGATTGAGGGAAGGAATGGGATAAGGGAGGCTTCAGGATAGAGAGAAGGAATGAGATAAGGGAGGCTTCAGGATAGAGAAGGAATGAGATAAGGGAGGCTTCAGGATAAAGAAGGAATGAGATAAGGGAGGCTTCAGGATAGAGAAGGAATGAGATAAGGGAGGCTTCAGGATAGAGAAGGAATGAGATAAGGGAGGCTTCAGGATAGAAGGGATGCCAAGCAGCCAGCATCTAAGACTCAAAACAGACTCGAACGAGTGAAGGAACATAAGCAAAATGAGAGATGTGCTGAAGAAAGGTAAGAGAAGGGAGAAGAAAAGATGAGCATCTTAAAGAGGGAAAAGAGGAGATGAAAGATGACAAAGGAGAGATGCCAGAGGATGGAAGATGAAGAAGGAAGAATTAAAGAGGAAGATTATACCAACAGCTCTCATCACAAGGACGCTGGGACAGAAGTGGAAGGGAAGGAATGAAGGGTGTACCAGATAGAATGATGGGGAATGGAGAGTGAGAAAGATGCCCAATGGAGGGGAAGCTGGTGGGAAGGGAGGGAGGCTGGTGGGAAGGGAGGGAGGCTGGTGGGAAGGGAGGGAGGCTGGTGGGAAGGGAGGGAGGCTGGTGTGAAGGGAGGGAGGCTGGTGGGAAGGGAGGGAGGCTGGTGGGAAGGGAGGGAGGCTGGTGGGAAGGGAGGGAGACTAGTGGGAAGGGAGGGAGGCTGGTGGGAAGGGAGGGAGGCTGGTGGGAAGGGAGGGAAGCTGGTGGGAAGGGAGGGAGGCTGGTGGGAAGGAAGGGGAAGCTGGTGGGAAGGGAGGGAAGCTGGTGGGAAGGGAAGGAGGCTAGTGGGAAGGGAGGGAGGCTGGTGGGAAGGGAGGGAGGCTGGTGGGAAGGGAGGGAGGTTGGTGGGAAGGGAGGGAAGCTGTTGGGAAAGGAGGGAGGCTAGTGGGAAGGGAGGGAGGCTGGTGGGAAGGGAGGGAGGTTGGTGGGAAGGGAGAGAGGTTGGTGGGAAGGGAGAGAGGCTGGTGGGAAAGGAGGGAGGCTGGTGTGAAGGGGGGAAGGCTGGTGGGAAGGGAGGGAGGCTGGTGGGAAGGGAGGGAGGCTGGTGGGAAGGGAGGGAGGCTGGTGGGAAGGGAGGGAGACTAGTGGGAAGGGAGGGAGGCTGGTGGGAAGGGAGGGAGGCTGGTGGGAAGGGAGGGAGGCTGGTGGGAAGGGAGGGAGGCTGGTGGGAAGGGAGGGAGGCTGGTGGGAAGGGAGGGAGGCTGGTGGGAAGGGAGAGAGGCTGGTGGGAAGGGAGGGAGGCTGGTGTGAAGGGAGGGAGGCTGGTGGGAAGGGAGGGAGGCTGGTGGGAAGGGAGAGAGGCTGGTGGGAAGGGAGGGAGGTTGGTGGGAAGGGAGGGAAGCTGTTGGGAAAGGAGGGAGGCTGGTGGGAAGGGAGGGAGGCTGGTGGGAAGGGAGGGAGGTTGGTGGGAAGGGAGAGAGGTTGGTGGGAAGGGAGAGAGGCTGGTGGGAAAGGAGGGAGGCTGGTGTGAAGGGGGGAAGGCTGGTGGGAAGGGAGGGAGGCTGGTGGGAAGGGAGGGAGGCTGGTGGGAAGGGAGGGAGGCTGGTGGGAAGGAAGGGGAGGCTGGTGGGAAGGAAGGAAGGGAAGCTGGTGGGAAGGAAAGGGAAGCTGGTGGGAAGGAAAGGGAAGCTGGTGGGAAGGGTTCACGTAAGAAGGCTTAGTAAGACTGACGGGTCTGGAAGAGGAGGAAGTAGTCAAGACTGCAAGAGGCTAACTCACTGGAACAGAAAGACTAAGCAGGTAATAATGAAAGAAACAGTATAGTAACAAGTGAACCTCGTGAGAAGGACTGACAATACAAATGGAATGGACAGGACAGGAAGAAGTCATCGTCCGCATCTTCCAAGAAGGTAAATGCAAGGTCTTAAATCCCACCAAACACACGCCGAAACTACGACGTTGGTACAACGTTCGAACAAGTTTGAACAGCTCCTAACCAGTTATAACAACCAATATAACAATTTGTAACAACGTTTTAATACGTCATAAACACGTTAAGCCAAGATGTAACAACTTTATTACAGGTTGTAACAAGCGGAAAATAGAGACAGTTTCGGTTTGTGTTTCCAAGGATAAGAGATTAAAAACGGAGAGAGCTTTAAGAAAAAAAAAACATGACTATGACCTCTTGTGGGCGACCAACCACCAATTGTGACCTTAACTTCTCGTGTGGGGGGTCAAAAACCTCACGTGACCCCTGACCTCTAGTGGGTAATTAACCCTTTACATGCTTCTGAACTCAAACACCTTAGGGTAACGAGGGTAGAAATAGCCTTAACTACTCTATCCTTATGAGATTTATTTCATTACCTCAATAGACTTATTTGAACCTTAAGGTACCTTGATCTACTGTGAGCATACTCACGGTACTCAACGTGACCGTCACGATCTTTCACCATCAAGAAATTGAAAAGTTTCACAGTTAATACTTAAAGAAAGGTTCTCTCCTTAGCTAGCTACAAGAAACTCCTTGGGACTGTAAGGAGCTTGTTCCAGCAGACACTGTAAGGAGCACCATTGTTCCAGCAGACACTGCAACATCTTACGGTGATAGTCACTGTACACTGGCAGTGAAGTTGTTAATGATAGTCACTCTACACTGACAGTGAAGCTGTTAGTGATAGTCACTGTACACTGGCAGTGAAGCTGTTAGTGATTGTCACTGTACACTGGCAGTGAAGCTGTTAATGATAGTCACTGTACACTGGCAGTGAAGCTGTTAATGATAGTCACTGTACACTGACAGTGAAGCTGTTAGTGATAGTGACTGGACACTGACAGTGAAGTTGCTAATGATAGTCACTGTACACTGACAGTGAAGTTGTTAATGATAGTGACTGGACACTGACAGTGAAGTTGTTAGTGATAGTCACTGTACACTGGCAGTGAAGCTGTTAATGATAGTCACTGTACACTGACAGTGAAGCTGTTAGTGATAGTGACTGGACACTGACAGTGAAGTTGCTAATGATAGTCACTGTACACTGACAGTGAAGTTGTTAGTGATAGTCACTGTACACTGACAGTGAAGCTGTTAATGATAGTCACTGTACACTGGCAGTGAAGCTGTTAATGATAGTCACTGTACACTGACAGTGAAGCTGTTAGTGATAGTCACTGTACACTGACAGTGAAGCTGTTAATGATAGTCACTCTACACTGACAGTGAAGCTGTTAATGATAGTCACTGTACACTGACAGTGAAGCTGTTAATGATAGTCACTGTACACTGGCAGTGAAGCTGTTAATGATAGTCACTGTACACTGGCAGTGAAGCTGTTAATGATAGTCACTGTACACTGACAGTGAAGCTGTTAGTGATAGTCACTGTACACTGGCAGTGAAGCTGTTAGTGATAGTCACTGTACACTGGCAGTGAAGCTGTTAGTGATAGTCACTGTTCAATGAAAGTGAAGCTGTTAATGATAGTCACTGTACACTGACAGTGAAGCTGTTAATGATAGTCACTCTACACTGACAGTGAAGCTGCTAGTGATAGTCACTGTACACTGACAGTGAAGCTGTTAATGATAGTCACTCTACACTGACAGTGAAGCTGCTAGTGATAGTCACTGTACACTGGCAGTGAAGCTGTTAATGATAGTCACTGTACACTGACAGTGAAGCTGTTAATGATAGTCACTCTACACTGACAGTGAAGCTGCTAGTGATAGTCACTGTACACTGGCAGTGAAGCTGTTAATGATAGTCACTGTTCAATGAAAGTGAAGCTGTTAGTCATAGTCACTATACACTGAAAGTGAAGCTGTTTAGCCGAACTTAAGAACCAAGAACAAAAAACTGAATGAAGCCTTTTATTCCACGCGAGTCAGCTCCTATTGATATATTGTACCGGAGTTATTTATTGTATAGAAATACATTACACTGCCAAATACCTGTGACTGAGTAACAGGCATAAGAACACTGCAGTGAAACCATCGACTTATGCGAACTACGACTTCTATAAGCCAATTCGCCCAACCGTTTGGGCTTTACGACGTGTTCTTGAAGCAGGTTACTCTGATCTTCAAACTATTTCCGTATTCATCTTGTTATCTTGAATAACAAAAAATGTGTTATAAGTTGGCTAGCATGGGATAGAGGATGGAGGAGGAAGGGGGAGGAACGTACAAAGGAGGCGATGGATAGGAAGAATGATTGGTTGTGTGGTGGGACAGCGGTGGTGGGATGTGACAGGTGAGGCTTGCTCCTACATAGGTCTTCACTCGTCGATGGATCGTCCGGCATCCCTGGCAGCATCCCGGAGCTCCCCTGGCATCCCTGGCAGCATCCCGGAGCGTCCCTGGCATCCCAACACCTCCTTAGTACTCCCGCCTACACTCTCGTGGATGTCCCACTGACCTCTAGTGGCTTAATGTTATGGAGTACTAAAGAGCCCTAGAGAGCCTCTCACTAGAGAGAAAGAGAGAGCTCAGTCAAGCCTACGGCCTCGTGATGTCATTGAAATGTCCAGTAAAGACTAAGACCTCGTGATGTCCTTAAGAGTGTCCAAGGAATAATAAGAGTTCTTGATGTCCTATATTAAGAGTATCCAATAAAGACTAAGAGTCTACTGTGTGATACCCACAGATGTGGTAGGGAGCCGGTCGGCCGAGTGGACAGCACGCGGGACTTGTGATCCTGTGGTCCTGGGTTCGATCCCAGGCGCCGGCGAGAAACAATGGGCAGAGTTTCTTTCACCCTATGCCCCTGTTACCTAGCAGTAAAATAGGTACCTGGGTGTTAGTCAGCTGTCACGGGCTGCTTCCTGGGGGTGGAGGCCTGGTCGAGGACCGGGCCGCGGGAACACTAAAGCCCCGAAATCATCTCAAGATAACCTCTCAAGATAAGATACCCATATCAGTACCCCAATGTCGCGCTATCTTCCCAATAAAGATTTATAAAATGACGTACATATCAAATAGAAATTTGAAACATTCAATCAAGAAATCTTTTTCCAGGACCAGCGAGCTTTCCCCTACATATGAGTCACCGTAGCACTACACCAGGAAGGTGCACCGTAGCACTACACCAGGAAGGTGCACCGTAGCACTACACCAGGAAGGTGCACCATAGCACTACACCAGGAAGGTGCACCGTAGCACTACACCAGGAAGGTGCACCGTAGCACTACACCAGGAAGGTGCACCGTAGTACTACACCAGGAAGGTGCACCGTAGCACTACACCAGGAAGGTGCACCATAGCACTACACCAGGAAGGTGCACCATAGCACTACACCAGGAAGGTGCACCGTAGCACTACACCAGGAAGGTGCACCGTAGCACTACACCAGGAAGGTGCACCGTAGTACTACACCAGGAAGGTGCACCGTAGCACTACACCAGGAAGGTGCACCGTAGCACTACACCAGGAAGGTGCACCGTAGCACTACACCAGGAAGGTGCACCGTAGCACTACACCAGGAAGGTGCACCGTAGCACTACACCAGGAAGGTGCACCGTAGCACTACACCAGGAAGGTGCACCGTAGCACTACACCAGGAAGGTGCACCGTAGCACTACACCAGGAAGGTGCACCGTAGCACTACACCAGGAAGGTGCACCATATCACTACACCAGGAAGGTGCACCGTAGCACTACACCAGGAAGGTGCACCGTAGCACTACACCAGGAAGGTGCACCGTAGCACTACACCAGGAAGGTGCACCGTAGCACTACACCAGGAAGGTGCACCGTAGCACTACACCAGGAAGGTGCACCGTAGTACTACACCAGGAAGGTGCACCGTAGCACTACACCAGGAAGGTGCACCGTAGCACTACACCAGGAAGGTGCACCGTAGCACTACACCAGGAAGGTGCACCGTAGCACTACACCAGGAAGGTGCACCGTAGCACTACACCAGGAAGGTGCACCGTAGCACTACACCAGGAAGGTGCACCGTAGCACTACACCAGGAAGGTGCACCGTAGCACTACACCAGGAAGGTGCACCGTAGCACTACACCAGGAAGGTGCACCGTAGCACTACACCAGGAAGGTGCACCGTAGCACTACACCAGGAAGGTGCACCGTAGCACTACACCAGGAAGGTGCACCGTAGCACTACACCAGGAAGGTGCACCGTAGCACTACACCAGGAAGGTGCACCGTAGCACTACACCAGGAAGGTGCACCGTAGCACTACACCAGGAAGGTGAAGAACTGTACCAACAAGAACCAGGCGCCCACCAGCCCTAGGTGACAAGCTAGGAGGCTTTTAGATCATTGTAGACCACCTACGTGAGACCAGTCTTAGAGTATGAAGCCCCCCATCGTGGAGCTCCCATCTATAAAAAAAAATACATAAGGAAGCTCGAAAAGGTATAGAAATTTACAACGAGACTGGTCCCAGAGCTGCGAGGGATGAGATACAAAGACAGACTGAAGGAACTATACCTGATGATGTTAGAAAGGAGGAGGGACAGGGGGAGGAAATGATACAGACATATAAAATACTTAGAGGGGACTGACAGGGTAGAAATAGATGAATTGTTTACAATGAATGTCAACTGAACAAGGGGGCACGGATGGAAGCTTGAGACCCAGATATGTCATTGAGATGTTAGAATGTTTTCCTTAAGTGTAAGAGTAGTTAGTAAAATGGAATGACCTAAAGGAGCAGGTTGTAGAGGTAAACTCCATTCATAGCTTTAAAAGCAGGTGCATTAGGCAACCAACGGCTAGAAAAGTGGGGTCCAAGAGCTAAAGTTCTATCCTACAGCCACAAATAGATGAGTATAAATAGGTGAGTATGCACACTCTGATGAAGTCAGATAATTTCTAACAGGAATACCATAGGAAACAGAACTCAGAGAAAAGTATATACAAGACATAATTCATTAATGGACTACACTACCCAGAAGTGTCAAGATGAAGAAGACATGTTTATCACGACCCAAAAAAGAAGAAAAAGAAAACAGCTAATACTTTGTTCAGTCAGGCATGTAAGGAAGCAAGGCAGCTAAGTACAAGGGCATGGAGAAAGTACAGATTTAACAAGACACCAGAGAGCAGAGCGAGATACCAGAGGGCCGGTAATGAGTACCTCCGTGTGAGAAGAGAAGCGGAGAGGCAGTATGAGAATAACATAGCAAATAAGATCCAACTAAAGATCCAAGCAAAATCCAACTAAATCTGCCACACAGCCACGTTATAAGAAAATCAACCATGAAAGAATAGGTGATGAAACTGAGAAAAGATGAGGACTCATACTCAGAGAATGACAAGGAGGTGTGTGTAGACCTCAACAAGAGATTCCAGGTCTTCAAAAAACAGAACAAGGAAAGTCCCTGAAATAAGAGACATGGCAATAAGCCATGCAGCCTTGGAAGATTTTGAAATTATCAGAGATGAGGTTAGGAAATATCTGCTAGAATAGGACCTGACTAAGGCTATTGGGCCGGACAGAATCTCACCATTGATTCTAAAAGAGGGTGCAAAAGCACTTTGCATGCCACTAACGATGGTGTATAATAAATCATTGCAAACAGGAGAACTACCAGAAAGTTGGAAGACTCCTAATGTAGTCCCAATATACAAAAAGGGTGACGGGCAGGAGGTTGTAAACTACAGGCCGGTGTCCTTAACTTGTATACCATATAAAATGATGGATAAGATTGTGAGAAAAAAAAACTCGCAGAGAAGGGACTTTGAAACACATCACCAGCATGGGTTCAGGAATGGCAAATCGTGCCTCAGAGGCCTAATAGAATTATACGACTAGCCAACAAACATTAAGCAAGAAAAAGAAGGGTGGGCAGGTTGCATTTTCTTGGACTGTCACAAAGCTTTTGATAGAGTATCCCATTAGAAGCTGTTGGCGTAAGTTGGAGAAACAGATTAAGTGCTCTGTTCGATAAGGGAGTACCTAAGCAACAGGAAAACAGAGAGTTACTGTGAGGGGTGAGGCCTCAGAATGGCGAGATGCCACAAGTGGAGTACCACTGGGTTCTGTACTCGGACCGATCCTGTTTCTGATATATGCAAACGATCTTCCATTGGGACTCATTCTCTCCTATGTTTGCTGATGATTCTAAAATCGTGAGAAGGATTAAGACAGGAGGACAGCAACACACACACACACACACACACACACACACACACACACACACACACACACACACACACACACACACACACACACACACACACACACACACAGAAGGAATTGACTCGTTCCTCTCGATGTTTGCTGATGATGCAAAAATTATTAGGAGAATCAAGACAGAGGAGGATAGTATGAGGCTACAAGATGACTTAGACAAACTGAAGGAATGGTCCGACAAATGGCTACTATAAAGTTCAACCCAAGTAAATGTAAGGTAATGAAACTAGGAGGAGGAACTAGGAGGCCAATCAGTGGATACCGAATCATTCATCACTGGATGAAGTCCTTCACGAAACAGAAAGATCTAGGAGTTGATATCACACCAAACCTGTCTCCCGAAGCCCACATCAAAAGAATAACATCAGCAGCCTATGCGAGGCTGGCTAACATCAGAACTGCTTTCAGAAATCTGTGTAAGGAACTGCACCTCACGTCGCTGAAGACAGAAGATCCCGGGGAGACCTGATCAACACATACAAAATTCTCAGGGTAGACAAGGATGGATTATTTAACACAGGTGGTACACGCACAAGGGGACACAGGTGGAAGCTGAGTACCCAAATGAGCCACAGAGACATTAGAAAGAACTTTTCCAGTGGCAGAGTAGTTAGTAAATGGAATACACTAGGAAGTGATGTGGTGGAGGCTGACTCCATACACAGTTTCAAATGTAGATATGATAGAGCCCAATAGGCTCAGGAACCTGTACACCAGTCGATTGACAGTTGAGAGGCGGGACCAAAGAGCCGAAGCTCAACCTCTGCAAGTATAACTAGACGAGTACACCTCAACCTACACATCCAGGTGTGGTCAGGGCGAGGACTGACAAGCGCACAGATGGCAAGGAGAATACCCAAATAAAAGACGATCATACACTGACAGATGCAGGCGATGAGTCACAATAACGTGGCTGACGTATGTTGACCAGACCACACACTAGAAGGTGAAGGGACGACGACGTTTCGGTCCGTCCTGGACCATTCTTAAGTCTCAATCAACTTGAGAATGGTCCAGGACGGACCGAAACGTCGTACGTCGTCCCTTCACCTTCTAGTGTGTGGTCTGGCCAACTACACTGACAGATGATTATCTCATTATCTCCAGTGATGCCAAGACCTCCCAGCCTCCCCACCGTCACCCCGTCAAGCAACTTCACTCAATTCACCTTTTTTCATCAACTCCTCATTTCTCTTAGTACATGTAATTTGTGTTTTCCATATATTGATACACAACCAATTGGGTGATTGGTAGTTATTGAAAAGGGGTTTGATTGTTGATGATGTGTATAGGATAGCTGGGTCGTATAGCGGTGGGGGATTGTGTCAGATTGTGGGATAACACAGTTATCGCTGATAACCACTGAGCAGATAACCACCAGTTATAGCAAGGTGGTTTGTAGTGGATAGTTAGAATTCACGCCCACCAAACACACACCGAAACTACGACGTTGGTACAACATTCGAACAAGTTTTAACACCTCCTAACCAGTTATAACAACCAATATAGCAAGTTGTAACAACGTTCTAATACGTCATAAACACGTTAAGCCAAGATGTAGCAACTTTATTACAAGTTGTAACAAGCGGAAAATAGAGACAGTTTCGGTTTGTGTTTCCAGGGATAGGGTAGCAGACCTGTTTTATGTGGAGTTCCACTGGCTTTTGTAAGTAATAATCTCATTAGAACTCGGCAAGTGGCCTTGGCTGAGGTGGGTACAGTACCTGAAGGCAACATGAATTGTGGTTTAGTTTCTGGCAACTTTTAGAGTTTTCACCTAGTTGTGCTTGCGGGGGTTGAGCTCTGGCTCTTTGGTCCCGCCTCTCAACTGTCAATCAACTTTTTTTTTGTCTCTCTCCACACACACACACACACACACACACACACACACATCACACGGCATTCAGAAACTTGTGTAAAGAATCATTCAGAACTTTGTATACCACATATGTCAGGCCAATCCTGGAGTATGCAGCCCCAGCATGGAGTCCATATCTAGTCAAGGATAAGTCTAAACTGGAAAAGGTTCAAAGGTTTGCCACCAGACTAGTACCCGAGCTGAGAGGTATGAGCTACGAGGAGAGACTACGGGAATTAAACCTCACTTCGCTGGAAGACAGAAGAGTTAGGGGGGACATGATCACCACATTCAAGATTCTGAAGGGAATTGATAGGGTAGATAAAGACAGTCTATTTAACACAAGGGGAACACGCACAAGGGGACACAGGTGGAAACTGAGTGCCCAAATGAGCCACAGAGATATTAGAAAGAACTTTTTTAGTGTCAGAGTGGTTGACAAATGGAATGCATTAGGAAGTGATGTGGTGGAGGCTGACTCCATACACAGTTTCAAGTGTAGATATGATAGAGCCCGATAGGCTCAGGAATCTGTACACCTGTTGATTGACGGTTGAGAGGCGGGACCAAAGAGCCAGAGCTCAACCCCCGCAAACACAACTAGGTGAGCACACACACACCCACACACCCACACACACACACACACACACACACACACACACACACACACACACACACACACACACACACACACACACACACCCACACACCCACACACACACCCACACACACACACACACACACACACACACACACACACACACACACACACACACACACACACACACACACACACACACACACACACACACACACACACGCACACTAGGGCAACTGTTTTTGATTAAATCATCAGCCACAAAAAGACAGAACCCATTTAGCGACATAAGCAGACTCCATTACAGAGTCCACGCATTTGTCACTGTATATTTAGATATAATTACTACTGGTAAGTGAAATGCTCTGTCGCCCAGGTGAGTCAGGCAGGCCAATCAGCCAGGTGATGCAACCAGGTACACCCACTAGGAAATTCAGTCAGGTGATTAATGAGTCCCAAAGGGGAACCTTTCAGGCGAGTCGGAATACATTCATATGAGGAATGAGTCATCTGAGTCAGTGAAGATGAGGTCAGAACTTGTTGGGTCAGGAGTTGATGGTTGTCCATATGCAGGCGATGAGCCACAATAACGTGGCTGAAGTAGTTTGACCAGACCACACACTAGAAGGTGAAGCGATGACGGCGTTTCGGTCCGTCCTGGACCATTCTCAAGTCGACGGTTGTCAAACGAGACACCAGCTGAGTGAGCAGTTCACTTGAGCCAAGAGCCAGGATGTGAGCCAACTAGGTGAGATAGAAGATAGTCAGGATCCAATTAGAGGCGGTACTCGAGTTTACACCAATTGGATATATGGGAACCACTCCGCTAAGTCTGCAGCAACCAATAGCCAGTAAGGAGAACCAGGAACCATTTAAGCAAGCCACTAGAGTGAGCCGGAAGCCTGCTCGTGGAGCCGTCAGTCCGTCAAGTGAGCCACTGCTGTCAGCCCTTGCCAGTCAGGTGAGTTACTCAGACGAACCAGACGTCACCAGAGACCCGCAGGTAAAAAAGAATCAAGAGTCTTCTTTACAAGAAGACTCGTACAGGTCTTCTTAGCGGTACAAGAGCCGGCGAGATGAGCCGAGAGAGGTACAATCAAGGGAGACATAAAAAAAGAGTCCCAGGATCGATACCCAACTGAAATAGCATAAACCAGAAGCCGTTGTAGCAACTAAAGATGCTCCGAACTCTTAATAAACTCTCTCAAAACTCTCTCTTGTGTGACGATAATGAGATGGGTCTCTTAACCCTACATCTCTAAGTGTTCCACATTCCTAGACACACTAATTCTTGGTTCACTAATTACAATTAATATTTCTTCTCCAAAATGCTAGATATTGGTCAGTTTGGCAAGGTGAGGTTGAAGCTTGTAATATGAGCCTCGACAGCACTCAAACACTCACAGCCCCGCTCCTGTACCAGGGAAGTCCACTACGGGCTCACCATAGCCCGTGCTACTTTGGAACTTTTGTTCCAAGTAGCGAATCTTAAACAACAACAACAAACACTCAAGCACACGTTACACTCGTGTATGTGAATTAGAAGCCACTTGGCACGCGAGGAGCCGCTCAGGTTATCCAAGTGCCTATAGGCAGAGACAAGCTCGTCCTGTAGGCACTTAGGTGATCCAAGAGCCACTCAGGTAAGCCAGGAGCCACTCAGGTGAGCCAGGAGCCACTCAAGTGAGCCAGCAGCCACTCAGGTGAGCCAGCAGCCACTCAGGTGAGCCAGCAGCCACTCAGGTGAGCCAGGAGCCACTCAGAAGGTGAACCAGGAGCCACTCAGAGAGACACCTAGTGAAGAGTAGCCTAAACACCTGCCTGCCCTCTAATTGCTTGTGACTGCCCGCGCCCTAACGACTCCCCTGATGCCTACGGTAATGTGCACGCGCAAATGGGATCTCCGGTAACGAGCCAGCGGCCGATAGCAGTCGTTAACCAGTGATGAATTAGAGCAATAATTACTTACTACCGACAAGGTGGGGGGTGGGGGGGGCGGAAGTGTGAGAGGGACAGAGGGGCAGCGTTGCAAACTGACAGGAAGCTGCACCACAGACCTCATTATGAGGTTATCATGTATCAAGAGGAGAAGGAGGAGCAGTATGATATCAGCAGCTGGGACACATATGCAACAACAGGTGTGAGAACTAACCTTATTTGTGCTTGGAGTTGAGCTTCAGCTTCTTGAGATTATCTTGAGATGATTTCGGGGCTTAGCGTCCCCGCGGCCCGGTGCTCGACCAGGCCTCCTTTTTGTTACACACCCCCAGGAAGCAGCCCGTAGCAGCTGTCTAACTCCCAGGTACCTATTTACTGCTAGGTGAACAGGTGCATCAAGGTAAAATAAATTCTGTCCATTTGTTTCTGGGTCTCATCAATCTACAGTTAACTAGTTCAATCTACAGTTAACTAGTGTGCTTGTTCCAAAACTCCTTGAACTCGATATATCTTCATGGCATCCGTATCTTCTTCAGGTTATCTTGAGATGATTTCGGGGCTTTTTTAGTGTCCCCGCGGCCCGGTCCTCGACCAGGCCTCCACCCCCAGGAAGCAGCCCGTGACAGCTGACTAACACCCAGGTACCTATTTACTGCTAGGTAACAGGGGCATTCAGGGTGAAAGAAACTTTGCCCATTTGTTTCTGCCTCGTGCGGGAATCGAACCCGCGCCACAGAATTACGAGTCCTGCGCGCAATCCACGAGGCTACGAGGCCCTCCGTATAGAAAGTCTATTCTCAGTAAATATCTCCTTGGGACGCAGGTCATTTAATTCTGTCATTGAAGAAGTTCTCTCTAAATTCCCAGCTAACTTGGGTATTTAGTTTCCATCAGTGCCGTCTCCTTTGTAATCCTTTCCATGTCGAGGAGTCATGGAAAGGATGTCTTGTTGATTCTACCGAGTATCTTGTACGCGGTGAGCATATGTTCATTGTTTCATTTATTCTCCAACTACGCTATGTTCTGTTCCGGTAGTCCTTGTTCGTCTCTCATCCCCTCGTTACTGTACATGAGTTGGGTGCTCCGTGCTGCAGCCTCATACTCAGGAACTGGTTGTGCACATGTGGTATGCAACTGCTAGGTGCATACCACATACCACATATGTGGTATGTGGTTTCCTATTACTATCTCCTTCGGTGGTTATAATAGGAGCTGCCTCGTATGAACCAATAGGCCTGCTGCAGTTCTCATTACTACTATCCCCTACACCTGACTTTCCTCCTCAGCTCTCTCTTGCCTATTTAATGCCTGTCCCTACCTGTCCTCATCACAGTCGACTTGAGAATGGTCCAGGACGGACCGAAACGTCGTCGTCCCTTCAATTTCTAGTGTGTGGTCTGGTCAACATACTTCAGCCACGTTATTGTGACTCATCGCCTGCATGTGGTATGCAACATTCTGAATGAGATATTCACACTTGTGAAAACAGTCTTTATCGGATCAAAAATCTTAGTATCATATCTGGAGAGAAGGGACTTCGTGACACACCATCAACATGGGTTCAGGGATGGTAAATCTTACCTCACAGGTTTAATAAAATTCTACGACAAGGTGACGAAGATTAAGCAAGAAAGAGAAGGGTGGGCAGACTCAGTATCCCATAAGAGGCTGATGCATAAGTTGGACAAACAGGCAAGAGTAACAGGTAGGTTGCTCCAGTGGATAGGGGAGTACCTAAGCAATAGGAAGCAGAGAGTTACAGTGAGGGGGTGAGACCTCAGATTGGCGTGAAGTCACTAGCGGAGTCCCACAGGGCTCTGTACTCGGACCTATCCTGTTTCTGAAATACGTAAATGATCTCCCAGAGGGTATAGACTCATTCCTCTCAATGTTTGCTGACGATGACAAATTATGAGAAGGATTAAGACAGAGGAGGACAGCTTGAGGTTTCAAGAAGACCTGGATAAGCTGAAGGAATGGTTCAACAAATGATTATTAGAGTTTAACCCGAGCAAATGTAAAGTAATGAAGATAGGTGTAGGGAGCAGGAGACCAGATACAAGGGACCATCTTCTTGAGGTTATCTTGAGATGATTTCGAGGCTTAGCGTCCCCGCGGCCCGGTCGGGGAACCATTAGGGAAATGAAATTCTTCGAGAATCAGAGAGAGAGAGAAAGACCTGGGGGTTGATATCACGCCAGACCTGTCCTCTCAATACCAATAAAGAGGATATCATCTGCGGCGTATGCCAGGACGGCTAACGTAAGAACGGAAAGAGCCACAGGGACGTTACAATGATTTTTTTAATTGTCTTGTCAGAGTAGTTAACAGATGGAATGCATAAAAAAAAAAGAATTGGGGTGGTAGAAGAAAATACTAAAGTGTTAATTGGAAATCCACAAGGTCTCTGAATACTCTTTATTTTCTTCTTCGAGGCTATGGGTCCCCTACACTTGCACCAGAGGTGGTACCTCAGAGGTGGGTCAGAGGAGAGAGATAATGACTCTAGCGCGAATCTTCTTTATATTTCTTATCTCCATAGTTATCTTATCTTATTTCTTATCTCCATAGCAAAATTTTATCTCCATAGTTAATTTTGCAGTTTTACTATGGTCTGACACCAATAGATTCATTACGTTGTTCCTGTCAACATAAGGGATCAGTGTTCATCCCTTAAGTTCCCTTATGATCCCTTAGTAATCCCCGATAACTTTACATTTGCTCGGGTTTAACTCTAATAACCATCAACGGCAGAGTAGACATGACAGCCAGCCAACCCCAGACACCCCCGGAAACTCCTTGTAGCACACACATCAAATATTCTCAACACAGGAAGGAGCTGGCCTAAGTATTTCAAGCTCCCTACAGTAAAATAGATGTATAATTATATATTATATAAAATCGTGTGAATATATAACACAGGTGAAATGAACGTTGGAGCCATTGCTCTTGCATTATCATTGGTATTCTGTCTGTCTGTCTGTCTGTCTGTCTGTCTGTCTGTCTGTCTGTCTGTGTGTGTGTGTGTGTGTGTGTGTGTGTGTGTGTGTGTGTGGCCTCCTACAGTAGATGTACCAAGATACGACTCAACACAGTCAGTCGGCTGTCTACCCTACTGTCAGCAGCAGCCGTTATGGTGTCTCAGGCGGTAGATGAAGTAGATTAGCACAAGCCAGCAGGGAAGGAACCAAACGGAGGGGGGGGGAGGTGGATGGAGGTAGATAAAGAGAGCAGTGAAGGATGGTAGACAGGATGGAGAACATTATTCTTGGTACTGATAATATATGGCGCCTGGGGTATGATCTAGGGCATGTCGGTAGGATGCTGGCAGGAATGGTTGGGGGTCTGGGAGGCTCGGGGCTCCTAGGATAGTAAGGATGAAGGCTAGAGGAATGCGAGATTGGATAGTAGGAGTTGCCTTATGAAGTCTGTGGTGTTATGGTGCTGAGACTGAAGGCTTAAAAGACTGAGCTTGAGGACTAGGTCAGCTTAACGAAGCTTAAGTGAATCTTTAAGGGATTATATATTTCTTGATGATATCAGTGATCCTGAAGAAATCCACAAAGGCCGTGACGAGGATTCGAACCTGCGTCCAAGAGTATCTCAGACGCTGCCTTAAATTAACGTAACTTAGGTGAATCTTTGAGGAGATTATGTATTTCTTGATGATATCAGTGATCCTGAAGAAATCCACAAAGGCCGTGACGAGGATTCGAACCTGCGTTCAAGAGCATCTCAGACGCTGCCTTAATCGACTGAGCTACGACATGGTAAAAAGAGTCGAAACCGAAGTTCTACTGAACTTTTGTTCATTTGATGCATCAGGTTATTGTAATTTCTGTGAGTAATCAGTGATCTTTCTCCTCTTGCTGTAGCCTGCAGACACCTAGCCATCACAGCCAGGATGATCTGGTAAATACAGCAGACATTTTTCCAGTTCTCTATTGAAAGCTCTCAAGGTTGTTACAAGCAGAATTCTTGTATGTTGTAGTTGTTGTTGTTAAAGATTCGCTACCTAGAACAAAAAGTTCCAAGTAGCACGGGCTATGGTGATCCCGTAGGTCTAAACTTCTTGTATGTACTGACAGGTGGTTGAGTCGTGGACCTCTCACAGATAGAGATGGGACATCTGTCTGAGCCATCTGTAAGGCTCTCCATTATGACCGAGCTGTAGGCACCACCATGGCCTACTACCCCCCCCCCCCACCCCCTCCGACACCTCTCCCTCTCCCAGGACACACCTGAGAGGCGGCTACCCACACCTGAGAGGCGGCTACCCACACCTGAGAAGCGGCTACCCACACCTGAGAGGCGTCTACCCACACCTGAGAGGCGTCTACCCACACCTGAGAAGCTCTACCCACATCTGAGAAGCTCTACCCACACCTGAGAAGTTCTACCCACACCTGAGAAGTTCTACCCACACCTGAGAGGCGTCTACCCACACCTGAGAAGCTCTACCCCCCTCCTGAGAAGCTCTACCCACACCTGAGAAGCTCTACCCACACCTGAAAAGCGACTACCCACACCTGAAAAGCGACTACCCACACCTGAGAAGCGACTACCCACACCTGAGAGGCGTCTACCCACACCTGAAAAGCATCTACCCACACCTGAGAAGCTCTACCCACACCTGAGAAGCACCTACCCACACCTGAGAAGCATCTACCCACACCTGAAAAGCGTCTACCCACACCTGAAAAGCATCTACCCACACCTGAAAAGCGTCTACCCACACCTGAGAAGCGCCTACCCACACCCAAACCAATCCCAATCTCCATCAAACAAAAATCTATTCGAATCAAAACATCATCAAAAAAGAAACACAAATTTTTTGGGGCCACTTTATTGTATTATTAATACATCATCTTCCAAGCACCTTATACCATCTTATACTTATATTATATCGTGATATTTTATAGTTTTATCATCTTATTGTATATTATATATTAACTTGAGGCTAGTACTCTTCTCTTAGCGAGAAGCACTTGATAAAAGTGATTAGTTTTTGCCTAGATAAAGTATCCTAAACTTTCTCCATTTACCTAAACTCCTCCAATGGGGAACGAGGCACTGCTCGATCGAGAACCGACAATTAACGATAGCCGACTCTATTTAGTGAGTTGTTACGGGTAGTTAGCGATGGTTAGGAGCATTTAGGGGGGCATAAGTACAGGGCGAAGGATTTATTATTAGCAAGAATCCCTAAGTATTCACTTTTGAAGGTAAGACAGTTTAAGGTAAGTTGTTGCCTGTGTGGAGAATGGTTCGAGGCTTGTCTGCAGTGGTGGTGTGGGTGGTGCTGTTGTTGGTGCTGCTGTTGTTGGTGGTGCTGTTGGTGCTGCTGTTGTTGGTGCTGCTGTTGTTGGTGGTGCTGTTGTTGGTGCTGCTGTTGTTGGTGGTGCTGTTGGTGCTGCTGTTGTTGGTGCTGCTGTTGTTGGTGCTGCTGTTGTTGGTGCTGCTGTTGTTGGTGGTGCTGTTGTTGGTGCTGCTGTTGTTGGTGGTGGTGATGCTGCTGGTAATGCTGTTGTTGTTGGTGCTGCTGTTGTTGTTGCTGTTGTTCTTGGTGCTGCTGTTGTTGGTGCTGCTGTTGTTGGTGCTGTTGTTGGTGCTGTTGTTGGTGGTGTTGTTGGTACTGCTGTTGTTGTTGCTGCTGTTGTTGGTGCTGCTGTTGTTGCTGCTGTTGTTGGTGCTGCTGTTGTTGGTGCTGATGTTGGTGCTGCTGTTGTTGTTGTTGCTGCTGTTGGTGCTGCTGTTGTTGGTGCTGATGTTGTTGGTGCTGATGTTGGTGCTGCTGTTGTTGGTGCTGATGTTGGTGCTGCTGTTGTTGTTGTTGCTGCTGTTGGTGCTGCTGTTGTTGGTGCTGCTGTTGTTGGTGCTGATGTTGGTGCTGCTGTTGTTGGTGCTGATGTTGTTGGTGCTGATGTTGGTGCTGCTGTTGGTGCTGATGTTGGTGCTGCTGTTGGTGCTGCTGTTGGTGCTGCTGTTGTTGGTGCTGATGTTGTTGGTGCTGATGTTGTTGGTGCTGCTGTTGTTGGTGCTGATGTTGGTGCTGCTGTTGTTGGTGCTGATGTTGTTGGTGCTGATGTTGGTGCTGCTGTTGGTGCTGCTGTTGGTGCTGATGTTGTTGGTGCTGATGTTGGTGCTGCTGTTGGTGCTGCTGTTGGTGCTGCTGTTGGTGCTGATGTTGTTGGTGCTGATGTTGGTGCTGCTGTTGTTGGTGCTGCTGTTGTTGTTGTTGCTGCTGTTGGTGCTGCTGTTGTTGCTGTTGTTGTTGGTGCTGTTGTTGGTGCTGTTGTTGCTGCTGTTGTTGGTGCTGTTGTTGGTGCTGCTGTTGTTGTTGTTGCTGCTGTTGGTGCTGCTGTTGGTGCTGCTGTTGTTGCTGCTGTTGTTGGTGCTGTTGTTGGTGCTGCTGTTGTTGCTGTTGGTGCTGCTGTTGGTGCTGTTGGTGCTGCTGTTGTTGGTGCTGTTGTTGGTGCTGCTGTTGTTGGTGCTGTTGTTGGTGCTGTTGTTGCTGTTGTTGTTGCTGTTGTTGTTGCTGTTGTTGGTGCTGTTGTTGGTGCTGTTGTTGGTACTGCTGTTGTTGGTGCTGTTGTTGGTGCTGCTGTTGTTGGTGCTGCTGTTGTTGCTGTTGTTGGTGCTGCTGTTGTTGGTGCTGTTGTTGGTGCTGTTGTTGGTGCTGTTGTTGGTGCTGCTGTTGTTGCTGTTGTTGGTGCTGCTGTTGTTGGTGCTGTTGTTGGTGCTGTTGTTGGTGCTATTGTTGGTGCTGTTGTTGGTGCTATTGTTGGTGCTGCTGTTGTTGCTGTTGGTGCTGCTGTTGTTGGTGCTGTTGTTGGTGCTGTTGTTGTTGCTGCTGTTGTTGGTGCTGTTGTTGGTGCTGCTGTTGTTGGTGCTGTTGTTGCTGTTGGTGCTGCTGCTGTTGGTGCTGTTGTTGGTGCTGCTGTTGTTGGTGCTGTTGTTGGTGGTGCTGCTGTTGTTGGTGCTGTTGTTGTTGGTGGTGCTGCTGTTGTTGGTGCTGTTGGTGCTGTTGTTGCTGCTGTTGTTGGTGCTGTTGTTGGTGCTGCTGTTGTTGGTGCTGTTGTTGCTGTTGGTGCTGCTGTTGTTGGTGCTGCTGTTGTTGGTGCTGTTGTTGGTGCTGCTGTTGTTGTTGCTGGTGGTGCTGCTGTTGTTGGTGCTGTTGGTGCTGTTGGTGCTGCTGTTGTTGGTGCTGTTGTTGGTGCTGCTGTTGTTGGTGCTGTTGTTGTTGGTGCTGCTGTTGTTGGTGCTGCTGTTGTTGGTGCTGCTGTTGTTGGTGCTGCTGTTGTTGGTGCTGCTGTTGGTGGTGCTGTTGTTGGTGCTGCTGTTGGTGGTGCTGTTGTTGGTGCTGCTGTTGTTGTTGGTGCTGTTGTTGTTGCTGTTGTTGGTACTGTTGTTGTTGGTGTTGCTGTTGTTGGTGCTGTTGTTGTTGTTGCTGTTGTTGTTGCTGTTGTTGGTACTGCTGTTGTTGGTGTTGTTGTTGTTGGTGCTGCTGTTGTTGGTGCTGTTGTTGGTGTTGCTGCTGTTGGTGCTGTTGTTGTTGTTGGTGCTGTTGTTGTTGGTGCTGTTGTTGTTGTTGGTGCTGTTGTTGTTGTTGGTGCTGCTGTTGTTGGTGCTGTTGTTGTTGGTGCTGTTGTTGTTGGTGCTGTTGTTGTTGGTGCTGTTGTTGTTGTTGGTGCTGTTGTTGTTGGTGCTGTTGTTGTTGTTGGTGCTGTTGTTGTTGGTGCTGTTGTTGTTGGTGCTGCTGTTGTTGTTGTTGGTGCTGCTGTTGTTGTTGTTGGTGCTGCTGTTGTTGTTGTTGGTGCTGCTGTTGTTGTTGTTGGTGCTGCTGTTGTTGTTGCTGTTGTTGTTGCTGTTGTTGGTACTGCTGTTGTTGGTGTTACTGTTGTTGGTGCTGCTGTTGTTGGTGCTGCTGTTGTTGGTGCTGTTGTTGTTGGTGCTGCTGTTGTTGGTGCTGCTGTTGTTGGTGCTGCTGTTGTTGGTGCTGCTGTTGTTGCTGCTGTTGTTGGTGGTGCTGTTGTTGGTGCTGCTGTTGTTGGTGTTGCTGTTGGTGCTGTTGTTGTTGGTGCTGTTGTTGTTGGTGGTGCTGTTGTTGGTGGTGCTGTTGTTGGTTCTGCTGTTGGTGCTGTTGTTGGTAGTGCTGCTGTTGGTGCTGCTGTTGGTGCTGCTGTTGTTGTTGGTGGTGCTGTTGTTGGTGCTGCTGTTGTTGGTGCTGTTGTTGTTGGTGGTGCTGTTGTTGGTGCTGCTGTTGTTGGTGCTGCTGTTGTTGGTGCTGCTGTTGGTGCTGTTGTTGTTGGTGCTGCTGTTGTTGGTGCTGTTGTTGTTGGTGGTGCTGTTGTTGGTGGTGCTGTTGTTGGTGCTGTTGTTGTTGGTGCTGTTGTTGTTGGTGCTGTTGTTGTTGGTGCTGTTGTTGTTGGTGCTGCTGTTGTTGGTGCTGTTGTTGTTGGTGGTGCTGTTGTTGGTGCTGCTGTTGTTGGTGCTGTTGTTGTTGGTGGTGCTGTTGTTGGTTCTGTTGTTGTTGGTGCTGTTGTTGTTGGTGCTGCTGTTGTTGGTGCTGCTGTTGTTGGTGCTGTTGTTGTTGGTGCTGCTGTTGTTGGTGCTGCTGTTGTTGGTGCTGTTGTTGTTGGTGCTGCTGTTGTTGGTGCTGCTGTTGTTGGTGCTGCTGTTGTTGGTGCTGTTGTTGGTGGTGCTGTTGTTGGTGCTGCTGTTGGTGGTGCTGTTGTTGGTGTTGTTGGTGGTGCTGCTGTTGGTGGTGCTGTTGTTGGTGTTGTTGGTGGTGCTGCTGTTGGTGGTGCTGTTGTTGGTGCTGCTGTTGTTGGTGCTGCTGTTGTTGTTGGTGCTGTTGTTGTTGGTGCTGTTGTTGGTGCTGCTGTTGTTGGTGGTGCTGCTGTTGTTGGTGCTGCTGTTGTTGGTGCTGCTGTTGTTGGTGCTGCTGTTGGTGCTGCTGTTGTTGGTGCTGTTGCTGCTGAAGTCATCAATATAACCAGTCACTATAGACACTCCGTCTTCACCATCATTAGTTTCCTCTCCAACATTTTCATCTCTCTTGTCCCCCATGTTAACAATTCCCGGCCGCGATTGGCTTTGTTAGCCTCTGTGGCGGATGATATGTGATACTTGTCTGGGTCGAGGCGTGCGTGTGTGTGCGCGTGTGCGTGCGCGTGCGTGTGCGTGTGTGTGTGTGTGTGTGTATGTGTGTGTACTTACCTAGTTGTACTTACCTAGTTGTGCATGCGGGGGTTGAGCTCTGGCTCTTTGGTCCCGCCTCTCAACTGTCAATCAACTGGTGTACAGGTTCCTGAGCCTACTGGGCTCTATCATGTCTACATTTGAAACTGTGTATGGAGTCAGCCTCCACCACATCACTGCCTAATGCATTCCACCTGTTAATTACATTGACACTGAAAAAAATCTTTCTAGTGTCTCTGGCTCATTTGGGTACTCAGTTTCCACCTGTGTCCCATTGTTCGTGTCCCACTTATGCTAAATAATTTGTCTTTGTCCACCCAATATATCTTTGTCTTTATCCACTCAAGATAACCCTGTCAATTCCTCTGAGAATTTTGTAGGTGGTGATCATGTCTCCCTTAACTGTTCTTGTGTACATTGTGGGGTGTACATGTTTACCAAATTAAATTATGAAACTGTGTTACTATGATCTTGGTTGTCTCTAATGATGTGTGAGGTAATGAGGCTCTTAACCTCATTGAAATGTTCTTATTAAGATGTGAGGCTATGAAGACGCCGTCAGTTGGAGGGTGAGGTGGTGGAGTGTGAGGTGGTGGAGTATGAGGTGCAGGTGGAGTGTGAGGTGGTGGAGGGTGAGGTGCAGGTGGAGTGTGAGGTGGTGGAGTATGAGGTGCAGGTGGAGTGTGAGGTGGTGGAGTATGAGGTGCAGGTGGAGTGTGAGGTGGTGGAGTGTGAGGTGCAGGTGGAGTGTGAGGTGCAGGTGGAGTGTGAGGTGCAGGTGGAGTGTGAGGTGCAGGTGGAGTGTGAGGTGGTGGAGGGTGAGGTGCAGGTGGAGTGTGAGGTGGTGGAGGGTGAGGTGCAGGTGGAGGGTGAGGTGGTGGAGTATGAGGTGCAGGTGGAGGGTGAGGTGGTGGAGTATGAGGTGCAGGTGGAGGGTGAGGTGGTGGAGTAATATTGAGAGTGCTCTATGGCGAGGTTATGTAGAGTCAATGTGTTAGGGTTGCACTCTGTTACTGTCTGCTTGAACCAGTAACCGGGTTCTTTCTTCATAATGTGCCTTAGAGCCTCTTCTTCTTTGATCCCGCACCAAGTCAATGGTAAGTTCTCAAGGCCTGGCGATAGTAAGTAATAGTACAAGGAATAAAGGAATAAAGGAGGGTAAGCAAGACGCAATTACACCTTCACCAATATATTATCTATCGAAGTATATCTACGCTTATGCATACAGTGGCGCTTTCACACAGGACACTCAATATATCTGCAGTTCTTTAAATCCCGGTGGGTCCACTATCTTCAAGTATACCTCGTCCACGCTTAATGGTAATCACCGGAGAGTTTACCTTCCTCAACATGGGCCAGTCCACATACCGTATCTTCACCATGTCCTAATATAAACCCCACATCTGCTCTCCAGAAACACCCTGGCAGAGGGCTCCAGGAACACGCTGACAGGGGGACACAAATAATCCCTTCCAGGGGCGCAACACCCTGGCAGAGGGCTCCAGGAACACGCTGACAGGGGGACACAAATAATCCCTTCCAGGGGCGCAACACCCTGTCAGAGGGCTCCAGCAACGCGCTAACAGCACTTCTGAGCAGACAGCCACTAATGTCGCCTTGTAACTCTTCTAGGCCAATCCCGCGTACGTCAGTCCACACAACACTGCTACTACCGACGGCGGCCACTTGTTCTCCCAGGAAACATGTGAGGAGTTCTGCACTGCCCGAGGTGAACTGATTACCACCGTGCAATAGACATTCCACGTCACCTCTGTGAACAGTCATTAGCCAGACAGAAAGTATACAGTGAGCACATAGGATGCTCACCGGGGAACTGTGATATATAATCAGATGCGTACTCTAGATGGCGCTGATATCGTTACTTCTCGCACCAGAGATCGTCATCATCGACCTCACCTCCTGAGGTATGAAACAGGAGCCTTTCACGGACGCCACTTCTCAACCAACAGATGGCGTTGTCTGCGTCTCACCAAATGCCTTGGTGTGCAGGGGCCAGATTCACGAAGCAGTTACGCCAGCACTTACGAACCTTTACATCTTTTCTCAATCTTTGGCGGCTTTGTTTACAACTTTTAAACAGTTAATGAGCTCCGTTGCATCAGGAGGCTGTTTATAACAATAACAACAGTTGATTGGGAAGTTTTCATGCTTGTAAACTGTGTACTTAATGTAACCAAAGCCAGCAAAGATTGAGGAAAGATGTACACGTTCGTAAGTGCTTGCGTAAGTGCTTTCGTGAATCTGGCCCCAGGTCCATAGATGGCGCCGAAATCGTCACGCCTCATTCCAGCAACAGTGTTGATACCGTAACACACTCTAACTCAGCCCAGATTTCTAACATCTGATGTAATTGGTTGTGTATATTCAACTGGAAATTTAATTAAATTAACTGAATAATAAATTAATATTTCTGGCATCTGTTATCGTAGGGCTTCACGCATCGTCACCGTAATTCGGATCACTAGGCTTCCTCCCCATAGTTACCAAGTGCCGGAGGCTTCATAAATGAAGCCATATTGTCACCATATCGTTTTATCTAGGATATATGTAAGGTCTTGTGTGTATATATATATATACTTATTCTGCTCTTGTACATATATGTGTTCAATCAACGTGGTGATTCTAGAGCTAATACATGCATCACGTCTCTGACCGCAAGGGAAGAGCGCTTTTATTAGTTCAAAATTCACCAAATATGAATTCACAGTTGAATTCACAGGTGGCCAAATTCACAGTTTATTACTGGAATAGTAAACGTAGAGTTGTAAATATTGTCCCGAATGACAATGAGGGACAAGTTACAATGTTTCATTGTGCAAAAATGTCAATGAGTTTTTGTATCATGAAACTGGAAGATTAAGCACGTGAAAAATGGTGGTGAATAGTGTCGTGTATTATTAATGTCTTAGGAAATGTATATGTTTATCTCTCAGAATGTTCGGTAATATGTTTATTGCTTGTGATGTGTGTGTCTATGTATGTATTAACACGATGTACTGAACGGGGTGAGAATAGCTTGAGCTACCTCATCCCTTTGTGTGTATTTTACCTCAATAAACTTATTTCAATTTCAATTCAATTTCAATTAATGTCTTGGCTTGACAACTTTGAGATACCCTTTATGTCCTTCAATCACAAGAATTCACTTTCATCATCCTGTAAGATAATTTTACGTAAGTTGAAAGTGAAGGTATAATATCAGTTTTATAATGTCAAGCTTAAAAATACCGTCATCATTCGTGGCAATATGATAGAACTTTTTTTTTTCAAATGAGCACTTTTGAACTCTTTCCTTCACGAAGACAGCAAAAAAGGGGGGTAGACCACACACTAGAAGGTGAAGGGACGACGACGTTTCGGTCCGTCCTGGACCATTCTCAAGTCGATTGTGGTCTGGTCAACTTACTTTAGCCGCGTTATTGTGACTCATCGCCTGCAAAAAAGGGAGGGTAGAAATAGCCTAAGCTACTCTATCCCTTTGAGATATATTTCTTTCTTGTCTCAATAAACATATTTGAACTTGACAACAAATGAAAGTAGAGGAGAAACCCACAAATTCAGAGTCATGATGAAAGTTGGGAGCAGGAGGGGAGGAAGTACAAGGGACTCACCCGAGTGGAAGAAGAGATTAAATGATGCTGTGATTGTATAGGGTGGTGTGGCCTGTGTGTTTACATGGTGTGGCGTGGTGAGCTTCCCGGGTCCCCATGATGGATGACTCTTCGGCCCCCCCTTCCCTGAGAACGGAGGGGGGCCGAAGGACCCCTGAAAAGGACTCTCTTTTCAGCCTTCACTCTACCATAGAAATATGCTCTACCATAGAAATATGCTGACGTCCTTAGCTCTGAAGTATGCTGATGTTTGTAGTACAGAAATGTGCTGCTATCTACGCCACAGAAATATGCTGTCGTCTGCAAACCACAAGTATACTCTTATCTACATCACCTAAATATGCTATCGTCTGATGCATAAAAATATGTCATCTGTAGCACATAATTTTGTTGTCTATCTCACATAAATATACTGTATACTTGTCTGTCTCCCTCTGCTGTCAACTCCTTCTGTCTGTATATCTGTCTACTCCTATCTGCTGTTATTAAATATAATATTACAAAAAAAAACACCTTAAGATAGCGAATAGAAATATGGGGAATTATTTACTCAACAGATGGCGCTGACCATAATATCCGCTTTAATAAGTTATAACATGGCCATACTTTGTTCATAGAGCTTACTTATTAAATGTAATTCGCTTTTGTTATGAGTTTTAACAACCAGTTACTTTGAAATATAACTTTAGTTGAAGTTAAGAGCACCTTAAGGGAGGCCTGGTCGAGGACCGGGCCGCGGGGACGCTAAGCCCCGAAAGGTAAAGGTGACCTCAGGGTAAGGTAACCTTTATATACAAGGACTTAGGACACAAAATTAAAAAGAAAGTTATCCCTCCCCCCCCCCCAAAGAAATAATACAACTTTTAATATTCTTAAAATGGATAGTATATCCTAATAAAGTTCTACAATAAAGTATTATTAACGTATGTAGATTATACAGTTGGAATTGGAAGTAATTATCAAAAGAAGGCACCAAACCGGAGGGACTATGCAGCATATTATATATATATATATATATATATATATATATATATATATATATATATATATATATATATATATATATATATGTCGTACCTAGTAGCCAGAACTCACTTCTCAGCCTACTATTCAAGGCCCGATTTGCCTAATAAGCCAAGTTTTCCTGAATTAATATATTTACTATATTTTTTTTCTTATGAAATGATAAAGCAACCCTTTTCTCTATGTATGAGGTCAATTTTATGTTATTGGAGTTAAAATTAACGTAGATATATGACCGAACCTAACCAACCCTACCTAACCTAACCTAACCTATATTTATAGGTAAGGTTAGGTTAGGTAGCCAAAAAAAGCTAGGTTAGGTTAGGTTAGGTAGGTTAGGTAGACGAAAAAACATTAATTCATGAAAACTTGGCTTATTAGGCAAATCGGGCCTTGAATAGTAGGCTGAGAAGTGCGTTCTGGCTATTAGGTACGACATATATATATATATGTATATATGTATATATATATATATATATATATATATATATATATATATATATATATACATATATATATATATATATATATATATATATATATATATATATATATATATATATATATATATATATATATGTCGTACCTAGTTGCCAGAACGCACTTCTCAGCCTACTATGCAAGGCCCGATTTGCCTAATAAGCCAAGTTTTCATGAATTAATTGTTTTTCGACTACCTAACCTACCTAACCTAACCTAACTTTTTCGGCTACCTAACTTAACCTAACCTATAAAGATAGGTTAGGTTAGGTTAGGTAGGGTTGGTTAGGTTCGGTCATATATCTACGTTAATTTTAACTCCAATAAAAAAAATTGACCTCATACATAATGAAATGGGTAGCTTTATCATTTCATAAGAAAAAAATTAGAGAAAATATATTAATTCAGGAAAGCTTGGTTTATTAGGCAAATCGGGCCTTGCATAGTAGGCCGAGTACGACGTTCTGGCTACTAGGTACGACATATATATATATATATGCGACCACTGATCGCTAACCGGGCTGATACTAGGTTAGTTATGATATCTCTCTCTCTCTCTCTCTCTCTCTCTCTCTCTCTCTCTCTCTCTCTCTCTCTCTCTCTCTCTCTCTCTCTCTCTCTCTCTCTCTCTCTCTCTCTCTCTCTCTCTCTCTCTCTCTCTCGACGTAGTGAACTTTGTTGCCAAACAGATTAAAACTTTCAATAATCTTAAGGTACTTTATCATTTGAAAAATAAACAATACTTGACTCCGTGTATAGTAATTACAGCCACCTTGGGAAACGTTACACAGAATATAACCCAAACGAGACCTCTGACGCGGATGCATTAACTCAGACGCAAGTCAAAGTATTATGAAGACGTAAATCAAAGAATTATGCATGATTTCTTGGTTTTTCATAAATTGCCTGACGTGAATCTTCTACGCTTGGGCCTCCATTTTGAATATAGTGAAAGCAATTTTGTATTATAAGACATTACCGCTTAATGATTATTATTAGCTTTTCCTATTAGAAGTGAAAGATGTTGTTGTTGTTGTTAAAGATTCGCTACCTGGAACAAAGTTCTAAGTAGCACGGGCTATGGTGAGCCCGTAGGAAAGTGAAAGATGCTTTCCTAAGGTGGCCACTAAGGTCTTAGATGCAAATAACAGGGATTAAGAACCTTCACTCTTTGAGACTAATTATTTTTACACTACCATGCCCTTCCCCCGCTTTCATTTCTACAAGCTAGAGAGTCGAAAGCCAGTTTAACTATGTCACAAAAAACTAAGCTTAAACTAATGTTGCAACTCTCGTATTTGTGAATATATTTCTTACAATGACATCACAATGAATGCCAAATCGTTTTTTTCCTCCTTGACGGATTACCTGCTCTATCGCGAGCAATTTTTTGGGTCAGGAAACCATGTTCTCCATGAAATTTATAGTCTTCGGTCACATTCGTCCTCTACTGGAAACCTCGTATATCTGGAAATCTCCCCCCCCCCCCGCCTCGAAACCTCATGTTTCTGGAAACTTAACGTGTCTGGAAACGTCACCTCATCGAAACCTCACCTCTTCTGACAGCCTTACACCTCTGGGTGCCTCATTTTTCTTGGAAATCTCACTTCTCTAGAAACCTCACACCTCTTGGAAATATCACATCTCTGAAACCTTCTCCTCTGCTTAAAATTTCACATAAATGAAAACCTCACATCTCTGGAAACTCCTAGAATTTGAAAACTTCACATCTCTGAAGATCTTTCATACCTAAAAAGTCACATTTCTGAAGATCTCTCATACCTAAATACCTCACATCTCTGGAACCCTAACAATCTCAGCGATCATTAATAGTACTTCCAAGAAGTTGGTAATCCTCTTCAAGTGAAGATATCTTTCACTTCTTAGCCACTCAGATCGAGCAAGCAGCTCTAATTAACATAACAGATTAACATAACATTACAAAATATTAACATTACAAAATATTAACATTACTAATAACATTAACACAAAAACTGCACAAAAGCACATTTCTAATATCAAAATACATTCAGCTGCGCCTCAAGAGGAAAGAAGTTGTATTATTTATACAGGAGATACGTTACTAGTTTATCCAATCTCTCCTGTACAAGGTAAATGGGTTACCTACAATAGATAAATTCTATTAATTCTGTTTCTATAAATCTATAAATTTCTATAATCTATAAGTTTCTGTAAATTCTATAAATCCTGTTCACCATAGATCAAGCACCTATAAATTAAAGCTCAAACACCTGGAAATGATAGCTCAAACACCTGTAACTAATAGATTAAACACTTGTAAATAAAAAAAATCATACACCTGAAATTATAGATGAGACAACGGTAAATGATAGATATCTGAAAATGATAGATCAAGCACAGGTAAATGATAGATCAAATACTTGTAAACGATAGATTAGACAGCTGTGAATTATAGATCAGACACCTGTGAGTAATACATCAGACACCTGTGAATAATAGATCACGTACCTTCAAATTGTGTATTAAACATGTGAAAATGGTGGAAAAATAACTGCCTAGGATATGTTACCCAGTAGTGACAGGAATTAAACATGTGTAAAGGCTAGATTAGACACCTGCTGTGTATATTCGAGGATTGGGGTGACATTAAACACCTGCTGTGTATATTCGAGGATTGGGGTGACATTAAACACCTGCTGTGTATATTCGAGGATTGGGGTGACATTAAACACCTGCTGTGTATATTCGAGGATTGGGGTGACATTAAACACCTGCTGTGTATATTCGAGGATTGGGGTGACATTAAACACCTGCTGTGTATATTCGAGGATTGGGGTGACATTAAACACCTGCTGTGTATATTCGAGGATTGGGGTGACATTAAACACCTGCTGTGTATATTCGAGGATTGGGGTGACATTAAACACCTGCTGTGTATATTCGAGGATTGGGGTGACGCAGTTGTTACGTGACATACCTCTAAGGGATAGAAAATATGTCATTTGTTTGTGATACGTTATCTTAGTTCGTCTCCTTAGTTGACTTTCTACACCTTTATCCTCTTCTCTCTTCATTTTTCTCTTTCCTTTCCATCTTTCTCTTATTTTTCTTTGATTTCACATTGTTTCTCAACCTCCAGCTGTGCGTTAGAGTGCTATTCACATGTGATTTACAGAAGATTTTGGCTCTTATGACTTGTTAAGGTGCAGAAGAGTGGTATGGTGGAACTTTCTCCCCCCGCGACTCTTTGAATCCCTACCTGTCCCTGCCTCTGCTCTCATTTCCCACACCACTCTCATTCTTTGTCCCTATCTGTCCCTGCCTCTGCTCTCACTTCCCCCACCACTCTCATTCTTTGTCCCTATCTGTCCCTGCCTCTTCTCTCACTTCCCCCACCACTCTCATTCTTTGTCCCTATCTGTCCCTGCCTCTGCTCTCACTTCCCCCACCACTCTCATTCTTTGTCCCTACCTGTCCCTGCCTCTTCTCTCACTTCCCCCACCACTCTCATTCTTTGTCCCTACCTGTCCCTGCCTCTGCTCTCACTTCCCCCACCACTCTCATTCTTTGTCCCTACCTGTCCCTGCCTCTGCTCTCACTTCCTGACTTCTGACTTCCTGACCCTGACTTCTATTCCCCTTCCTTCCCTTCCCATTCTCTTTTTCTTCCCTATTCTGGCCTATCCATGTCTCCTCCCACTCCCTCCCCCCCCCCCTTTCGCCGACCGGAGCACTAATCCCCAGCCCTCCCCCCTTCTATCTCTTTCAGATTTCCATCCCATTCAAGTTCACCCCTTCATCCAACCCCCTCCCTTACTCTCACACACTCCCTCTCCTCTCCATCCTCCCTCTCTATCCCTTCACACACTCTCTAGCCGAAAAAAAATGAAAAGCAAAAGTTCAACTTTAAAGTTTAAGTTTAAAAACAAAAGAGTAATCTATGGTTTAACCGGGCACGCGAGGAAGCAAGGAACTCAAATACAAGGGAGTACACGGGCTCACCATAGCCCGTGCTATTTGGAACTTTTTGTTCCAAGTAGCACGGGCTATGGTGAGCCCGTGTAATCTTAAACAACAACAAGGGAGTAGAGGAACCACAGAAATAACTGAACGCCAGAGAGCAGAGGAAGATACCAGAGGGGCCAGAAATGAATACCTCAGTATGAGAAGAGAAGCAGAGAGACGGTATGAAAATAAGACATAGCAAATAAGGCCAAGACCGACCCAAAACTGCTCTACAGTCACACCAGGAGAGAAAATATTAGTGAAAGAACAGGGGGATGAAACTGAATGGGTCAGGACGGGTACACAGAGAGGTGTGAGAATACCTGAAAAGATTCCAGGAGGTCTTCACAGTAGAACGAAGACAAGTCCCCAAACGAAGAGAGGTGGCAGTAAACCAGGAAGCTTTAGAAGGGTTCAAAATTACTAGAGAAGAAGTAAGGAGGTATCTGTTGGATCTGGATGTGAGAAAGGCTGTTGGACCTAACGGAATCTCTCCATGGATACTTAAAGAGTGTGCAGACGCACTGTGCTTGCCACTCTCAATTTTTTATAAGTCACTGGAAACCTAATAGATATATATGGACCAAGACCTAATAGATATATATGGAAGACGGCTAATATAATCCCAATATTCAAAAAGGGCGACTGGCAAGAGACACTGAACTACAGGCCAGTGTACAGTGTAGCTAGTGGCTACAGGCTACTGTACCAGTGTACAGGTCAGGCCAGCAACCAGGAGGCCTGGTCGACGACCGGGCCGCGGGGACACTAAGCCCCGGAAGCACCTCAAGGTAGCCTCAAGGTAGGTAGGTAGGTACCCTAACTTGTAGACCATGCAAGGTGATGGAGAAGATCGTGAGGAAAAACTTTGTAACTCATCTGGAGAGAAGGGACTTCTTTACTTACCACCAACATGGGTTCAGTGATGGTAAATCTTACCTAACAGGTGTAAAAGAATTCTACGACCACGCGACAAAGATTAAACAAGAAAGACGAAGGTGGGCAGTCTGTATTTTCTTGGACTGTCGGAAAGCCTTTGACACAGTAACTCATAAGAGGCTGGTGCATATGTTGGAGAAACAGGCAAGAGTAACTGGTAGGGTGTTCTAGTGGATAAGGGAGTACCTAAGCAATAGGAAACAGAGAGTTAATATGAGGGGTGAGGTCTCCGGATGGAATGTCACTAGCGGAGTCCCACAGGGATCTGTATTCGAACCTATCCAGTTTTTCATATACGTAAATGATATACCAGAGAGTATAGACTCACTCCTGTCAATGTTTGTTGATGATGCAAAAAAAATTATGAGAAAGATTAAGAAAGAGGAAGACAGAATGAGGCTACAAGATGACCTGAACAAACTGAATGATCTGACTATAAGTGGTAGTGGTAGAAATATCAGTAGTGGTAGAAATATCAGTAGTGGTAGAAATATTAGGGATAGTAGAAATATTAGGGTAGTGGGACAAATATCAGTGGGAGTGCTAGAGATATCAGTGGTATTGGTAGATATATCAGTGGTAGTGGTAGAAATGTGATAGTGGTAGAAATGTGATAGTGGTAGATATTTCAGTGGTAGTGATAGAAATGTGATAGTGGTAGATATTTCAGTGGTAGTGATAGAAATATCAGTGGCAATTGTAGAAATATCAGTGATAGTGGTAGTAACAGTGGTAATAGTAGTTTGTGGTAGTATTTGCTCTGTCAATAATATATTCAGTGGTAGTGTAGGTAGCCTCGATAATTTTTATTGTCTTTAAGGTAATATACATTTTTGAGGCTACATTTTATTCAATAACTTTATTAAGATATTTGTACATTATTTCTTGAGAACTGAATCGTCTGTCTGTCGCCTTGTGCTGAACACGATAATTTATGTTTACATAATCGTAACATTTTCGGTGTTTTAAGAAAATTTAAAAGGTCCTGGTGGTACAGTCTGATTTGTGCTCGACTCAGTCAAAAATTCCGGGTTCGATTCCCGGGCGGTATAGACATCGTTGGACACGTTTCCTACCACCTAATTCCCCTGTCCACCTAGCAGCAATGTCGACGTTTCCTGGAAATGCTGAATATCGGTTCAGTAAGTTCCCTGTGAAGGGCAGATTTTAGACGTTTTAGCTTTGCCTAAACAGTTGTATTTTTGACGTAGGGGGAAAGGAAAGAACGAGGAGGCCTGGTCGAGGACCGGGCCGCGGGGACGCTAAGCCCCGAAACCATCGTAAGGTGAGAGTAATAGGCTGCCCCTTCGCCCCCCAAACCAGCTTCATTTTGTCCTCTCACCTTGTATTCACTCCTAAATCCCCGAATACTTTATAATAATTATCACCGGGAACCTCATTTGAGGGCAAACGACACACTTACATCTTTGCATGAACAAGTTTCGCTGTAAACGTCGACAAAGTTGCATTAAAGTGCCCCAAAAAATTGACAAACTCTTGGACAATCTCGGTAATACTGTGATGTCTGTTTGGCTTTGTCTCGCGATTGGCGCGCGTTCTCACCTCTTGTGCTCAACGCGGCCGCTGATTGGCTCTTCTGAGCGGGAAGGTGGTAGATTTCACGCCCCCAAGTGAAGAATGCCGCGTTTCTTTTTTTCAGCTTAATTTTCAATATACTTCCTATATAATACAATCGTGGTTATATTCCACGTTCACAAGTAATTGTATATTAATTATTAACCTACTTTAAGTATTTAAGACAGCTATATACTCAGCTTTTGTCTCAAAAGAACATAAAAATCGAAATTGACACCTTTGCTGGAGAGTCGATTACCAGACACCTCCTCGACCAATGAGAGGAGGGCTTCGTCGTCCCCAGGTGACAATGAGCACCAATCACAGGTGTGAAAAGTGACACCGAGGTAGACATGGGTGTTGGGGTGGCTGGGTGTTGGTGTGGCTGGGTGTGTGTGTGGCTAGGTGTTGGTGTGGCTGGGTGTTGGGGTGGCTGGGTGTTGGTGTGGCTGGGTGTTGGGGTGGCTGGGTGTGTGTGTGGCTGGGTGTTGGGGTGGCTGGGTGTTGGGGTGGCTGGGTGTGTGTGTGGCTGGGTGTTGGTGTGGCTGGGTGTTGGTGTGGCTGGGTGTTGGTGTGGCGGTGTGTGTGTGTGTGGCTGGGTGTTGGTGTGGCTGGGTGTGTGTGTGGCTGGGTGTTGGTGTGGCTGGGTGTGTGTGTGGCTGGGTGTTGGTGTGGCTGGGTGTGTGTGTGGCATGGTGTTGGTGTGGCTGGGTGTTGGTGTGGCTGGGTGTTGGTGTGGTTGGGTGTGTGTGTGGCTTGGTGTTGGTGTGGCTGGATGTTGGTGTGGCTGGGAGTTGGTGTGGCTGGGTGTTGGGGTGGCTGGGTGTTGGTGTGGCTGGGTGTGTGTGTGGCTGGGTGTGTGTGGCTGGGTGTTGGTGTGGCTGGGTGTGTGTGTGGCTGGGTGTTGGTGTGGCTGGGTGTGTGTGTGTGGCTGGGTGTTGGTGTGGCTGGGTGTTGGTGTGGCTGGGTGTTGGGGTGGCTGGGTGTTGGTGTGGCTGGGTGTGTGTGTGGCTGGGTGTTGGTGTGGCTGGGTGTTGGTGTGGCTGGGTGTGTGTGTGGCTGGGTGTGTGTGTGGCTGGGTGTGTGTGTGGCTGGGTGTGTGTGTGGCTGGGTGTTGGTGTGGCTGGGTGTTGGTGTGGCTGGGTGTTGGTGTGGCTGGGTGTGTGTGTGGCTGGGTGTTGGTGTGGTGGTGTGTGTGTGTGTGGCTGGGTGTTGGTGTGGCTGGGTGTGTGTGTGGCTGGGTGTTGGTGTGGCTGGGTGTGTGTGTGGCTGGGTGTTGGTGTGGCTGGGTGTGTGTGTGGCATGGTGTTGGTGTGGCTGGGTGTTGGTGTGGCTGGGTGTTGGTGTGGCTGGGTGTTGGTGTGGCTGGGTGTGTGTGTGGCTTGGTGTTGGTGTGGCTGGGTGTTGGTGTGGCTGGGTGTTGGTGTGGCTGGGTGTGTGTGTGGCTGGGTGTTGGTGTGGCTGGGTGTGTGTGTGGCTGGGTGTGTGTGTGGCTTGGTGTTGGTGTGGCTGGGTGTTGGTGTGGCTGGGTGTTGGTGTGGCTGGGTGTTGGTGTGGCTGGGTGTTGGTGTGGCTGGGTGTGTGTGTGACTGGGTGTTGGTGTGGCTGGGTGTGTGTGTGGCTGGGTGTTGGTGTGGCTGGGTGTTGGTGTGGCTGGGTGTGTGTGTGGCTGGGTGTGTGTGTGGCTGGGTGTGTGTGTGGCTGGGTGTTGGTGTGGCTGGGTGTGTGTGTGGCTGGGTGTGTGTGTGGCTTGGTGTTGGTGTGGCTGGGTGTTGGTGTGGCTGGGTTTGGGTGTGGCTTGGTGTTGGTGTGGCTGGGTGTTGGTGTGGCTGGGTGTTGGTGTGGCTGGGTGTTGGTGTGGCTGGGTGTGTGTGTGGCTTGGTGTTGGTGTGGCTGGGTGTTGGTGTGGCTGGGTGTGTGTGTGGCTTGGTGTTGGTGTGGCTGGGTGTTGGTGTGGCTGGGTGTTGGTGTGGCTGGGTGTGTGTGTGGCTGGGTGTTGGTGTGGCTGGGTGTGTGTGTGGCTGGGTGTGTGTGTGGCTTGGTGTTGGTGTGGCTGGGTGTTGGTGTGGCTGGGTGTGGGTGTGGCTTGGTGTGGGTGTGGCTGGGTGTTGGTGTGGCTGGGTGTTGGTGTGGCTGGGTGTTAGTGTGGCTGGGTGTGTGTGTGGCTTGGTGTTGGTGTGGCTGGGTGTTGGTGTGGCTGGGTGTTGGTGTGGCTGGGTGTTGGTGTGGCTGGGTGTGTGTGTGTGTGTGGCTGGGTGTGTGTGTGGCTGGGTGTTGGTGTGGCTAGGTGTTGGTGTGGCTGGGTGTTGGTGTGGCTGGGTGTGGGTGTGGCTGGGTGTGGGTGTGACTGGGTGTTGGTGTGGCTGGGTGTTGGTGTGGCTGGGTGAGTGTGTGGCTGGGTGTTGGTGTGGCTGGGTGTGTGTGTGTGGCTGGGTGTTGGTGGCTGGGTGTTGGTGTGGCTGGGTGTTGGTGTGGCTGGGTGTTGGTGTGGCTGGGTGTTGGTGTGGCTGGGAGTGTGTGGCTGGGTGTTGGCGTGGCTGGGAGTGTGTGTGGCTGGGTGTTGGCGTGGCTGGGTGTTGGTGTGGCTGGGTGTTGATGTGGCTGGGTGTTGGTGTGGCTGGGTGTTGGTGTGGCTGGGTGTTGGTGTGGCTGGGTGTGTGTGTGGCTGGGTGTTGGTGTGGCTGGGTGTGTGTGTGGCTGGGTGTTGGTGTGGCTGGGTGTTGGCGTGGCTGGGTGTTGGTGTGGCTGGGTGTTGATGTGGCTGGGTGTTGATGTGGCTGGGTGTTGGTGTGGCTGGGTGTTGATGTGGCTGGGTGTTGGTGTGGCTGGGTGTTGATGTGGCTGGGTGTTGGTGTGGCTGGGTGTGTGTGTGTGGCTGGGTGTTGGTGTGGCTGGGTGTGTGTGTGGCTGGGTGTTGGTGTGGCTGGGTGTGTGTGTGGCTGGGTGTTGGTGTGGCTGGGTGTTGGTGTGGCTGGGTGTTGGCGTGGCTGGGTGTTGGTGTGGCTGGGTGTGTGTGTGGCTGGGTGTTGGTGTGGCTGGGTGTTGGAGTGGCTGGGTGTTGGTGTGGCTGAATGTTGGTGTGGCTGGGTGTTGGAGTGGCTGGGTGTTGGTGTGGCTGAGTGTTGGTGTGGCTGGGTGTTGGTGTTGCTGGGTGTTGGAGTGGCTGGGTGTTGGTGTGGCTGGGTGTTGGTGTTGCTGGGTGTTGGAGTGGCTGGGTGTTGGTGTGGCTGGGTGTTGGTGTGGCTGGGTGTTGGTGTGGCTGGGTGTTGGTGTTGCTGGGTGTTGGAGTGGCTGGGTGTTGGTGTGGCTGTGTTGGTGTGGCTGGGTGTTGGAGTGGCTGGGTGTTGGTGTGGCTGAGTGTTGGTGTGGCTGAGTGTTGGTGTGGCTGGGTGTTGGTGTGGCTGGGTGTGTGTGTTTCTGGGTGTGTGTGTGGCTGGGTGTTGGTGTGGCTGGGTGTTGGTGTGGCTGGGTGTTGGTGTGGCTGGGTGTTTGTGTGGCTGGGTGTTGGAGTGGCTGGGTGTTGGTGTGGCTGGGTGTTGGTGTGGCTGGGTGTGTGTGTGGCTGGGTGTGTGTGTGGCTGGGTGTTGGTGTGGCTGGGTGTGTGTGTGTGGCTGGGTGTGTGTGTGGCTGGGTGTTGGTGTGGCTGGGTGTGTGTGTAACTGGGTGTGTGTGTGGCTGGGTGTGTGTGTGTGGCTGGGTGTGTGTGTGGCTGGGTGTTGGTGTGGTTGGGTGTGGGTATGGCTGGGTGTTGGTGTGGCTGGGTGTGTGTGTAACTGGGTGTGTGTGTGGCTGGGTGTGTGTGTGGCTGGGTGTGTGTGTGGCTGTGTGTGTGTGTGGCTGGGTGTGTGTGTGGCTGTGTGTGTGTGTGGCTGGGTGTTGGTGTGGCTGGGTGTTGGTGTGGCTGGGTGTTGGTGAGGCTGGGTGTTGGTGTGGCTTGGTGTGTGTGTGGCTGGGTGTTGGTGTGACTGGGTGTTGGTGAGGCTGGGTGTTGGTGTGGCTGGGTGTTGGTGTGGCTGGGTGTTGGTGTGGCTGGGTGTTGGTGTGCTTGGGTGTTGGTGTGGCTGGGTGTGTGTGTGGCTGGGTGTGTGTGTGGCTGGGTGTTGGTGTGGCTGGGTGTTGGTGTGGCTGGGTGTTGGTGTGGCTGGGTGTTGGTGAGGCTGGGTGTTGGTGTGGCTGGGTGTGTGTGTATGGCTGGGTGTGTGTGTGGCTGGGTGTTGGTGTGGCTGGGTGTGTGTGTGGCTGGGTGTTGGTGTGGCTGGGTGTTGGTGTGGCTGGGTGTTGGTGTGGCTGGGTGATGGTGTGGCTGGGTGTTGGTGTGGCTGGGTGTTGGTGTGGCTGGGTGTTGGTGTGGCTGGGTGTGTGTGTGGCTGGGTGTGTGTGTGGCTGGGTGTTGGTGTGGCTGGGTGTTGGTGTGGCTGGGTGTTGGTGAGGCTGGGTGTTGGTGTGGCTGGGTGTGTGTGTGTGGCTGGGTGTTGGTGTGGCTGGGTGTTGGTGTGGTTGGGTGTTGGTGTGGCTGGGTGTGTGTGTGGCTGGGTGTTGGTGTGACTGGGTGTGTGTGTGGCTGGGTGTTGGTGTGGCTGGGTGTTGGTGTGGCTGGGTGTGTGTGTGGCTGGGTGTTGGTGTGGCTGGGTGATGGTGTGGCTGGGTGTTGGTGTGGCTGGGTGTTGGTGTGGCTGGGTGTTGGTGTGGCTGGGTGTTGGTGTGGCTGGGTGTTGGTGTGGCTGGGTGTTGGTGTGGCTGGGTGTTGGTGTGGCTGGGTGTTGGTGTGGCTGGATGTGTGTGTGTGTTTGTCTGTCTTTTCCCATTTCTCATATATTTCTCACTCACACATACACACACACTCTGGGGCCTCGCGGCTGAGTGGATAGCGCTCAGGTATCGTAGTCCTAATAACCCGAATTCAATCCCTGGTGGAGGCAGAAATAAAATTAAACATAATTTCTTTCACCCTGATGCCCCTGTTTACCTATCACTAAATAGATAGCTGGAAGTTAGACGGCTACTTCCTGGGGGATGAGAATATGTGTGTGTTAGAGAGAAATAAATGTAGTAGATATAACAGAGGAAAAATAGATTGGTTAGAAAGACTGGGACCAGGAGCTAAAGACTGATTCTGCAGACACAAAAATACACACTCACACACTCACTCACTCGCTCAATATACCTTCCTCGCCTCATTTCTTGCCTTTGGCCGCGGCTGTACAACGAACCTCACTTAAATTCAAGATTTTTCAGAGGGTTAAACGGCCGAAGAAAAATACTTGACGCCCTCCCATGGAAAAATGTCTGTTCTCTAAAGTTTTTCTTTCATCTCCCATTTGCTTTCAGAATTATTATTATTATTTCATAAATATTATCATTATTATTATCAATTCCAATTATGTTTATTGTTTTGTAATGTTATAATTTGAGGTTATTCAGCGATGAATGTTGATATTAGTTGAAGCATTAGCTAACAGTCATTGTCTATCAGAACATTGATCACAGGGAGCTATTATCTATCAGAGCACTAATGACAGGGAGCTATTATCTATCGGAACACTAATCACAGGGAGCTATTATCTATCAGAACACTGATCACAGGGAGCTATTATCTATCAGAACAGTAATTAAAGAGGGATACTATCTATCAAAACACTAATCACAGATAGCTATTATCTATCAGAACACTAATCACAGGGAGCTATTGTCTATTGCAACACTAATCACAGAGAGCTATTATCTATCAGAGAGCATATTAGCAGTTATGCAAGCACCTACGAA
>NC_091204.1:13831510-13879010 GCF_040958095.1 Procambarus clarkii
ATGGGAGCCGGTCGGCTGAGCGGACAGCACGCTGGACTTGTGATCATGTGGTCCTGGGTTCGATCCCAGGCGCCGGCAAGAAACAATGGGCAGAGTTTCTTTCACCCTATGCCCCTGTTACCTAGCAGTAAAATAGGTACTTGGGTGTTAGTCAGCTGTCACGGGCTGCTTCCTGGGGGTGGAGGCCTGGTCGAGGACCGGGCCGCGGGGACACTGAAAGCCCCGAAATCATTTCAAGATAACCTCAAGATGGGTTAATGTTAGAGTGCAGTTATCAGCACAGACTTGAGCTTCAAGAATGAGGTGAAGTAGATCATTGAAATAGACGTCCCACAACAGAGGGCCAAGCACTCCCCCCCCCCCCCAGTCGGGTTCTGGCACTAATTGAATGGCCTTCGGATTCTGCTCCACTAAAGACCACTCTTAGTGTCCGTTTTTTTAAAATAGTCCTTTATTAGCACTAAAATTGATTCTGAGATATCTGGATATCTAGTACTTGTACCTTTGCTACTAATCCAGAGGGTCAGACGCGATCAAAGCCAACTGCTATGTCCTGAGGAACAACACAGCTGATCTTGGACTCATCTTGAGAGTGATGCCACTTAGAGGAGATATTTAGCAAGAGATCAGCACCACATTGACCTTTTCTTTAAACCATTTTGTCGATTATATAGCCCTCGATGATGGTAAAAATGTCTCATTTGCTGAGAGCTTAATGTCTCAAGAATTTTACCAGTTAGTGCAAAAGAGTGACAATGAACTGTTGTTCTGTAGTAACCGATCACTGAATGGTTCTTCTGTTTGTGTACTGGAACATCATCTGCGTTCTTCCATGCGGAGGGTCAAGTTCCTTGAGCTAGGCAGAATTGAAAGAAGTGTGTGGAAGGTGAAGGAGTCGTGTAGGTCAGCACAGGTGCGTTTTGGGCTGACTTCGTCTGGCTCCGCAGCCTTCAAGACAATCGACTTGAGAATGGTCCAGGACGGACCGAAACGTTGTCGTCCCTTCACCTTCTAGTGTGTGGTCTGGTCAACATCAACTTACTTCTTTCGAGTGTTTTATGGAGATGGTGAACTTCAACTTGATGAATTTCAGGTTGAGCTTCAGGTTGAACTTCAGGTTGAACTTCAGGTTGAACTTCAGGTTGAACTTCAGGTTGAACTTCAGGTTGAACTTCAGGTTGAACTTCAGGTTGAACTTCAGGTTGAGCGGACACAAGTTGACGTACCTCTTCAATCCTCTTTGATGCAGTGCTTGGAACAAGACGTGGAGGTTGTCGTTCAGAATTAGGGACTTGAATCTTGAAAGAAAAACGGTTTGAAAGAAGGTCAGCCTTTTTGTGATTGCTGTTCTGTCCTCCAGGTTTTGAGGCGGGACTTTATTCTCAGATAAATATCCCTGTCAGTCTTTACCCAGGGACCACCAGACTATAGATCCAACTCTTCCGGGCGCAAATTTTCTTCGAGTTTCTGATTCCCAAAGGAATATAGCCCACTCTCGAATCTCTATTATGTGAAAAAAAACGTCCTTTATGTTTCTGAGCCGAAGAATGCCTTTTAAATCTCTAGGCCTTGTTTTTGGCTTCATCTGCCAATCAGCAGCGTTATCCAAACCAAGGCTGATCTGATCTGTAGCTGATCAATATACGATTGGTGAGAGCGTTTGCCTGACCGTTCATATCTTCCTGGAACAGAGCATTCCAGTCACTTGCTTCAAGCTCAGAGAGGACTCCCCTGTTCCCCCTGTCCCAGAGAAAGGTAGTTCGAATAGATTCTTCACCTTGATCTGTCGGGATAGCCAGAGTGGTAAAGACAGCCTGATGGTCCGATGAACCAACATATCCCCAGAGATGCTGCAAGCTCAGTTACGACCGGATTACGAGCCTGATATGTGGGCTGGAAAGCCCCCCAAAAACTCTACGTTGAAAGAATGCTAAGAGTTGACCCAACTCCCTGTGTGAGGTACTGCTTGACCTCACAGTTATAATAAGTTGTTATATTTTCCAGTTTTTGTCTGTACCTGTTCCTCTTCACTGCTCCCTTCCCATACTCCTGCCCTGTCCTCCCTTCCTACCTTCACGCCTCCCTCCCTCTTCCCCTCCCACATGTCTGGGGTGGCCGGCTCGCCTCACCCTCCCACCGGGGTAGACCTCCATTACTTCTCATAATACCTTCATCAATGTATATTAAGGTCGAGCCTGATTAGCAACCTGCAGCAAGGTCCCCCCCCCCCGTCCCCGAGCCGCGGAGGGGGGGGGGGGTAGTGGAGGGGCAGGTTGGGGGGAGGAGGGAACGCGCAGGGGAGATGAGAGAGGGAAGGGGAGAGGGGGAAAAAGAGGTAGGGAGGGAGTGGGTGGAAAGGGAAGTAGGAGAGCGAAAGTGGGGATTCAATGGGGTGTAGGAGACTAGAAAATATGGAAGAGGGAGGAGAGGTCAACATGGCAGGTGTGGAACAGGAGGAGGAGGAGGGGAGTGAAGAGAGAAACATTGCATAGGATGCCACTACAACACCCCACTACTCCCAGAACCACCACTACAACACCCCACTACTCCCAGAACCACCACTACAACACCCCACTACTCCCAGAACCACCACTACAACACCCCACTACTCCCAGAACCACCACTACAACACCCCACTACTCCCAGAACCACCACTACAACACCCCACTACTCCCAGAACCCCCACTACAACACCCCACTACTCCCAGAACCACCACTACAACACCCCACTACTCCCAGAACCACCACTACAACACCCCACTACTCCCAGAACCCCCACTACAACACCCCACTACTCCCAGAACCAAAACTACAACACCCCACTACTCCCAGAACCACCACTACAACGTCCCACTACTCCCAGAACCAAAACTACAACACCCCACTACTCCCAGAACCACCACTACAACGTCCCACTACTCCCAGAACCACCACTACAACGTCCCACTACTCCCAGAACCCCCACTACAACACCCCACTACTTCCAGAACCACCACTACAACACCCCACTACTCCCAGAACCACCACTACAACACCCCACTATTCCCAGAACCACCACTACAACGTCCCACTACTCCCAGAACCACCACTACAACGTCCCACTACTCCCAGAACCCCCACTACAACACCCCACTACTCCCAGAACCACCACTACAACACCCCACTACTCCCAGAACCACCACTACAACGACCCACTACTCCCAGAACCACCACTATAACGTCCCACTACTCCCAGAACCACCACTACAACACCCCACTACTCCCAGAACCACCACTATAACGTCCCACTACTCCCAGAACCACCACTACAACACCCCACTACTCCCAGAACCACCACTACAACGTCCCACTACTCCCAGAACCACCACTACAACGTCCCACTACTCCCAGAACCACCACTACAACACCCCACTACTCCCAGAACCACCACTACAACGTCCCACTACTCCCAGAACCACCACTACAACACCCCACTACTCCCAGAACCACCACTACAACGTCCCACTACTCCCAGAACCACCACTACAACACCCCACTACTCCCAGAACCACCACTACAACACCCCACTACTCCCAGAACCACCACTACAACACCCCACTACTCCCAGAACCACCACTACAACACCCCACTACTCCCAGAACCCCCACTACAACACCCCACTACTCCCAGAACCACCACTACAACACCCCACTACTCCCAGAACCACCACTACAACACCCCACTACTCCCAGAACCACCACTACAACACCCCACTACTCCCAGAACCCCCACTACAACACCCCACTACTCCCAGAACCACCACTACAACACCCCACTACTCCCAGAACCACCACTACAACACCCCACTACTCCCAGAACCACCACTACAACACCCCACTACTCCCAGAACCACCACTACAACACCCCACTACTCCCAGAACCACCACTACAACACCCCACTACTCCCAGAACCACCACTACAACACCCCACTACTCCCAGAACCACCACTACAACGTCCCACTACTCCCAGAACCACCATTTCCATCATCACCAGAACCTACACTACACCTCCACAACCGCCTTGACCACCCACCTGCCACCATAACCTGCACCATTAAATCCGTTTACCTGAAATCACAACAAACACACCTGCAAGGGTCAATAAGACAAAAAAACTCCGCTGACAGGTGCGCCGAGTCACCGACACTCATTAGTGGTATGTGATCTATCATAGCTCAGACGCCCCCCCCACCCACCCCCCCACCCCCCCCCCCCCCCCACCCCCCCACTCACTCAACTCCTTTCACTTCCCCCTGCCAACATACCACGTCAACGCCCCAACCCCCCCAACCCCCGCCCACTCATAACCCTCCCACGTCAGCCTCATTACGCTCTCCTCCGTCAAGTTTCTTACGCCAGCTCAAGACCTTCACTACTGGTTCCAGTCTCTTCCCCTGAAGTCGGGGGAAGAGACTGGATCGTCTCACTCCACCTGAATTTCCTTCTTCTCTTCACCCTGAATCAGTTTTCCTTCTCAGCGACATCAAGTTCCTTTAAGAACTACATCAAGTTCCCTTCTGAACAATGTCAAGTTTCCTTCTCACCCTCCTCGTCAAATTTCCATATCTTACTACAAGTTAATTTCCCCGTTATATCCCACGTCAAGTTCCCTTCTCACCCGACGTCAACTTCCCTTCTCTCTCACATTTCCTACCAGTCGCACTCCACGGCAAGTGTTGCCTTTCTCATTCCACGTCGATTCCCTTCTAACCCGACGTCAAGTTTATTTCTCATTCCACGTTGCTATGATTTGAGAAGGTAATTATCAGCATAAATGAACACCGGTGAACAGTGAGAGAGAGAGAGAGAGAGAGAGAGAGAGAGAGAGAGAGAGAGAGAGAGAGAGAGAGAGAGAGAGAGAGAGAGAGAGAGAGAGAGAGAGAGAGAGAGAGAGAGAGAGAGAGAGAGAGAGAGAGAGAGAGAGAGAGAGAGAGAGAGAGAGAGAGAGAGAGAGAGAGAGAGAGAGAGAGAGAGAGAGAGAGAGAGAGAGAGAGAGAGAGAGAGAGAGACAGACAGAGACAGAGAGAGAGAGAGCCCAAAGTTCTAGACCATATATGAAAGAAGAGGAAGCAAAGAGTGTCACGTTCCTCACCTAGTTGTGCTTGCGGGGGTTGAGCTCTGGCTCTTTGGTCCCGCCTCCTCCACATATGCCTTGTTCAGGTATTAAGCTCTATATTACCTGTACGGTAATATTTAGTGAGCATCTATTGATTAATAAATTTGATCTGAAATTAGGTATTCATTTTCAAATTTTCATTCTTTGGTGATTTTTCAATTATTTTTTAACGACGAACTCTGTAAATTAGTCACGAAATTATCTCCACCCTGGTGATAATTGACTATAACTAGCGTTACATTGTCAAGTTGCCTCCTCACCCCTGTCAAGTTGCCTCTACACCCCTGTCAAGTTGCCTCCTCACCTCTGTCAAGTTGCCTCCTCACCCCTGTCAAGTTGCCTCTACACCCCTGTCAAGTTGCCTCCTCACCCCTGTCAAGTTGCCTCCTCACCTCTGTCAAGTTGCCTTCTCACCCCTGTCAAGTTGCCTCCTCACCCCTGTCAAGTTGCCTCTACACCCCTGTCAAGTTGCCTCCTCACCGCTGTCAAGTTGCCTCCTCTCCCCTGTCAAGTTACCTCCTCACCCCTGTCAAGTTGCCTCTACACCCCTGTCAAGTTGCCTCCTCACCCCTGTCAAGTTGCCTCCTCGCCCCTGTCAAGTTGCCTCCTCACCCCTGTCAAGTTGCCTCCTCACCCCTGTCAAGTTGCCTCCTCACCCCTGTTAAGTTGCCTCTACACCCCTGTCAAGTTGCCTCTACACCCCTGTCAAGTTGCCTCCTCACCCCTGTCAAGTTGCCTCTACACCCCTGTCAAGTTACCTTCTGATCCTACGTCAAGCTCTTCATTCAAATCTTTTCTGCATCATTTCATCACTTATATTAAAATTCCTCTCCCTTACTCTCACTCAGACCCCAGTTGCATCTCCCCCTTCCTCACTCTCACTCACTCTCACTGTCCTCCTCCTCCTCTCACTCTCATTGTCCCCCTCCACCTCTCACTCTCACTGTCCTCCTCCTCTCACTCTCACTCTCCCCTTCCTACTCACTCTCACTCTCACTCTCCCCCTCCTCCTCACTCTCACTCTCCCCCTCCTACTCACTCTCACTCTCCCCCTCCTCCTCACTCTCACTCTCCCCCTCCTATTCACTCTCACTCTCACTGTCCTCCTCCTCTCACTCTCACTGTCCCCCTCCTACTCACTCTCACTCTCCCCAACCATCACTCTGAGGAAGAGTGACAGGGTGCCAGGAGAGGGAGTGAGAGCAGCAGACGTGTCACGGAGACATTATATTGTAAATATGTGTAAATGTAAATATAATCCCCCCATCAGAGGTAAACAGTGACTCAAATGCCTTAAAAGTGTCCACATTGGACGACACGAGCACGTCTGTGGGGGTCAGGTGGGGGTCAGGTGGGGTCAGGGGGTGTCAGGGGGGGTCAGGTGGGGGTCAGGTGGGGTCAGGGGGTGTCAGGGGGGGTCAGGTGGGGTCAGGTGGGGTCAGGTGGGGTCAGGTGGGGGTCAGGTGGGGTCAGGTGGGTCAGGTGGGGGTCAGGTGGGTCAGGTGGGGGTCAGGTGGGGTCAGGTGGGTCAGGTGGGGGTCAGGTGGGGTCAGGTGGGGTCAGGGGGTCAGTGTGCAGGGTTGGACGTGAAGGAAAAGGAACTGGAGAGAGATGGAAGACGAATATTAGTAATAAGAAGCGTAGTAAGAGGAGATAGAGATGGAACGTGAAGATTTGTTATGAAATGGGAAGATAAAGATAGGTGTTTGACGAGGAAGAGAGAGAGAGAGAGAGAGAGAGAGAGAGAGAGAGAGAGAGAGAGAGAGAGAGAGAGAGAGAGAGAGAGAGAGAGAGAGAGAGAGAGAGAGAGAGAGAGAGAGAGAGAGAGAGAGAGAGAGAGAGAGAGAGAGAGAGAGAGAGAGAGAGAGAGAGAGAGAGAGAGAGAGAGAGAGAGAGAGAGAGAGAGAGAGAGAGAGAGAGAGAGAGAGAGAGAGAGAGAGAGAGAGATGAACGAGAAAGAAAGGTCTAGGAAAGATGGCAAAGGACTTGCAAATGGAACGGATGATAGGAAACAAGAAAATAATAGGCAGAGGAAGACGGAGATTCAGATAGATGTGTATTTTAGGAGTACGAAAGAGAAGGAGGAGGAGGAGAAGGAAGAGAAGAAGAAGGAGGGTTAAATGGGTGGAAGACGTTGGAGCAAGGAGAGGGGAGGACTCGACAGCACGTCAGGTCAACATGGTCAGTCCAAATATTCAACATAAAGCTCCACTTTTCAGAAATTATGAATGTCACAGAGGTAGTGAGAAGGAGGGACTCACGCAGAAGGGATTACACGTGGGAGGGGTTGTGCTGGTGGGAGGGGAGGTGGGAGGGGAGGTGGGAGGGGTTGTGGTGGTGGGAGGGGAGGTGGGAGGGGTTGTGGTGGTGGGAGGGGAGGTGGCAGGGGTTGTGGTGGTGGGAGGGGAGGTGGGAGGGGTTGTGGTGGTGGGAGGGGAGGTGGGAGGGGTTGTGGTGGTGGGAGGGCAGGTGGGAGGGTTGGTAGGTGGGATGGAAAGTAGTGGTGGAAGATGGGAAGGTAGGAACAAGTGCCAGAAAGGAACGGAAGCAGGGGGAAAGGGAGGGTGGGTGAGGAGGAGAAAGCCAGGGGGGGGCTGTAACAGTGAGAGGATATGGTGGTGGCAGTAGAGATGTATGGGTAGTGGAACTAACCGGAACATGAAGAGGCTAATACCAGACAATCATGTGAACAAGATCCCTAGTGTGATAGTCCCCTGCTTGTCGGATAATGATAAGAGCTTTGAGAGACAAGAGACAATGAGACAAGAGCTTTGTCTCTTTGGTCCCGCCTCTCAACTGTCAATCAACAGGTGTACAGGTTCCTGAGCCTACTGGGCTCTATCATACCTATATTTGAAACTATGTATGGAGTCAGCCTCCACCACATCACTTCCTAGTGTATTCCATTTATTAACTACTCTGACACTGAAAAAATTCTTTCTAATGTCTCTGTGGCTCATGTGGGTACTAAGTTTCCACCTGTGTCCCCTTGTTCGTGTCCCTCCTGTGCTGAAGAGTTTGTCTTTGTCCACCCTGTCAATTCCCCTGAGAATTTTGTAGGTGCTTTGTGTGTGTGTGTGTGTGTGTGTGTGCGTGTGCGTGTGCGTGTGCGTGTGTGTGTGTGTGTGTGTGCGTGCGTGTGTGTGTGTGTGTGTGTGTGTGTGTGTGTGTGTGTGTGTGTGTGTGTACTCACCTAGTTGTGCTTGCGGGGGTTGAGCTCTGGCTCTTGTGTGTGTGTGTTTACAGGATATGTGTAAACTGGTCAGAATTGCATTTCACCTTTGTAAACTCACATTAATGACACTATGTAAAAGACACCTCGGACATTGTTTTTATTTAGGACCAACGTATAATTAGTTTTAATTTAGTTCATTTATTATGCACCCCATACCCATCTTGTGGGCGGTAGTGGAAAGGGTTACAGAGGCACATAATGGGCTCAGGGACTGAACCCCACAATTCATTTAGCTTAGCAAGTTACAATCTTGATGAGCTAGTTACAAAATTCAGTATATGTCATCACATCAACAATGGGTTCGAGATCTACCACAAGTACAGTTTTTAAATGCAACTGACATATGTGGAGAGCCTAGTGCCACAATTGATATGTTTGTCCTGCACACCGCCCCCCATCCAGTGGGCAGCGGGGGACAGAGGTATATCTATGCATTTATGTATTTATGTATGTAGGTTAGCTTAGCATTTTAAAAGCACTACAATCACCTTCAGTGGTTGATTGTTCAATAAATCCCTGAACTATATGTTTAACAGATCTCTCACCCTGTCCATGGAGGACAGATGAAAAGGTATATATATGTTGGTTAGCATTGTAAATGCCTGGCCACGTCTGTGGTAGAAAAAAAATAATAAAAAATTCAGTGTACCCCGCCCGCCCTCCGACCCCCCCCCCCGCCCTCCGCCCCCCCCCCCCCGCCCGCCCCCCGCCCCCCCCCCCCCCCCCCCGCCCAGTGGGTGTGTCTTGCTTCAACACCACGCCTTTAATATCTCGCTTCTCTACCATCTCAACACCCAAAGATTTCTCCAGATTTTCACATCCCCGCCCACACTCCCGCCCGTACTAAAATCCCACGCCCACAGCCACGCCCATTTTCAACACCGCAGGGAAATCATCAGCAACTTATGCTGGATTAGCCAGCTTAAGTTGGCTAATCAGCATAATTTATCAGCAAAGATTAGCCAGCATAAGCCTTTAGAAATCTGAATAGAAAATCATTCAGGACATTACACACACAGATCACACTAACGTGAGGCATCGAATGAACAAATCCACAAGGGCCGTGACGAGGATTCGAACCTGCGTCCGGGAGCATCCCAGACACTGCCTTAATCGACTGAGCTACGACAGGGTAAAAGAGTTGAAACCGAAGTTCTACTGAACTTACTGGATCCCGTAGCCTCTCCGAGGCACAAACTATTGTGAACATATGTGATATTTATCACATATGTCAGACGAATTCGGGAATATGCAGCACTTGTGTGGAGTCCATATATTGTGAAAGCGAAAATAAAGTTGGAGAAAGTCCAGAAGAATGGAACCGGACTCACACCAGTACTGAGAAGTACGAGTAGCTGGCCCTCGGGGTCACTTGAAGAGAGAACTGTAAGGAAGAAGAAAGAAGAGAAGGAAGAGAAGAAGGAAGAAGAAGAAGGAAGAGGAGGAGGAGGAGGGAAAAGAAAGAGGAGGCCCCGTACTATATAGTGCCCGAGACATATAATTCCCCAGTGTACTGGGAAGACTAGACTACTAAAGACTATTTGGAATTTAAGTTACATAAACAGATGGACACAGGCGGGACCAACGAGCCAGAGCTCAACCCCCACAAGCACAACTAGGTGAGTACAGGTGGAAACAGAGTAACCAAATGAGCCACAGGCGCATTAGAAATAATTTTGTTAATGTGAAAAAATGAACAAAACGAATGCATTAAGAAGTGATGCGTTGGAGGCAAACATCATATGCAGTTTCATATATATATATATATCACACGATCCAATAGGCTTGGGAAACGGTACACCAGTTAATTAAAGGTTGACAGGCCGGACCAGAGAGCTAAAGCTTAACTCCCAAAAACGTAATTAAGTATATTTAGAGACATTCTACCACGTAAATACCTACTTCCACGCCCACACTCACACACCACGCCCACATCCACACCCACGCCCACATCCACACCCACGCCCACATCCACACCCACGCCCACACTCACACACCACGCCCACATCCACACCCACGCCCACATCGACACACCACGCCCACATCCATACCCACGCCCACATCCACACACCACGCCCACATCCACACCCACGCCCACATCCACACCCACGCCCACATCCACGCCCACATCCACACCCACGCCCACATCCACACCCACGCCCACATCCACACCCACGCCCACATCCACACCCATGCCCACATCCACACCCACGCCCACACACGATACCTCTCTCCTAGTGCTTAAACTAAAATCTTTCTCATACGACCAATTTGAAACAAAAATCATTTGCATTCTGTTTTCGCAGATGACAAGACTCACACACAGTAACGCGTGTCTCCAGTGTTCCCGCCTGGCACTCCAACTCCAGGGTTTGTCCCCAGTGTGATTTTGTAAATATTTTATCAATTAACTAGGTGGTGCCCAGATCGACTCGAGGAACCCCAGGTCCGTCTCTGTTTGTCTCTGTTTTTTCTGTCTTTCTCTCCCGTTTTTTTCTGTCTTTCATCCCCAGCAAGGGTTCCATGCTGGGGATGCATATTCAAGAGTGGGTCTCACCGTCGTTGTATATAGGGTCCGGAATGACCCTTTGTCCAAATTTCTGAAGGATACAAGGGCGTTGTATACCATATGCAGTCGTTTAATTTTGGTAATGTGGACTTCTGGCATCAGTTTTGGGGATATGTACTCTCCCAGGTCTTTCTTCATTTCTGATTGAAGAATTTGTCTTCCCTGCATCATATACTGATGTACTAGCTTTTGCACTACAGTTCCAATCCTCATAACTTTACATTTGGCTGGGTTAAATTCTAGCAGCCATTTTTCAGACCACTTCTGAAGTGTGTCTAAATCCCTTTTGCAATCCATCACAATCTATCGTGTCCTGACTCTTTGTATTAAATTTGCATCACCTGCAAACATTGATATGAAGGAGCAAATTTCTCCTGTCAGGTCATTGACATATATTAAAAACAGGATGGGCCTTAGAACCTCCCCTTGTGGTACTCCACTTGTAACCTCTCTCCACTCTGAAGTCTCTGCTCTCACTGTAACCCTTTGCTTCCGTCCTGACAGATACTCACTAAGTCTCCTTAGAACTCTTCCCGATACACCAGCTTGCTTCTCTTCTTCTGAGTGAGAGTCTTTCATAAGATATCGTATCGAATGCTTTCTGACAGTCAGGGAATATGCAGTCTGCCCATCCCTCTATCTTGTTTGTTTCAAACTCCAGCAAGATTTTCCTTTATCAAGAACCAAGAACCAGAACCGCCAGCAAGAACCATGCTGGTGCCATGTGTCAAAATTGATCTGTTCTAGATGTTCTACTGGCCGGCTCCGGATCAGTCTCTCTACCAGCTTGCAGGGGATATTTGTTGATGATACGGGTCTGTGGTTTAGCAGTTTCTATCTTCTCTCATTAATTTTAGGTCTAGGCTAATACGCATCAGACGAGGGAGTGGGGAATAGTAGGGAGGACGAGGGGACGGGAGTGGGGGATGGTGGTAGGACGAGGGGACGAGGGATTGGGGGATGGTGGTAGGACGAGGGGACGAGGGATTGGGGGATGGTGGTAGGACGAGGGGACGAGGGATTGGGGGATGGTGGTAGGACGAGGGGACGGGGGATTGGGGGATTGGGGGATGGTGGTAGGACGAGGGGACGGGGGATTGGGGAATGGTGGTAGGACGAGGGGACGGGGGATTGGGGGATGGTGGTAGGACGAGGGGACGGGGGGGATTGGGGGATGGTTGGTAGGACGAGGGGACGGGGGATTGGGGGATGGTGGTAGGACGAGGGGACGGGGAACTGTGGGGGAGGATGAGGGGACGTGGGGGTGCTGGGGAGGACGAGGGGACAAGGGAGTGGGGAAGGGTAGTAAGGACTAGGGACGGGGGAGTGGGGAAGGGTAGGGAGGACGGGGGGGGACAGGAGAGGGTTGCTGAGGCTAAGCATCGAGCAGACGTTGCTGAGCCACAGCAATGCGTGGCCGGGCACAGCTAGTCAGAATAATATAACTCAGCCAAGTCAATATAATTGCCAAACCTACATTAATACTACGTTAATACATTTGCCAATTGGGTTAATACAATTGCCAGTCAAATTAATACAATTGCTACTCAAGTTCATATAAATGCCGGATTCAGAACAATAAATATGCCAAGCAGGCAAATATTGCCTAACTGCCTAGAGAAATACACATTTACCTGAATTTACCTGAGAGCCATTATCTCTCTCTAGTAGCCTCGATGAGGACAGAAAGCTTGCAGACTCATCTCTTTACACCTGTTGCCTCTGTTCACCTAGCAGTAATTAAGAAATTGAACAAATTCACAAGGGCCGTGTCGAGGGTTCGAACCTAAGTCCGAGAGGTTGCCAGACGCTGCCTTAATTTAGTTAGGAACTTGGTTGTTAGTCAAGTGCTGTGGGTCGCTTTCTGAGGACTGGTCAAATATTATTCACATAAGAGAAAACTTCGAATTTCCCAAGCAACAAGAAACAAGGGTCCCCAGTACAGAATGAATTAACTACTGAAGTTAGGCCAGACTAATACAAATGTTTGAGTGTGGCTAATAAAAACTAATAGGTTTTTATTATTATGAAAATCAAACATATACATATGCATGAGTTAGGTCAATGTAACTACTGAAGTTATGCCAAATATAAATATGTGTTTGAAATGTAAATAGTAAAGTCTTGCTAAAATATATAATAATCATTCAGAGTATATATTCTTTGGATATATATATGACTGGTATTGTAAGGGGAGTTGGTAGTATAGTTGGGCTCATGAAGTTTGTCAGTCAAATGCACTAACATGAGATTCTTCATATGTCCAAACTGAAATTATTTTTTCCAGCACCCCACCTCCCCTATACGTCCAGCACCCCATCTCCCTCATACGTCCAGCACCCCATCTCCCTCATACGTCCAGCACCCCACCTCCCCTATACGTCCAGCACCCCATCTCCCTCATACGTCCAGCACCCCACCTCCCCTATACGTCCAGCACCCCATCTCCCTCATACGTCCAGCACCCCACCTCCCCTATACGTCCAGCACCCCACCTCCCCTATACGTCCAGCACCCCATCTCCCTCATACGTCCAGCACCCCACCTCCCCTATACGTCCAGCACCCCATCTCCCTCATACGTCCAGCACCCCATCTCCCTCATACGTCCAGCACCCCACCTCCCCTATACGTCCAGCACCCCATCTCCCTCATACGTCCAGCACCCCACCTCCCCTATACGTCCAGCACCCCATCTCCCTCATACGTCCAGCACCCCATCTCCCTCATACGTCCAGCACCCCACCTCCCCTATACGTCCAGCACCCCATCTCCCTCATACGTCCAGCACCCCACCTCCCCTATACGTCCAGCACCCCATCTCCCTCATACGTCCAGCACCCCATCTCCCTCATACGTCCAGCACCCCACCTCCCCTATACGTCCAGCACCCCACCTCCCCCATACTTCACCCACCTCCATCACACCCCCCACATACTCCATCCCCACCCCCACCACCTCCATAACTCCCACTCCCATCACCTCTTTCACTCCCAGGCTAACTACCTCCCCTCCCCACACCCCACACCCCAACTCCTCCCCCACCACTCCCCCACCATGAAGAGTCTGAGCAAGGCGTGCAATACATCATGTTCGAACAACCAGGGACTCTGTAACCGAACAAGCCAAGATCATGTTGCTGATTGGACTACCTGACAGCTCTTTAAAATGCAGTCATGGCTTATGCGCCGGCAAGTTGATAATTATTAAAATTTGCATTTCAATAGCCGCCTGCCAAATGGTGGATGCAACGGCTGGTTAAAGAGAGGAGTATGGCCCTTACCGTCGCCAGGGATAAGGACCATTATGGCGATAATCTCAGGTCATCCTTTATGACCTGGTAATATGGAGATATTATTGTAGTTAACACAATCGCTGAAGACGAGAGTACGGGCAGCGGTGCACACAAGCCCTGAAAGGCAACAGGTATTCCACCCGCCTCCTTACAAAAGCCCGCACTGTATTTGGTATCAATAAATATCCACCTGGCTATTGGAAACTGTGGGTCAGCATCTAGCCCACTTCGACCGCTGGAAAACCTGCTAGCGTCGTCTCGGGCGGGGTCTGGAAGGCCCCTTGCCCCAGGCTCCAGGCGAGGTCTGGACACGCGAGACCACGTGACACTGCTGATTTATGATAATTAGTTAATTAAAAGCGAACACGGCCGACTAAGTAGAGGGTGCAGGGCCGTGTTTGTTTATCCAGAGCTTAGCCAGGCCCCCTCGATTCTCCCGCGTCGTAACTGGAACATTTTACAGGACGCCTGCTGGAACCTGACAGCCGGGGGGAGGAGGAGGGAAGATCAGCCACCACTTTTCACTATCCTACCTTGTTATGCTCCAGGAGGAAGAGGTCTTGAGGTCACTGGTCCTCAGGGAGGCGGCCCAGAAAACGGGGCTTGGAGCTGGGACAAGAGGACGTGACGTCAGGGAGGTGACGTCGAGGACACGACGTCGAGGACGCGACGTCGAGGACACGACGTCGAGGGTGTGGAGACATCAAGGTGTGGAGTCCAGGGGAAAAAGTGACTTCTACTTACGAGGTGGAGTCGAGAGTCAGGTTGTCTGGAGCGACGTGGGAAGGGAGACGTTGAAGGGCAAGTCAACTTGCAAGTTGACTTGTAGGGAGGATAACATCAAGGGTAAATTGACTTGGAGGGTGGTGGTGTCAAGGGTAAGTTGACTTGTAGGGAGGCGGCGTGAAGGGTAAATTAGACTTTAGGGAAGTTTTGGACGCGGTTCAGCTTAGACTTAAGACATTATTGGTTCAATGTCTTAAATAACTGTTTATTTTTTGCTATTCTTTTCCAATTCACTCTTTCCCTTGGTCTTTTTTTTTGTATACATTAGTCCATATTCTTCCAATATATGTTCATATTCTTAAGCTACTATTCTTAAGCTACTCTTAAGCTTAAGTCCCTACTTTTCTCGCTCAAGTTCTGCTGCCCCATCTCCTCTTTTTTTTTTTTTTGTTTGCGCACTTTATGCCATTTTTGCTTGTTCTTTAATGTTCTTGCTACCCTCCCCCCCTCCCCCCCCCCTTCCCTTAGTTGTTGAGAGGTGAGGTGATGCATAAACAAGCGAGGAGGTGTTGCGTGTTTACACTGCCGGGTCCGGGGTCGAGGTCCACTCATAAAGAAACCAGCTTGCATGCTCCCTTCCTCCTCCCCCCCCCCCTTTCCTCCTCCCCATGTAGTCACCTATTTGTGCCTGCAGGATCGAGCTTTAGATCGTGGATGGCGGTTTTCCATCTGTATGTTGTCTAATGCAATGAGCTCTGATCTACGTCCGGATCATATCTAGTTTTAAATTTATGACTGGAAGGGGGGAATTATCAGGGGGAAAGCACCAAGTAATTACGACTATATAGCACTGGGAAGGGGTCAGGATAAGGATTTGGGATGGGACGGAGGGGAAGGAATGGTGCCCAACCACTTGAATGGTCGGGGATTGAACGCCGACCTGCATGAAGCGAAACCGCCGTTCTACCGTCCAACCCAAGTAGTTGGGTCATTTATGACTGGAGTTTGCTTCTAAAATCTTCTCCGTTAGTTCGTTCCACTTTTTCACTATTCTTAAGCTAAAAGAAAACTTTGTAACATCTCTATGACTCATCTGAGTCTCAAGCTTCCATCAGTGTCCTATTGTACTATTGGTATACATCGTGAACATTTCCTCTTTTTCCTCTCTGTCAGTCCCCCCCTAAGTATTTTATACATCCCTATCATGTCCCCACACCTTTTACTCTCTTCTCTTTTCTAGCGTCGTCAGGTTAATTTTTTCAGTCTCTATTCATTACCAATTCCTCGAAATTCTGGGACAAACCTTTTTACAAACCTCGAAACTGTATAGAGTTTCCTTATGTATTTTATTTGATGGGGACTCCACGATGGGACGGCATATTCTAAAACTGGTCTCACGTACCTAAATGCCTCCTTATTTAGTTCCTGAACGGTGAAGAAAGACAACCCCTTTCCGGAGTCTTAAGAGCAAGTTTACGCACACTCCTGTAAATTTAATAAATGGAATGCATTAGGCAGTGATGTGGTGGAGGCTGACTCCATACACAGTTTCAAATCTTGATATGAAAGAGCCCAGTAGGCTCAGGAACCTGTACACCAGTTGATTGACGGTTGAGAGGCGGGACCAAAGAGCCAGAGTTCAACCCCCGCAAGCACAACTAGATGAGTACTCCTAATTGTTCTAGCGCACTTAATTACTCTCGAATGGCAGTGCTAGGGAGCCGATGGCTGAGCGGACAGAACACTGGACGCGTGATCCTGCGGTCTTGGGTTCGATCCCGGGCGCCGGCGAGAAACAATGGGCAGAGTGTCTTTCACCCTGATACCTAGCAGTAAATAGGTACCAGGGAGTTAGTCAGCTGTCACGGGCTGCTTCCTGGGGGTGGAGGCCTGGTCGAGGACCGGGCTGCGGGGACGCTAAGCCCCGAAATCATCTCAAGGTAACCTCAAGATACAAGGGTGTAGATGACTAAGGGAAGGAAGTTGGAGAAGGCAAAATCGCACTTTTCCCGTTGGGAAGGACTTGAAGGTTTGAGAAGGAAAAAGGGATAAATGAAAGGGAGAACTAGAATAGTATAAATAGAATAGGATAAATAGAATAGGATAAATAGAATAGGATGAATAAGTTAATAGAAGGAAGTTGGGATAGAGCTAGGAAAGAAGGTAGAGCTGCCACCATCCATTTACTTAGTTTAAAGATTAGAAATGTAGCATGTCTCTTTCAAACATGTTATCTCAAAGTGAAGATATCATGTAATCCTTCATATAATTAATCTTTAGCAAATGATCTTTTAGTGAGTGCTATTCACTCTCTTTACGCCTTCAGCTTTATGGTATCAATCTAGAGTAAAAACAATTATTCACATATATTAAACTGACATTTATTTCACCCTTTGCATATTAATTCAATTGCCAATAGTAGTGTAGCCACAAGAAACTGAGAACCTACTATGCAAAAGACACATCAAACACTTTATGTAGGGCAGACGTAAATCTGTGTATCTATGTATTTACGTATGTAGGTTAGCTTAGCATTTTAAAAGCACCGAATCACCTTCTGTGGTTGAGTGTTCAATAAACCCTTGAACTATATGTTTAACACATCTCTAACCCTGTCCATGGAGGACAGAAGAAAATTTATATATGCTGGTTAGCATTGTAACTGTGTGGCCACGTCTGTGGTAGAAAATAATAATAATAATAGAAAAACAAATTCACAAAACATGCAATATGGGAAACACAGAATACATCACTTTACATTCATAAGTCAGCAGGTGTGTGCTTGGGAGGATGCAGGATCCAAGAAACGACAGTAGAACGTCTGATTGCAACTCTTTTGACCATGTCGTAGCTCAATCGATTAAGGCAGCGTCTGGGATGATCTCGTCCGTAGGTTCGAATCCTCGTCACGGCCCTTGTGGATTTGCTTATGACTCGGCTATGGGGAGCTGGACAAGGCTCCGCCAGCGGTCTGGGGAACCCTTAAAGTGATCTTGGTCTTAAATATGGAACTTTGGTGTTATTCCTAAGTTAGGTTTGGTTTTATGTCCTCTCTCAGGCTCTTTCCTCTGAATTTTTTTCTCTGAATTTTCTTTTCTCTGAATTTTCTTTTCTCTGATTTTTTTCTCTGAATTTTCTTTTCTCTGATTTTTTTTCTCTGAATTTTCTTTTCTCTGAATTTAGAGTCTTTTCTCTAGTCGTTGTAGGGAGGCAGTTTCCATTCATCGCACACTGTCATTTTGGTCTTGTGAATCATGTTCCTATTTCCATCACCTTTTACTTGCTGGTGTTGAACTCTATTAGCCATATCTCGGACCATCTCTGTAGCTTGTTTAAGTCATCTTGAAAAATCTTACAATCACTATCTTTCTCTCACTGCGTTCATTGTAATGCAGCTAGGTTGGTCTCACCACTTGGGCTGGACGGTAGAGCGACGGTCTCACTTCACTCAGGTCGGTGTTTAATTCCCGACCGTCCACAAGTGGTTGGGCACCATTCCTTCCCCCCGTCCCATCCCAAATCCTTATCCTGACCCCTTCCAAGTGTCATATAGTCGTAATGGCTTGGTGCTTTCCCCTGATAATTCCCTCCCTGGTCTCATCACCAAGTCTCTGGTGTACCCGTAGTAACCTCAGCCACCCCAACACTGCCCCGGCAACTCATGTCTATCCATTGCCACTAGTCTGTGTCTGTTTGTGTTGAAATTGAAATTGAAATAAGTTTATTGAGGTAAAATACACACAAAGGGATGAGGTAGCTCAAGCTATTCTCACCCCGTTCAGTACAACGTGTTAGTACATACATAGACACACATCACAAACTCTGTTTGTGTTTGTCCGCATCTGTTAATGTAAATACCAGTATTTAATTGAGCTCCATATGCGCTTAATTGAGCTCCATATGCGCTTAATTGAGCTCCATATGCTCTTCTTTGTTTTTTGACATTGCTTGTGTAAGACGTCTGGTTCCCCAGCTATGAATCGCTGCCACGCAGGACCAGTCAGAGCTGCCGACACTGTGGATTGTGAATCAATGTACCTTGTGTGCAAGTGACTTAAACTTCCTCGCCTGACAAGTGGCGTAAGTTATCTCATAAGCAGACGAGGAGTCACAATAACGTGGTTGAAGTATGTTGACCAGACCACACTCTAGAAAGTGAAGGGACAACGACGTTTCGGTCCGTCCTGGACCATTCTCAAGTCGATTATCTCATAACACATTCAGCTCCCGACATACACGCCTATGGCAAGGTCAATCTACGATACATTTTCAGAGAAGCTGATCTATACTAATCAATATTTGTTACTTGTGTATGTTTATTTCTCACATAAAGTTTCTCACATAGTTTCTCACATAGAAACTTGAGGAATCCTTAGGCACATAGGTGCCTAAGGATTCCTCAAGTTTCCTCGTCAGTTGCTGGGATGTCACTAGAGAGAGCATTTATCTATGTGTCTCTATCACATACCAATCACATAGGTAAATGTGTCAATCATATTTACCTATGTGTCAATCACTCCTTCACTTATGTCGATTTCTGTTCAGCCATGAAACAATTAAGATAAAAAAACAAATTTCTGTTTTGTTTTCCGGAAGATCTCAAGATAGGAGAAGAAAGTATCAATTTGCTCTGGGAGGATTGACGTAGATCCGCTCATACACTTTAGTGTCCTTATATCTCTCACTATATCACCCCATCTTAATCTATACTATCAGAGATAGCATCTGTTTTTCCTGTCTGTCTGTTTTCCCGTTTGTTTGTTTAAAGTTGAGGCCACATACCTATCTTGAGATGATTTCGGGGCTTAGCGTCGCCACGGCCCGGTCCTACATCGTCCTTTTTGTTAACCCCCCCCCCCACCAACCCACCCACCCCAGGAAGCAGCCCGTAGCAGTTGTCTAACTCCCAGGTACCTATTTACTGCTATGTAACAGGGGCATCAGGGTGAAAGGAACATTTTACCCATTTGTCTCCGCCTCCACCAGGGATTGAACCTCAGGACCACGAATCCTAAGTGCTGTCCACCCAGCTGTCAGGCGCCTAGGCTGGCCTTTCTCAAATTTGTAAGTGAAATGGTCTGGAGTGCAGGCTTGCGGACATAGGCTGGTCGGGGGCAGGCCTAAGTTAAATGATTATAGCAATATTATTAATTATTCCCCCCTTCTCCCGATTCTCAAGGATTCAATTCTAGTCAAGTGTGAAATACACTTAGCTACCAGTACATTAAAAAACATTGGAGGAGGAATAATATTTTGTGATTCAAAGTCTGCTCTTCAAGCAATCGAAAACGTCTCTTGGAAGATCGACAGCAAGAACCTCATACTACCAATTATAAATGACCTAATTGCTGTAGAGAGTAAAGGGTCTCGAATCTCCTTTGTATGGATACCTTCACACATAAATATAACCCATCATAATGAGACAGACATTGCAGCCAAATTAGCGTGTAACAAGTCTGAAGTTGAATTAGATCTAGGTATCCCCATCTCTGCTGTCAAAACTGTATTGGTCCAAACATTCAGATCTGATAGGAAAGAACTTACTGACTCCCAACGACCTGAAAGTACTAGTATAAAAAGCTATGATTTGTTCAGATCTGAAACCTACATCTATGGGCAGCACAAAACGTCCACTAGACTGTGCGACACAGTGGTTGCAAGGATCAGGTTGGGTTACCGTTACCTGTGGCAGGTGGCTGCAGGTGACGGGTCTCCCAATCCTGAGCACTCCAGTTGCAAACTCTGTGAGCAGGAACTACGGCATGATCTCCCGCACTACATCACTGAATGCCCAGTTATTAGACCTTTCAGACCAGTTAGCATGAGGTACCTGGAGCTTTGCAATTACTTTATTCACTCTCGTATTCTTGAAGTTATCCTCACAGTATACCCAAAATTTGCCAGTGCAGGCTATTAAACACATGGCTCTGTATGACTAACCATCCTGCGAGATGGGGACTTGTATTACCACTGCTACCTTATTCAATCTTGTGTTGATGATATCCTCAAAATGCTTCTGGAGTCTGCCAGTGCAGACCGCTTATCACATTCCTCTGTATGACTAACCATCCTGTGTGATGGGGATTTTTTAGCATCACCTAGTTGGATTTTTTTTTGACACACTCTACTCCACTTCATATAGTCTAGGGTAGCTGCACTAATGCAGATGTACCTCATATCTTAATAAAAAAAAAATGTTATCTCTATAACTAAATCCAGAGTTCTCCATCCCAAAGAGAAAACTCATGTCCCTATAACTTTCAAGGTCAACAACCAGAACATTGAAACGTGTAGGCAGCACAAATACCTTAGAGTTGGTATTAACAGTGACATTGTAAATGATCTACACCGTAGGTTAAAAGAAAGACTAAAACCATTGAGAACACTTACTGGTAAGAATATTGGTATCAATATTAAATATGCTAGACTATTCTATATGGTGTTTGTTAGATCTCTCGTTGATTATAATGCTCTGCACTTAATTAATTTCCCCTCCTCTGTGTTGGACAAACTTGAAGTAGTACAGAATGAGGCTATGAGGATAATTCTTGGTGCCCCAAGATGCACAAGAATCATCAACATGAGGGAAGAACTGAAGCTTCCAACCATACTAGAGAGAATCATGCAAGTCAACACTACCTTTTGCCTTAAAGTCATGAGAGACCCAACATCTCCTGCATTGCTCAGAGACAAATTATTTAGTGCTGTTAACACCCTATTGACTGGTGCCGACATACCAACTCACTCCTTTTATGATAAATGGCTGAGCAACAATGCTTACAATCTCATTAAACTTAACATTCCTTTTAAGTGCAATCTACCTGTCTCTGATATTCCTCTTTATCTGTACCCCACCATTCAAGTATCATACACACCTGTCACCAAGAAAGATAATGAGAATCTTGCTCTTCTCAAAGCTGTCACTCTTGAAACAATTGCCTCCTCCGTCGAGAGTCTAAGATCTCACGAGCACTGTGTCTACACCGACGGCTCAGTCCAGTCTTCTACTGGACGGACTGCAGCGGCATGTAGGTTTTATAGAAATAATATTTGCACGCAGACTGTCAGTGTCAGGTTAAACAACTGGCTGACCTCCACACAAGCAGAACTAGCAGCATTATACCAAGCTACCAGTACATTAAAAAACATTGGAGGAGGAATAATATTTTGTGATTCAAAGTCTGCTCTTCAAGCAATCGAAAACGTCTCTTGGAAGATCGACAGCAAGAACCTCATACTACCAATTATAAATGACCTAATTGCTGTACAGAGTAAAGGGTCTCGAATCTCCTTTGTATGGATACCTTCACACATAAATATAACCCATCATAATGAGACAGACACTGCAGCCAAATTAGCGTGTAACAAGGATGAAGTTGAATTAGATCTAGGTATCCCCATCTCTGCTGTCAAAACTGTATTGGTCCAAACATTCAGATCTGATAAGAAAGAAATTACTGACTCCCAACGACCTGAAAGTACTAGTATAAAAAGCTATGATCTGTTCAGATCTGAAACCTATATCTATGGGCAGCACAAAACGTCCACTAGACTGTGCGACACAGTGGTTGCAAGGATCAGGTTGGGTTACCGTTCAACCCGTTCTCGCACTTTCGTATAGTCAATATTGACTTATTAAATACGTGCATATGTGACATACTTAACATACTAGTTTACCTTGAAAAGCTTCATAGAAAACACCGACCTTACCTAACCTTCTTAGTATGTTAAGATAAGCATCTTATTGCTTCATAATTACAATTATTACTTAACCTATTATAGGTATAGGTTAAGTAATAATTGTAATTACGAAGCAATAAGATGCTTATCTTAACATACTAAGAAGGTTAGGTAAGGTCGGTGTTTTCCATGAAGATTTTCAAGGTAAACTAGTATGTTTAGTATGTCACTTATGCACGTATTTAATAAGTCAATATTGACTGTAAGAAAGAGCGAGAACTGGTTGTACCGTTACCTGTGGCAGGTGACGGATCTCTCAATCCTGAGCACTCCAGTTGCAAACTCTGTGAGCAGGAACTGCGGCATGATCTCCCGCACTACATCACCGAATGCCCAGTTACCAGACCATTCAGATCCGTTGGCATGAGGTACCTAGAGCTTTGCAATGACTTTATTCACTCTCGTGTTCTTGAAGATATCCTCATAATGCTCCCAGAGTCTGTCAGTGCCGGCTACTGATCACATGCCTCTGTATGACTAACCATCCTGTGTGATGGGGATTTTTAGTATCACGTAGCTAGTTCTTGACACTGTACTCCCCTTCATATAGTCTAGGGTAGCCAGTTCTTGACACACACTGTACTCCCCTTCATATAGTCTAGAGTAGCTGCACAAATGCAGATGTACCTAAATGTATTAATAATAATAAATTATTTAAACATAAACTGGTTTCATTTCTCCATAATATTATTTTATGAAAAGAAAAGGGGATAATCGCCTTTCCAGCCCCCCCCCCTATTCATCAGCACCCCCCCCCACCCTCCTACTTCCCCACTCTCCAGCAACCCTAAATCCCCACCACCCCCAATATTCCCCGCCCCACCGGGCCAGGTCCCCACCGGACAGGCACGCACATTACCATGACAATAGCACGGCCGTGTCTGGACAACCGTGGACGCGCCAAAGTGCCGTGTATGTGCCAGCCTTAATTACCCAGACACGGTTAGGTGTAACACGCACAGGGGTACACATGTGCACTGCGAGAGGTGTACATGTGTTGTGACGTGATGGTACACACCCTTTATGTGATAATCACCTACTGAATGAAATGACCCGACCCTCTGGTAACTCAGTACATATTAATGTATTAATGTATACATATGCATACGCGCACACGCACACACGCACACGCACGCGCACACGCACACACACACACACACACACACACACACACACACACACACACACACACACACACACACACACATAGGATAACGACAGCAGCGTACTCTACACTGGCAAAAGTTAGAACATCATTCAGAAACCTAAGTGAGGAGGCAGTTAGGGCGCTTTACACTGCCTACGTGAGACCAGTCTTAGAGTATGTCGCGCCAGCAAGGAACGCCCACTTGAAGAAACACAAAAGGAAACTGGAAAAGGTTCAGAAGTTTGCGACGAGGCTCGTCCCAGAGTTACGAGGGATGGGATATGAAGAGCGCCTGAAGGAACTGAACCTTACGACACTAGAAAAAAGAAGGGAGGGGGGAAGGGGGTATGATAGGAATGTATAAAAAACTCAGGGGAATTGACAAAGTGGAAATAGATGAAATGTTCACACTTAATATTAACAGAACGAGGGGACATGGGTGGAAGCTGGAAACTCAGATGAGTCACAGAGATGTTAGGAAGTTTTCTTTTAGCGTGAGAGTAGTGGGAAAATGGAATGCACTTAAGGAGCAGGTTGTGGAAGCAAACTCTATTCATAATTTTAAAACTAGGTATGATATGGAAATGGGACAGGAGTCATTGCTGTAAACAACCGATGGCTCGAAAGGCGGGATCCAAGAGTCAATGCTTGATCCTGCAGGCACAAATAGGTGAGTACAAATAGATGTACTCACACACACACACACACACACACACACACACACACACACACACACACACACACACACACACACACACACACACACACACACACACACACACACACACACACACACACACACACACACACGCACACACACACTACACACACCCCACACACCCCACACACTATGGGACTATGAGAACGATATGTGCCTCAGGAGATAGATTAGGTGTTACGTCCACCCCCAGGTCTCTTTCACGCGTCGTTACAGGTAGGCTGTTCCCCTTCATTGTGTACTGTCCCTTTGGTCTCCTATCTCCTAGTCCCATTTCCATAACTTTACATTTGCTCGTGTTGAATTCTAGTAGCCATTTCTCTGACCATCTCTGCAATCTGTTCAGGTCCTCTTGGAGGATCCTGCAATCCTCATCTGTCACAACTCTTCTCATCAACTTTGCATCATCCGCAAACATCGACATGTAGGACTCTACGCCTGTAAACATGTCGTTAACATATACAAGAAATAGAATTGGTCCCAGCACCGATCCTTGAAGTCCCCATCTGAAGAAGCATATAATGAAACTGGAAAAGGTTCAGAGGTTTGCAACGAGACTCGTCCCAGATCTACGAGGGATGGGGTATGAAGAGCGCCTGAGGGAACTGTGCCTTACGACACTAGAAAGAAGAAGGGAGAGGGGGGACATGATAGGAACGTATAAGATACTCAGAGGAATTGACAGAGTGGACATAGACGAAATGTTCACACGGAATAGTAACAGAACGAGAGGACATGGATGGAAGCTTGAAACTCAGATGAGTCACAGAGATGTAAGGAAGTTTTCTTTTAGCGTGAGAGTAGTGGGGAAATGGAATGCACTTCAGGAACAGGTTGTGGAAGCAAATACTATTCATAATTTTAAAACCAGGTATGATAGGGAAATGGGACAGGAGTCATTGCTGTAAACAACCGATGCTCGAAAGGCGGGATCCAAGAGTCAATGCTCGATCCTGCAAGCACATATAGGTGAGTACATATAGGTGAGTACACACCACACACACACACACACACCACACACACCACACACACACACACACACACACACACACACACACACACACACACACACACACACACCACACACACACACACACACACCACACACACACACACACACCACACACACACACCACACACACCACACACACACACACACACACACCACACACACACGTGGGCAGACTCCATATGCAGTTTGATATGTAGATGCATTAGAGCCTAATAGGCTCAGAAATCTGAACACCGGTTGATTGACAGTTAAGAGGCGGAACCAAAGAGCCGAAGCTCAACCCCTCGCAAGCATAATTAGGTGAGTATATATACTCATGAGTCACAGGGACGTCAGAAAGATCTTTTTCCGTCTGAGTCGTCAATAGAGTCACCTCAGTAGGGAGCCGGTTGGCCGAGCGGACAGCACGCTGGTCTTATGATCTTGTGGTCCTGGGTTCGATCCCAGGCGAGAAACAATGGGCAGAGTTTCTTTCACCCTATGCCCCTGTTACCTAGCAGTAAATAGGTACCTGGGTGTTAGTCAGCTGTCACGGGCTGCTTTCTGGGGATGGAGGCCTGGTCAAGGACCGGGCCGCGGGGACACTAAAGCCCCGAAATCATCTCAAGATAACCTCAAGATCTCAAGATAACCTCAAGATCTCAAGATAACCCCTCACAACACAGGCCTCTCCTCCCTCACAGCTCACGTTTCTTCCTCACAACACAGGCCTCTCCTCCCTCACAGCTCACGTCTCTCCCTCACAACACAGGCCTCTCCTCCCTCACAGCTCACGTCTCTTCCTCACAACACAGGCCTCTCCTCCCTCACAGCTCACGTCTCTCCCTCATAACACAGGCCTCTCCTCCCTCACAGCTCACGTGTCTCCCTCACAACACAGGCCTCTCCTCCCTCAAAGCTCACGTGTCTCCCTCACAACACAGGCCTCTCCTCCCTCACAGCTCACGTCTCTCCCTCACAACACAGGTCAAACTACACAAACCGCGATATTTAGGCAAAAATAATCATTGTTTCCTTCCATGTGTCTTAGCCCAACTACTTGTGCTGGACGGTAGAGCGACGGACTCGCTTCATTCCACGACCATCCGCAAGGGATTGGGGAACCATTCCTTCCCTCCGTCCCATCCCAAATCCTTATCCTGACCCCCTTACCAGTGCTATATATAGTCGTAATGGCCTGGCGCTTTTACCCTGATAGTTCCCTGCCCTCACGTTTCTCACCTCTCAATATATCTTGTCGCTTCACTAACTGAAGAGACCTTCAAAACACAACCCAACCAGAGCGGTCGTAGAGAGAGACCGCACACAGCCCCGCTCCTGTGGCAGGTAAGTCCACTGCGGGCTCACCATAGCCCGTGCTACTTGCCCCGCTCCTGTGCCAGGTAAGTCCACTACGGGCTCACCATAGCCCGTGCTACTTGCCCCGCTCCTGTGCCAGGTAAGTCCACTACGGGCTCACCATAGCCCGTGCTACTTGCTCCGCTCCTGTGCCAGGTAAGTCCACTACGGGCTCACCATAGCCCGTGCTACTTGCCCCGCTCCTGTGCCAGGTAAGTCCACTACGGGCTCACCATAGCCCGTGCTACTTGCCCCGCTCCTGTGCCAGGTAAGTCCACTACGGGCTCACCATAGCCCGTGCTACTTGCCCCGCTCCTGTGCCAGGTAAGTCCACTACGGGCTCACCATAGCTCGTGCTACTTGCCCCGCTCCTGTGCCAGGTAAGTCCACTACGGGCTCACCATAGCCCGTGCTACTTGCCCCGCTCCTGTGCCAGGTAAGTCCACTACGGGCTCACCATAGCCCGTGCTACTTGCCCCGCTCCTGTGCCAGGTAAGTCCACTACGGGCTCACCATAGCCCGTGCTACTTGCCCCGCTCCTGTGCCAGGTAAGTCCACTACGGGCTCACCATAGCCCGTGCTACTTGCCCCGCTCCTGTGCCAGGTAAGTCCACTACGGGCTCACCATAGCCCGTGCTACTTGCCCCGCTCCTGTGCCAGGTAAGTCCACTACGGGCTCACCATAGCCCGTGCTACTTGCCCCGCTCCTGTGCCAGGTAAGTCCACTACGGGCTCACCATAGCCCGTGCTACTTGCCCCGCTCCTGTGCCAGGTAAGTCCACTACGGGCTCACCATAGCCCGTGCTACTTGCCCCGCTCCTGTGCTAGTAAGTCCACTACGGGCTCACCATAGCTCGTGCTACTTGCCCCGCTCCTGTGCCAGGTAAGTCCACTACGGGCTCACCATAGCCCGTGCTACTTGCCCCGCTCCTGTGCCAGGTAAGTCCACTACGGGCTCACCATAGCCCGTGCTACTTGCCCCGCTCCTGTGCCAGGTAAGTCCACTACGGGCTCACCATAGCCCGTGCTACTTGCCCCGCTCCTGTGCCAGGTAAGTCCACTACGGGCTCACCATAGCCCGTGTTACTTGCCCCGCTCCTGTGCCAGGTAAGTCCACTACGGGCTCACCATAGCCCGTGCTACTTGCCCCGCTCCTGTGCCAGGTAAGTCCACTACGGGCTCACCATAGCCCGTGCTACTTGGAACTTTTTGTTCCCTGTAGCTGAATCTATAACAACTACAATATCCCACAACGCCACTTTCTTCCACCTCATCTCTTTACCCACCCACTATTTACTGCCCCTGATGCTAGCCAACACCCACTATTTACTGCCCATGATGCTAGCCAGCACCCACTACTTACTGCCCCATGATGCTAGCCAGCACCCACTACTTACTGCCCCCTGATGCTAGCCAGCACCCACTACTTACTGCCCCATGATGCTAGCCAGCACCCACTACTTACTGCCCCATGATGCTAGCCAGCACCCACTACTTACTGCCCCTGATGCTAGCCAACACCCACTATTTACTGCCCCTGATGCTAGCCAACACCCACTACTTACTGCCCCTGATGCTAGCCAACACCCACTATTTACTGCCCCTGATGCTAGCCAACACCCACTATTTACTGCCCCTGATGCTAGCCAACACCCACTACTTACTGCCCCTGATGCTAGCCAACACCCACTACTTACTGCCCCTGATGCTAGCCAGCACCCACTACTTACTGCCCCTGATGCTAGCCAACACCCACTACTTACTGCCCCATGATGCTAGCCAGCACCCACTACTTACTGCCCCTGATGCTAGCCAGCACCCACTACTTACTGCCCCTGATGCTAGCCAACACCCACTACTTACTGCCCCTACTACAGGCCAGCAACCACTTTTTGCTGCCCCTTATGCTGGACATACTGTTAATCAACACTATTTACCATTCAACCTTTACTTTCGCTACACCTTCACCCTCTTGAATCTCTGGCCCCGTCTCCCCTCACTACACTCTCACCACACTCTCACCCTCTCTACACTCTCACCCTCTCTACACTCTCACCCTCTACACTCTCACCCTCTTTATACTTTACACTTCTCGTAATCACCAGTGAAACTGTTTCCATGTTCCTGAGCCTCCTTTTCCAACTCTCTCTCTCTCTCTCTCTCTCTCTCTCTCTCTCTCTCTCTCTCTCTCTCTCTCTCTCTCTCTCTCTCTCTCTCTCTCTCTCTCTCTCTCTCTCTCTCTCTCTCTCTCTCTCTCTTCCTTGTTTTAAAGATACAGTCCCTAGTGCTCCCAGCCTCACCAACTCTTCTTCTCTCCCTTCTTCTCCTCCTCCTCCTCCTCCTTTTCTTCTGTTGCATCTGACGCGCCTGTCGAAAATTCTCACTATAGAGAGCGTCTGGATATCAATTTTTCCCTGGGCGCGGCGCCCCCTGATGAGAGACTCCAGGCATTGTCTTGTGGCGGCCTGGGGGGGGGGCATGAAGGAATGATGGGGGAGGGGTGGGTAGGGGAAGCAGGAGGGGGGAGGTGGGGGGAAGAGGGGGGAGTATGGTTCCCCCTCTGCCTTCTCTTTTCACATACACAAAACCTGACCATCTTCATCTTTCTTCTGCTTCGTGAAGATGAGAGGACATGAGCAAGATTTCAGGAAGTATTTGGAAAATATGCTTAGAATAACCGTGAGGAAAATGTCAACGTTTGTCCCATAATATAAATGTTATATCACACACAGAGAGATCACACTAACGTGATGCATCAAATGAACAAATCCACAAGGGGTCGTGACGAGGATTCGAACCTGCGTCCGGGAGCATCCCAGACACTGCCTTAATCGACTGAGCTACGACAGGGTTAAAAGGGTTGGAACCGAACCCTTCACGGCCCTTGTGGATTTGTTCATTTTAAATGTTATATGCAATTGCCGATCACAAAACACTGATCATTTTTATGGGCGAAAATCCACAGAGAAATGTGAAAGGAAGTGAACGTTTCGGCCTGATTAAAGCCTTTGTCAACACCAAACATTGGTGTTGTCAGTCTGGTGTTGACAAGGGTTTTAATCAGGCCGAAACGTTCACTTCCTTTCACATTTCTCTGTGGATTTTCCGCATAAATGTTATATTTATAAATGAGCCATTACAGAGCCATTTAAATGTTGTGGAAAACAGAGAGGCAAGGCAACCTTACTCCGAAAGCTAATATAGACCTTAACAACATTCGCTAAGAATACCCAGTTATGAACCCCAACTATCGAAGTGATCCAAAAAAAAACAATTAGAAGATTTAAGAACAATTAAGGAGCCTGGTATTAGCAAAACAAACTTCTATTTACAAGTCTTCTCTTGTCGGCAATTCATCAATATACGCGAATATTAAATGAGGGAATTTAGGATTAAATTTAAATGAGGGAATTTAGGATTAAATTTAAATGAGGGAATTTAGGATTAAATTCCTAAACTAGGAGAACCACCAACACCAACAGGAAATTACAGATCAATTTCCTTACTCGAGATATCAGGTGAAATATTCGAAAAAAAATGTCTATCTACTCTACTCTAACAAGACTATCAGTCTACCTCCCATTCTCTTACTCTTCCTGCCATCTAATCTCCCTAAAACCCTATCTACCTACCTTCGCTCAACCTCCCTGTCAACAACCCTTCATCTCTACATACTACCCTACCCATTGCCTATCAACCTACCTCCCTGGTTGATGGGGTTCTGGGAGTTCTTCTACTCCCCAAGCCCGGCCCGAGGTCAGGCTCGACTTGTGAGAGTTTGGTCCACCAGGCTGTTGCTTGGAGCGGCCCGCAGGCCCACATATACCTGGTTGATGGGGTTCTGGGAGTTCTTCTACTCCCCAAGCCCGGCCCGAGGTCAGGCTCGACTTGTGAGAGTTTGGTCCACCAGGCTGTTGTTTGGAGTGGCCCGCAGGCCCACATACCCACCACAGCCCGGCTGATCCGGAACTTCTCTTAGAAAACAGTCCAGTTTTCTCTTGAAGATGTCCACGGTTGTTCCGGCACCTTCCATCCATCCATCCAAAGACGGTTGTTGTCTACCTTCCATCCAATCTCCCTACCTTCCATCCAATCTCCCTACCTTCCATCCAATCTCCCTACCTTCCATCTAATCTCCCTACCTTCCATCCAATCTCCCTACCTTCCATCCAATCTCCCTACCTTCCATCCAATCTCCCTACCTTCCATCCAATCTCCCTACCTTCCATCCAATCTCCCTACCTTCCATCCAATCTCCCTACCTATCAAAATATTTCCCTCCCCACCAGCCTACCTACAAACCAACCCAACCTCTATCTACCAATCTACGAACGCTCCCCCCTTACCTACCATTCAACCCACAAACCTAGCTAACAACCATTTACCCTTACCCCTCCCCACATACCACCTACTTCCCAATACTATCCACCAACTAACCTACCCACCCATCCACCCACCAACCAGCCAAAACCCCACCCACTACCACCACCAATCTACCACGATCATGGTAACACTACCCCCCCCCCTCCTCCCCTCTATCTGGCCAGTATTCTGCAGGCATTTTCACACGTATAAAATATGACGAATGATTACGATCGACACGGCTATTGTGGCGCCATCTATGCACGGACCTTGGGAACACCACTATCGCTCACGGGGCATCTTAGCCGATACTCAAGTCGGGTTAAGAGCCCGGTACACCCGCCCTTGAGGGCTTTAGAGGTCAGCCTCCAGGTCGCATTTGCAGTAAAATGAGTCTTACAGCGCGGGCTTAGGGCGAGCTAAAGGGGTCTGGGGGGAGAGCTAAAGGGGTCTGGGGGGAGAGCTAAAGGGGTCTGGGGGGATATAGAAGAGGGCGGCTATGTTTCCTAAAGATCATTGGGATCTGGAGAATTTTCTTTGCCTCAGATGGGAATCTTCAAGACGGGAGATGAGAATCTTCGTTACACAGCATCCAGACACGATGCTCGCACATTATATTACTTTATTCCCTTTGTTCCAGATGATGGACCTTGGACATTCATCACTGATACTCTCACCACTCATTACTGATACCCTCACACCTCATCACTGACACCCTTGTTATATTCCCATATAAGGCTCGTGGTGTGGATACCCACATTCTCAATATTAGGGATTTTTTTATTAATACATTTAGGTACATGTGCATTAGTGCAGCTGCCCTAGACTATATGAAGGGAAGTACAGTGTGTCAAAAAGCTAGCTACGTGATGCTAAAAAATCCCCATCACACAGGATGGTTAGTCATAGAGAGGCATGTGATCAGTAATCTGCACTGGCAGACTCTGGGTGCATTATGAGGATATCATCAACACAAGAGTGAATAAGGCAGCAGTGATACTAAGAGTCCCCATCTCGCAGGATGGTTAGTCATACAGGGCCATATGTTCAGTAGCCTGCACTGGCAAATTTTGGTTGCAATATGAGGATATCTTCAAGAACACGAGAGTTAATAAAGTTATTGCAAAAGTTCCAGGTACCTCATGCCAACTGGTCTGAAAGGTCAAATAACTGGGCATTCGGTGATGTAGTGTGGGAGATCATGCCGCAGTTCCTGCTCACAGAGTTTGCACCTGGAGTGCTCAGGATTGGGTGATTCGTCACCTGTAGCCACCTGCCACAGGTAACGGTAGCCACCTGCCACAGGTAACGGTAGCCACCTGCCACAGGTAACGGTAGCCACCTGCCACAGGTAACGGTAGAAGTGACTGGTAAGGTGCTCCAGTGGATAAGGGAATACCTAAGCAATAGGAAGCAGAGAGTTACAGTGAGGGGTGAGACTTCAGATTGGCGTGAAATCACCAGTGGAGTCCCATAGGGCTCTGTACTCGGACCTATCCTGTTTCTGATATATGTAAATGATCTCCCAGAGGGTATAGACTCATTCCTCTCAATGTTTGCTGACGACGCCAAAATTATGAGAAGGATTAAGACAGAGGAGGACTGCTTGAGGCTTCAAGAAGACCTAGACAAACTGAGGGAATGGTCGAACAAGTGGTTGTTAGAGTTCAACCCAAGCAAATGTAATGTAATGAAGATAGGTGCAGGGAGCAGGAGACCAGATACAAGGTATCATTTGGGAGATGAAATTTGTCAAGAGTCAGAGAGAGAGAGAGAGAGAGAGAGAGAGAGAGAGAGAGAGAGAGAGAGAGAGAGAGAGAGAGAGAGAGAGAGAGAGAGAGAGAGAGAGAGAGAGAGAGAGAGAGAGAGAAAGAGAGAGAAAGAAAGACCTGGGGGTTGATATCACGCCAGACCTGTCCTCTGAAGCCCATATCAAGAGGATAACATCAACGGCATACGCCAGGTTGGCCAAGATAAGAATGGCATTTAAAAACTTGTGTAAGGAATCATTCAGAACTTTGAATACCACATATGTCAGACCAATCCTGGAGTATGCAGCTCCAGCATGTAGTCCATATCTAGTCAAGCATAAGACTAAATTGGAGAAGGTTCAGAGGTTTGCCACCAGACTTGTGCCCGAACTGAGGGGCATGAGCTATGAGGAAAGACTTCGGGAATTAAACCTCACGTCGATGGAAGACAGGAGAGTTAGAGGGAGACATGATCACCACATACAAGATTATCAAAGGAATTTATAGGGTAGAAAAAAGTATGTTTATTTAACACAAGGGACACACGCACTACGGGACACAGGTGGAAAATGAGTGCCCAAATGAGCCATAGAGACATTATATAAAAAAAAATTGTGTCAGAGTAGTTGACAAATGGAATGCATTAGGCAGTGATGTGGTGGAGGCTGACTCCATACACAGTTTCAAATGTAGATATTATAGAGCCCAGTAGGCTCAGGAACCTGTACACAAGTTGATTGGCAGTTGAGAGGCGGGACCAAAGAGCCAGAGCTCAACCCCCGCAAGCACAACTAGGTGAGTAAAGGCCGTTCTCACTGACCAGGAACCACTGAGAACCCTCACAAAGGTTACTCCTTTGTTTCCTGTTCCCTTTCTTTTTTGTACCCATGTCTATCGTTCTTATATTCATTTACATTTTTTATTTTTGCCGTACATCTTCTCACACTTTCTTCAGTGTGTGTGTGTTGTCCTCGCCTATCACGCCATCATCTTTATGCCGGCCTGTTCCTCCTCTCTCCCCACTTCCTCATTCGTGCCTTGTTCCTTAGCCACGTTTCTTCCTCACGTTCTTTATCACTCAGCCTCTTAGTTAGAATGTTCGTCTTAGTCTCTTCTGAGCGATATATTCTGCCATATTATCTTTCTCTCTCTCTCTCTCTCTCTCTCTCTCTCTCTCTCTCTCTCTCTCTCTCTCTCTCTCTCTCTCTCTCTCTCTCTCTCTCTCTCTCTCTCTCTCTCTCTCTCTCTCTCCCTCTCTCTCTCTCTCTCCCTGTCTTTCTCTCTCTCTCTCTCTCTCTCTCTCCTGCTTTTCTTCTCTCTCTCTCTCTCTCTCTCTCCCTCTCTCTCTCTCTCTCTCTCTCTCTCTCTCTCTCTCTCTCTCTCTCTCTCTCTCTCTCTCTCTCTCTCTCTCTCTCTCTCTCTCTCTCTCTCTCTCTCTCCTGCTATTCTTCTCTCTCTCTCTCTCCTGCTGTTCTTCGTCTTTCTCTTGTGCCTAATAATTTTATATGCACCCGCTCCCTCTTTGTATCCTCACAGTACTCATCCAGACTATATCCCATGCCTCTTTCTCGCCCTCTTTCTTTCTTGCTTGTTCAGACTTTTGTCCTCCCTTCCATTTTTCCGCTCCCCCGCCGTCTTTCCCTGATCTCCTCCTCCTCCTCTTCCTCCTACTCTTCACGTCAGCAGAACTTGCAGTGTCCACGACTCTCCTGGGAGAGGACGGAGTTCCTCGCCCGTGAGACCCCATCTAATCTCCTTAAGTATTTATGGACACCGAATGCCCCCCGGAATGGTGGCTCTCGACTCGGAGAAAGATTCACCTCCATGATTTTTGCACTCGAGAAAATTCTGGCTGTTGTGGGCGAGAGGTGATATTTGCCATCTCGGGGGATTCTTGTTGTTTTTTCTCTGCACTTGGGTTGCAGTGCTGGAAATCCTGGAAGCTCTGGAACGCTGACTAATTGTCGGGAATTGAGGAACGGCAATTTTTTTCATTTGTTTTAGAATCGGGGGTGGGAGGAGTTCCTTTAATCGGTTCCGTTCTCATTTACATTGTTGTTATTTCTGTTCCATGTGTAGGAGAGGAGTCACAATAACGTGGTTAAAGTATTTTGATCAGACCACACACTAGAAGGTGAAGGGACGACGACGTTTCGGTCCGTCCTGGACCATTCTCAAGCCGATTGTCAATCGACTTGAGAATGGTCCAGGACGGACCGAAACGTCGTCGTCTTCACCTTCTAGTGTGTGACAATCGACTTGAGAATGGTCCAGGACGGACCAAAACGACGTCGTCCCTTCACCTTCTAGTATGTGACAATCGACTTGAGAATGGTCCAGGACGGACCGAAACGACGTCGTCCCTTCACCTTCTAGTGTGTGGTCTGGTCAACATTCCTGTTCCCTTTTTTCAAGTATTTAGACGCCTTGATATCCACTTCAGTGTTTGCTTGTTGACTGTCGGGGACGTCATGACACCTTTCTCAGTAGCCACAATATTTGACCGTATGATGCCGCCAATATTGTTCCAGTTAAAAATTTCCATTATTATCAAGAGTTTGGAGCTTCGTAGTCAAGATTTCAGTAATCTGGTAATTCGAATTGCTGGATCGTTGAGTAATTATGACCTGTTGGATTTGGGATGCCGAGTGTTCTTCCCTGAAAGTTAAGTGTTCTTCCCTGAAAGTTAAGTGTATCTCCCTGAAAGTTATTGTGAAGTCGAGAAGATCGCAGCACATTTTTTACACGGTCGTATGGACAAAATTGGCTGGATAAGTTCCATACAATTTTAAGAATAATTTTCCTGGTTCCAGGATGGCTTTGAAAATTTGTGGAGTTTTGAGCGGGGTTTGTGCACTCAAGTACACAAAGCCTGAGAAGAATTTATGACGTTGTAATAGTTCTCTTAAAGTTAAGCAACAAATATCATTAGTTTTGAGTGGGTTATGTAGTAGTAGACCTGAAAAGATTTCATGACGCTTCGACAAGCAGTTTCAGAAAATTTCAGGAGCCTTATTAAGTAGGATTAGACAGAGCCAATTAGTGCAGAAGAATCTACATAGGCCTTAGAGGTATTTTGCAGTAAGTTGCAAAAGGACTCAGTAAGACTTAGTAAGCTGATGGACTAAGGTTTCAGTTGGAATAAGCTTTCGGCTGGCATGGAGGTTAATTTAGTGGGTTTCAAGGGGCTACAGGGAAACCGTATCGCGTCTTAGAAAGATGGAGGGAGGATCCAGCAAGAAGACTCTGAAGATGTCAACATTTGGCGCCCCTCTGGTCGACTGTGGTCACCTTAATCCTTTTAGGGTCCAGTTCCCCCTGCGTCCCTGGCTGGTCCAGCTCCCCTGCGTCCCTGGCTGGTCCAGCTCCCCTGCGTCCCTGGCTGGTCCAGCTCCCCTGCGTCCCTGGCTGGTCCAGCTCCCCTGCGTCCCTGGCTGGTCCAGCTCCCCTGCGTCCCAGACTGGTCCAGTTCCCCTGCGTCCCTGGCTGGTCCAGCTCCCCTGCGTCCCTGGCTGGTCCAGCTCCCCTGCGTCCCAGACTGGTCCAGCGTCCCTGGCTGGTCCAGCTCCCCTGTGTCCCTGGCTGGTCCAGCTCCCCCTGCGTCCCTGGCTGGTCCAGCTCCCCTGCGTCCCAGGCTGGTCCAGCTCCCCTGCGTCCCTGGCTGGTCCAGCTCCCCTGCGTCCCTGGCTGGTCCAGCTCCCCTGCGTCCCTGGCTGGTCCAGCTCCCCTGCGTCCCTGGCTGGTCCAGCTCCCCTGCGTCCCTGGCTGGTCCAGCTCCCCTGCGTCCCAGACTGGTCCAGCGTCCCTGGCTGGTCCAGCTCCCCTGTGTCCCTGGCTGGTCCAGCTCCCCCTGCGTCCCTGGCTGGTGCAGCTCCCCTGCGTCCCTGGCTGGTGCAGCTCCCCTGCGTCCCTGGCTGGTCCAGCTCCCCTGCGTCCCTGGCTGGTCCAGCTCCCCTGCGTCCCAGGCTGGTCCAGCTCCCCTGCGTCCCTGGCTGGTCCAGCTCCCCTGCGTCCCTGGCTGGTCCAGCTCCCCTGCGTCCCAGACTGGTCCAGCGTCCCTGGCTGGTCCAGCTCCCCTGTGTCCCTGGCTGGTCCAGCTCCCCCTGCGTCCCTGGCTGGTCCAGCTCCCCTGCGTCCCTGGCTGGTCCAGCTCCCCTGCGTCCCTGGCTGGTCCAGCTCCCCTGCGTCCCAGGCTGGTCCAGCTCCCCTGCGTCCCTGGCTGGTCCAGCTCCCCTGCGTCCCTGGCTGGTCCAGCTCCCCTGCGTCCCAGACTGGTCCAGCGTCCCTGGCTGGTCCAGCTCCCCTGCGTCCCTGGCTGGTCCAGCTCCCCCTGCGTCCCTGGCTGGTCCAGCTCCCCTGCGTCCCTGGCTGGTCCAGCTCCCCTGCGTTCCAGACTGGTCCAGCGTCCCTGGCTGGTCCAGCTCCCCTGTGTCCCTGGCTGGTCCCACACCAGAGACAAATCCCTTTCGCTCTCATCATTTACTTATAGGCTCTTCCCTCTCTACCGCTCCTCAACCGGTTATCTTGTTATCCTCATATTCCATGTCCTCATTTATTCCAATTGCGGTTATCCTAACTCCTCTTCTTCATGTGCAATGTGGTTATCCTCATCCCTATTCACTTTACTCCTTATATTCTTGATATTGTGCCCTTTCAGCTTTGTTTTCTTTTTCGATATCGTTCCTTTTTATGTTATCCGATATCTTAAGTTCTTGATCTTGTTTCTTAATGTGTAGTTATTTTAATCTTTCTCCCTGTATGATCACACTCTTATTCCTCTCTTTATTCTTGCGTTTCATCTTTAATTACTTTTTCTTTCTACTCTATTTTTTCTTTGTTCCGTTTTTACTCTTTTGTCTCCTTTATTCCTTCTTTATTTATCTGACTTTTGTTTTTAAGTTCCTTTTAAATGTACACGTTTCTTTGTGTCTTGATCTCTCTTTATTCCTTCTTTTCTTTCTCTTAGTTCTTCCTGGACCGCGTTTAGGGGTTTTAATCAACTCTCTTCTATCTATCCTCTTTTACGACGTCTTATCTCTTCTCGACTGTGATTTTGTGGAGATCTTCATCTTCCTCACCTGTGTCTGAATCTTGACCAAACCCCCATTCTCCTTCCTGGAGTTATGACTACATCCTACTACTACTCTGTGTCTCTACCTTTGTCTTTGTTTCTTTATTGCTCCCTCTCTCTAATCTCTCTCTCTTTCTCTCTCTCTCTCTCTCTCTCTCTCCCTCCTTTCCTCATAATCCTGCCCTTCTATCACTCCCCCTACCTCTTTATCTAGTATCAGCCCATCTTCAAGTCTGTCTCCCTTGGCCCGTTCCAGACCTTGTGTAATTGGGGTTGAGATAGACCCATAGGGAGGGAGGGAGAGAAATGGACAGGGAGGAGACAGAAGGCACTAGAGCATAAGTGGGGACAGAAAGAAGGCCGAGGGAGAAAGTGACGGGTCCAGGCGCCTAAGGGATTCAAGGGTAATCCTTCGAAATGACGTTGAATTAAAGTTCAGATATAGGTTGAGAATCTAGAGGAGTTGGACTCCTGGGAGAGGGTAGGGAGTCCACTGAGACGTAAGGGAAGTTAAGACTGTAGAGAGAGACGTGAAGGAGTCCACGCCGGGCCGAAAGACTCTCCAGGGAGGAAGGTTAATGAGATTTTAGACAATTTAGAGTTAATTGTTGGAGTTAATTGAGGGTTACGAGAGATAGCATCCAGATGAACAACTATTAATAACAACTCTAGTTCTCAGAATTGAAAGATTACACCTGACCATAACTCCTTAGAAGACATCACCGCAGGTATATCGCCAATCAGGACTAGTGGTGACCTGGTCAAGACGTCAAGATGGATAAGAGGATTGGATTTAGGATAGTAGCCAAGTTACAGCCCTAAACGTATGCATAACTCCAGGTATTCATACGTCTAGGTGCCACTAGCATACCTAGTGACACACACAAAACTTAGTACCCAGACGGTACTGGAGGAAACTTAGTACCCAGACGGTACTGGTGGAAACTTAGTACCCAGATGAGTCACAGAGACGTTAGGAAGAATTTTTTCAGTGTCAGAGTAGTTAATAAATGGAATGCATTAGGCAGTGATGTGGTGGAGGCTGACTCCATACACAGTTTCAAATGTAGACATGATAGAGCCCAGTAGGCTCAGGAATCTGTACACCAGTAGACTGACAGTTGAGAGGCGGGACCAAAGAGCCAGAGCTCAACCCCCGCAAGCACAATTAGGTGAGTACACACACACACACGCGTGCGCGCGTGTGTGTGTGTGTGTGTGTGTGTGTGTGTGTGTGTGTGTGTGTGTGTGTGTGTGTGTGTGTGTGTGTGTGTGTGTGTGTGTGTGTGTGTGTGTGTGTGTGTGTGTGTGTGTGTGTGTGTGTGTGTAGGTTTATACAGAACGTGCATACTGATATCAAAGTAAAGACAAATATATGCGACAATATTGCACATGTTGAGGCAGTTCCTTGCAACAGGACCGGGACAATACCTGCATAAAGCAGCAAAGATAATATGGCATCGCGGCCCCACGCTGCCCTTCCAGAATTACCAAACACAAAAAGTGAGATCCCCGCCCTGAATTATCTTCCAATGGCGGCCGCAAAAGATGGTGCTGCACCGGCCACTTTCCAAGTCCCGGCTAATCTGCTGTAACTTACTGCGAGCACTTCCCTAAATCCAGTTTCCAGGATTCCAGAATTCCCGCGGGTCCGCAGCCTCACCCTTCCATCGCCTGGAATACGGGGGGAATCTGGTGAGCCGAAGGCCCCCTTGTGGCGGTCTTCGGAATGGTTTGTTTATAGTGGCCTGATATCGGGGTTTTATGGCACGATTTTGCCGTTTTCTTCCTCTGGGGTCCTTGGAGGATGATCAGAAGGAAAAACCCGCATTTCTCCTGAAGTCTCTCAAGTTCCCTCGGGAGGGTAAAAAGTCCCCACCGAGACTCCGCTGAGAAAAGAAATACCGTGAACTCCAGCAAGAATTCTGGTGGGTCTCCGAGCTCCTGATACAACACAACCCGCTTAGTGGGATCCACTCTAACCCCCCCCCCCACACTGCTCCTTCCCCACCGCCTACAGTGGCCGCTATGTCTCCCCTCTTTCATATAATTCAAATTCGCTCAAAATTACAATTGATCTCTCGCTCAGATGAGGATGTGGAGAGGGAGGAGGAGTAAGAGAGAGATAGACATAGAGGGCGGTGGTTGCCGGGTTGACTGATAACGGGGGCTTGAGGCTGTAACATTGGTATTTACTGTGCCGTGGGGCGCCGACCCCCCCTCTCCCACTCCATCGTCTCAAACTTTTACTTCGTTGCTATACCAGGGGGGAAACTTGCCCCCGCCATCCCCGGCCCCCCTTCCTACCCATATTTATTGTTTCACTGTCAACTCAAGTTTAATGTGACAATTTATTGGAGAACCTGGTTGATCAGTCCAGCAACCAGGAGGCCTGGTCGACGACCGGGCCGCGGGGACACTAAGCCCCGGAAGCACCTCAAGGTAGCCTAACCTGGGAGAGTGTAGCCGCTTGCTAGGGCAAGACTTTATATTGATTCCTCTTTGGTATCACATTCTTAAGTCTAATTTTATCTCTCTCTCTTCATTCCTTCAGCGTCTCTCCTTCTTTCTATCTATCTTATGTCTCTTTACATTTTTTTTTCAACTCTTTTCTGCTAAAAATAGATTTCTAAATGTCAAATTCTTCGCTTCTGTTTATTCACTTTTTTTCTTTGGTCAAGTTCTCTCACCGGCAGTGTTCTTCTCTCACCAGCAGTGTTCTTCTCTCACTAGCAGTGTTCTTCTCTCACTAGCAGTGTTCTTCTCTCACTAGCAGTGTCCTTCTCTCACCAGCAGTGTCCTTCTCTCACTTACGTTCCTGTTTCCTCAGCTCCTCCACTTTCTCTCCCTCCCTCACTCTCCATCCTCTCTCCCTCACGCCTCCTTCCCTCACTCCTACTTCGTTCAGGAGGCGCCTGAAAACGTCCGTCATTAATCTTCCAGAACTTCTGGCGAGGCAACAGCTGCTCTCGTTCCAGCACCATCCCCAAGCCGCTGGAACACTGGCGCCTCTATTTTCCAGGCTGTAACGCCTCTATTTTCCAGGCTGTAACGCCTCTATTTTCCAGGCTGTAACGCCTCTATTTTCCAGGCTGTAATGCCTCTATTTTCCAGGCTGTAACGCCTCTATTTTCCAGGCTGTAACGCCTCTATTTTCCAGGCTGTAACGCCTCTATTTTCCAGGCTGTAACGCCTCTATTTTCCAGGCTGTAACGCCTCTATTTTCCAGGCTGTAACGCCTCTATTTTCCAGGCTGTAACGCCTCTATTTTCCAGGCTGTAACGCCTCTATTTTCCAGGCTGTAACGCCTCTATTTTCCAGGCTGTAACGCCTCTATTTTCCAGGCTGTAACGCCTCTATTTTCCAGGCTGTAACGCCTCTATTTTCCAGGCTGTAACGCCTCTATTTTCCAGGCTGTAACGCCTCTATTTTCCAGGCTGTAATGCCTCTATTTTCCAGGCTGTAATGCCTCTATTTTCCAGGCTGTAATGCCTCTATTTTCCAGGCTGTAACGCCTCTATTTTCCAGGCTGTAACGCCTCTATTTTCCAGGCTGTAACGCCTCTATTTTCCAGGCTGTAACGCCTCTATTTTCCAGGCTGTAACGCCTCTATTTTCCAGGCTGTAACGCCTCTATTTTCCAGGCTGTAATGCCTCTATTTTCCAGGCTGTAACGCCTCTATTTTCCAGGCTGTAAAGTCTCTATTTTCCAGGCTGTAGAGTCTCTGCTACTGGAACACTGACGGAGGAATTCCGTCAGTGTTCTATATCACAGACGGAGCCTCTATTTTCCAGACGGAGGCCTGGAATATAGAGGCTCTCCAGCCTCTATATTCCAGGCTGTAGAGCCTCTGCTACTGGAACGTTGCATACAAATACTCAGAGACTATCAGTTCCTTGTTGCCAGAACTGTAGTGTGTTGCCAGAACTGTAGTGTGTTGCCAGAACTGTAGTGTGTTCAATTGAGTCCAGCAACGCCTGCTGATCTTCCAGCGCTTGTAACCCCTGTTCTTTGTGTGATGGACGAAGATGTGCGACTCAGAGAGGACAAGTCCACCAACCCAAAGAACTTAGGAAAAAGCTTACCTAACTTATTTTAAGTTTAATGCTAAGTCATTACCCTGAGGTCCAGATATAATCTTTATGCATAAAACTGAAATATTATCGTATTTTATTGCTATTTCCAGTAATGTATTTTTACTTCTCACTCCTGTGAAGTCATTAAAGGATTTTATCATCAGACTGTCTGTTAGTCTGTGAGTTTTTCTGTCTGTTATTCTGTTTGTCTGTTTGTCAGTGAGTGTGTCTGCTGGTTAGTTCATGAGTCTGTAAATCAGTAAGTCTGTATGTGAGTGTGTATGTTATTCTGAGTGTGCGAGTGTGTCTGTTATTCTGAGTGTGTATGTGAGTGTGTCTGTTATTCTGAGTATGTACGTTGGCTGTTAATCTGTGAGTCTGTCTGTTGCTTAGTATGTGAATCCATTAGTCCTTCAGTCTGAATAAGTCTGTCTGTCTACAAATCTCTGAATCTGTCTGTCTGTCTGTTATGGATGTGTTAGCTCTGGACGAGTCAGTTTGTCTGTCTGTCTGATTAATAGTCTGTGAGTCAGTCAGGACTAAACAAGTTTGACTCACTTAGGTGTACTCACCTAGTTGTGTTTGAGAGAGCTGGGCAACCGCTATGAGGCCTCATTCACTCACAGACCATGAGTCAATCTGGCAGTCTGTACTCAGCTATTTTGTGCCTGCAGGGTTGAGTTCCAGCTCTGTGACCCCGGCTTTTCTAGCCGCTGGTTGTCTAATGAATGCAATGAATCCTGACTCGTAGGCTCTGAGTCTAGGATTATGTTAGTCTGTGAATCTTTTGTTTTATTGATATGTTAGTATGTTAGGCCATGAGTATGTTGGTCAATAAAGATATAAGTCTTTTGGTGTGATATTCTCTTATTATGTCTGTTAGATTCTGTTTGTTAGTTTGTGAGTCTGTGAGTCTTTTACCTTGTGAGTATATGAGTCTGTGAGTCTGTTAATGTGTTTTTCTATGAGTCTGTTAGTTTGTGAGTGAATATGTGAGTGTGTGTTGTAGGTTTGCGAGTCTCTGTCTGTCTGTGTCTCTTTGTCTCCCTCTGTCTCTCTCTTTGTCTCTCTCTCTCTCTCTCTCTCTCTCTCTCTCTCTCTCTCTCTCTCTCTCTCTCTCTCTCTCTCTCTCTCTCTCTCTCTCTCTCTCTCTCTCTCTCTCTCTCTCTCTCTCTCTCTCTCTCTCTCTCTCTCTCTCTCTCTCTCTCTCTCTCTCTCTCTCTCTTTCCACCGTTTTCTTGCCCAGAACTTGAGAGATAGAAAATTAGTTTGATAACTCTGTCTAGCACCCAGACAATACCCTGAGAACATCAAAACCCTTACCTGACAATGTCTCAACCCAAAGGGCTTCTCTCTCATTCACTATGACCCTTATATTACCCGTCTGTAAGGTCTATATGTGTCCCCTTCAACTACTACAAGAGGGATTGGTCTTTTGTGTCACATGGCTCACGTAATTTTGCAGATGAAATATACTTTTTATCTGGTGGGGATGCTGGACAGATTCTTGGGTATGGCCAGAGATGGGGTGTGTGTATGGCCAGGGATGGGGTGTGTGTATGGCCAAGGATGGGGGTATGTGTATGGCCAGGGATGGGACATCTGTATGGCCAAGGATGGGGTATGTGTATGTCCAAGGATGGGGCATCTGTATGGCCAGGGATGGGGCTTCTGTATGGCCAGGGATGGGGCATCTGTATGGCCAAGGATGGGGCATCTGTATGGCCAAGGATGGGGTGTATGTATGGTCAAGGATGGGGTGTGTGTATGGCCAAAGATGGGGCATTTGTATGGCCAGGGATGGGACATCTGTATGGCCAAGGATGGGGCATGTGTATGGCCAGGGATGGGGCATCTGTATGGCCAAGGATGGGGCATGTGTATGGCCAGGGATGGGGCATCTGTATGGCCAAGGATGGGGCATGTGTATGGCCAGGGATGGGGCATCTGTATGGCCAAGGATGGGGCATCTGTATGGCCAAGGATGGGGCATCTGTATGGCCAAGGATGGGGTATCTGTATGGCCAAAGATGGGGCATGTGCATGTCTAGTTGTACTCACCGAGGTGTGCTTGAAGGGGGATTGAGCTTCGGCTCTCTGGTTCCGCCTCTCAACTGTCAATCCACTGGTGTACAGCATACATGGACATGTATATGTGTCCTCGTGCATCTCCGAGCGGAATATGCGTATAGAGCGCACCGTAGCTCCGTACGGGTTACATGCGTACCATGCTACTTTATTCACAGTGAGTAACCGTCTCCATGCGGGATTCATGCGTACACCAAGAATGGAATTAAGCATGTGTAAAGTATGTGAGCATACGCAATTATGTTTATATCTGCTTGGTATGGTGGGGTCTGACAGCTGAGTGAACAGCGCTCGGGATTCGTAGTCCTGAGGTTCCGGGATCGATCCCCGATGGAGGCGGAAACAAATGGGCAGAGTTTCTTTCTTCCTGATGGCCCTGTTCACCTAGCAATAAATAGGTACCTGGGAGTTAGACAGCTGTTACGGGCTGCTTCCTGGGGATGTGTAACAAAAAGGAGGCCTGGTGGAGGACCGGGCCGCGGGAACACTAAGCCCCGAAATCATCTCAAGATAACCTCTTATACGGGAATACTGCTCCTTTTGCCACCTATCTATCACATAACACTATTCTTCTCCGGAGGCGGATCCGATAGACAGATCCAGATCTGTCTGATAGACAGACAGACAATACGCCAATTATCAGGCAAACAATTAGTTTCTCATTCTGCCAAGCAGTTAGTCACTGAGACAGATACGCAATTAACAATTCACAAAACACAAGGACTCCATCAATAAAAATGAATTCAATCATATTGACAGAATTAGCCATTCATTAAGACAGACCCAATCATCAACTCAGGCAAAAACAATTAGCTTAGCCATTCAGCCTGACAGACAGACAGACAATTAGTTACTCATTTTCGACATGCACAAAAAAAATCAACTATTCAGCCAAGCAAATGAACAGGCAATTAGCCTGTCAGTTGAACAATGTTCCACACAAACTTCCTGTCAACTACACAAATTGCTTGGTTGATAGACTATCAGACAATTAGCCAATCAGACTAACACACTAGCCAGTCAATCAGTCAGATAATTAATTTGCAAATCAGTCAAATTAACTCGTGTGTGTATATATATATATATATATATATATATATATATATATATATATATATATATATATATATATATATATATATATATATATATATATATATGCGAGCAAGCTTGAATGGGTCCCAAGCCAATATGCAATTGTAAACTCCACACCCTAGAAGGATTCGAACCCAGACAGCCAGGAGCACTGCAACTTGGCATACCTGGTACCATAACCACTCGACCACACTGACTATACAAAAAGCTTGGTAGTCGTGAGACTATTTATCCAAGGCCCGACAACACTCGGTGGTCAACTTGGGCAAATATATTTCATCGAATCACCTCACTTGGTGAAGTGATAGCGAGCCAATTCGCTATCTTGGTGAGCCAGATAGCCAACCAAACAGCCAGCCAATCAGCGGGTTTGTTGTGGTGACGGAACTTGCGTCGCTATGCTGGGAGGCATAAGTACATAATCGCCTCAACAGGGAGATTACTGGATTATGAGAGAGAGAGAGAGAGAGAGAGAGAGAGAGAGAGAGAGAGAGAGAGAGAGAGAGAGAGAGAGAGAGAGAGAGAGAGAGAGAGAGAGAGAGAGAGAGAGAGAGAGAGAGAGAGAGACAGAGACAGAGAGAGACAGAGAGAGACAGAGAGAGAGAGAGAGAGAGAGAGAGAGAGAGAGAGAGAGAGAGAGAGAGAGAGAGAGAGAGAGAGAGAGAGAGAGAGAGAGAGAGAGAGAGAGAGCGAGAGAGAGACAGACAGACAGACACGAGGAGAATGCTTAAGGGATACGAGATTGGGAAAGATTGGAAGATGAGCGAAGAGGAATGGTTGACATAATAAATATTAAAAAAGGTGACTGGAAAGGTGACATGGAACGGAAGCCGGAACAGTTTTTAAGTTCGTCAAAAAAAAAAAAAACACGGGAGAGAAGGCATGATTAGGATGATTTTTAGTGATTGGATTTGATGATTCACCTGCGAGGCTCATAACAAGGATGTGGGCCTTGTTAGAAAACGACAAGCAGAAGTTGAAGGGACGACGACGTTTCGGTCCGTCCTGGACCATTCTCAAGTCATTTTCATCGACTTGAGAATGGTCCAGGACGGACCGAAACGTCGTCGTCCCTTCACCTTCTAGTGTGTGGTCTGGTCAACATACGTCAGCCACGTTATTGTGACTCATCGCCTGCATACTGATTAATAATCAGGGAAGGAAAACGGGAAAGTAGATGTAGATAAATCGTATAAATGAAAGGATTACAGAAGGAAGAGGTGAGCAGGAAGGGGGGGAGGGGACACTGTAACGAGAGATACAGTGAACTCAGGTAAAAACAGGTCATACAGGAGTCAATTCCTGTAATCTCTTTTCCTGCATTTCTAGTAGTACTATTGTTACTTGTACTCACCTCTGCCACCTGTACTTACTAGGGCAGGTAGACCCAGGAAGTACAAGTACCTCCAGGAAGTACTTTTCTTTATTTATCCTAAAGGAACTCAGGATTCTTTAGGGTCTGAGACACCTAGAGAGGGTCTGAGAGACCTAGAGAGGGTCTGAGAGACCTAGAGAGGGTCTGAGAGACCTAGAGAGGGTCTGAGACACCTAGAGAGGGTCTGAGAGACCTAGAGAGGGTCTGAGACACCTAGAGAGGGTCTGAGACACCTAGAGAGGGTCTGAGAGACCTAGAGAGGGTTTGAGACACCTAGAGAGGGTCTGAGAGACCTAGAGAGGGGTCTGAGACACCTAGAGAGGGTCTGAGACACCTAGAGAGGGGTCTGAGAGACCTAGAGAGGGGTCTGAGAGACCTAGAGAGAGTCTGAGACACCTAGAGAGGGTCTGAGACACCTAGAGAGGGGTCTGAGAGACCTAGAGAGGGGTCTGAGAGACCTAGAGAGGGGTCTGAGAGACCTAGAGAGGGTCTGAGACACCTAGAGAGGGTCTGAGAGACCTAGAGAGGGGTCTGAGATACCTAGAGAGGGGTCTGAGAGACCTAGAGAGGGTCTGAGACACCTAGAGAGGGTCTGAGAGACCGAGAGAGGGTCTGAGACATCTAGAGAGGGTCTGAGACACCTAGAGAGGGGTCTGAGACACCTAGAGAGGGTCTGAGAGACCTAGAGAGGGTCTGAGACACCTAGAGAGGGTCTGAGAGACCTAGAGAGGGTCTGAGAGACCTAGA
>NC_091204.1:13884010-13901510 GCF_040958095.1 Procambarus clarkii
AATTAGCTGTGCCTCTCTCTCTGTCTCTCTCTCTGTCTCTCTCTCTCTCTCTCTCTCTCTCTCTCTCTCTCTCTCTCTCTCTCTCTCTCTCTCTCTCTCTCTCTCTCTCTCTCTCTCTCTCTCTCTCTCTCTCTCTCTCTCTCACCCTCTCTCTCACCAGATATCTTGGCAGCGTATGACCCTGCGAGAGGAAGTCAGTGGTCGGGGACCATTTAGTGTTGGCGTCCGCCTGTGGACCTCGGGCGGGACGCCCAGGCGATGCATCACGCCCTCTATGCGTCACCTGGTATTCCTACGGGATCACCATAGCCCGTGCTATTTGGAAACTTTGTTCCAGGTAACGAATCTTTAACAACAACAACAACCTGGTATTCCACGCTGCTGATGGAGACCTTGATGGCTGCCACCATGTGCTCCTGGCGCCTGTCATGTGACTCTAGCCATATACTTCTGGCAATGAGTGCCATATATAAGCTTATTTTGTTATCTATACTTTTTTTAGATTTATATTAAAGGCGTTTTAATGAATTTAAATGAAATCAGTTTAGTGGCTTTTTTCGTTTATCACTTGAGTAGTGTGTAATCTTTGTTGTTTAGGCAACTAGTAGAGGGCAGGGCCGTGTAGAGGGTTGAGGAACCATCTTCATCCATATAGAGGGTTGAGGGACCATCTTTATCCATATAGAGGGTTGAGGAACCATTCACACCATCTTCATTGTGGGGATGACAATTGTCTACTTATGGGGCCTGACGGCTGAGTGGACAACACTCGGTATTCGTAGTCCTAGGGTCCGGGGATCGATTCCCGGCGTGGGGCGAGAAACAAAAATAGACAAAGTTTCTGTCACCCTAATGCACCTGTTCACCTAGCAGTAAATAAGTACCTGAGAGATACACAGCTGCTACGGGCTGCTTCCTGAGGATGTGTGCGTGAAAATTAGGATTAAAGACTATATATATATATATATATATATATATATATATATATATATATATATATATATATATATATATATATATATATATATATATATATAATTATGCTATTGGTAAGCTTCCTGGCCAAAGGAAGCTATATAAGTATGTTACCTCCAACCACTTGGGCTGGACGGTAGAGCGACGGTCTCGCATCATGCAGGTCGGCGTTCAATCCCCGACCGTCCACAAGTGGTTGGGCACCATTCCTTCCCCCCGTCCCATCCCAAATCCTTATCCTGACCCCTTCCCAGTGCTATATAGTCATGATGGCTTGTTCCCTCCCATCCCTTCCTGCCTCCAATGCTACAATATCACATTATATATATAGCTACGGGCTCTCCATAGCCCGTGCTACTTGGAACTTTGTTCCAGGTAGCGAATCTTTAATAACAACAACATACGATATCACGAATATTTTGTTTTATTTGTCTGAGGTTTAGGAGGAAGAATGTCTAGATCAAGTTAATTATTGTTGGCGGAGTGTTGGACGGTGTGGAGGAGTTAGTGCTCAGTGAAGATTCTAATTAGTTCCTGACCAGGTTATCTTGAGATAGTTCTTAAGATGATTTCGGGGCTTAGTGTCCCCGCGGCCCGGTCCTCGACTAGGCCTCCACCCTCAAGCAGCAGCCTGTAGCAGCTGACTAACTCCCAGGTACCTATTTACTGCTAGGTAACAAAAGCATCAGGGTGGAAGAAAATCTGCCCATTGTTTCTCGCCGGTGCCCGGGATCGAACCCGGGACCACAGGATCATGCGTTCAGTGTTCTGTCCTCTCAGCCACCGGCTCCTATATTAAAGTCTAATTGCCAAAGGCAATTAGACTTTGCTAAATACTCTTCTGTATAATTTCCCTCCACCTCATGCAGGCGATGAGTCACAATAACGTGGCTGAAGTATGTTGACCAGACCACACACTAGAAATTGAAGGGACGACGACGTTTCGGTCCGTCCTGGACCATTCTCAAGTCGATTGAAACGTCGTCGTCCCTTCAATTTCTAGTGTGTGGTCTGGTCAACATACTTCCTTCCACCTGGTTTATCTCCTGCTTGTCCTACTCCTCTTTCCTCTTCCTTCACAAGAAAAGTAGCAATAAAGTAGATACAGAAATAAATTATTACCTCTTGTGGTTAAGTATAAGTGTAGAGGAGATGACAGTTTTCAGGGAGCATTTCAAATAATCTCAAAATATCTCGGACGCAGGTTCGAATCCTCGTCACGGCCCTTGTGGGTTTGTTCATCTCAAGTAATTAGACCCGTGCAGTTTTATGAACTCGCAGGCGTCCATATAATTTTGTGAACTCTATATTCACACGCTCAGAAGTTCATCACTGTTCATATGTTGCAATGAGCAACAACAACAGAATATTTATGTCTAATACATTTATAAATGTTACGTTGAACATAATAATACATATTATTATTGCTGAGAAAATCAGTAGGGGTAGTGAGAAGGATTCGAACCAATGATCTGGGTGTTACCAGAGTACACGGTGGGGAGGGGGGGGGAGGACAGTGTGTGAAACCATGTTAAGGTTTCAATGGAAGCCTCAGGAACCCTATAGGGTTCATTTGAATCCCAGGTTGCAATGTTTTGAACATGTCATGGTTAAGTGGGCTAAGGTGTGTGCTTGGGGGGCAGCCAGAGCGTAGGTTCGAATCCTCATGATTCCGACTGATTTCCTCATTGACACATCACGCTAATGTGATTTCCTTGTACGTTATTAATATTATTATTGAAATGATGTCATTACTATCATTATTATTATTAATATTTTGATATTAAGATATTTCCTTGCTACTTTATGAGTATATTAAAGTTCCTTCGTTCGTTAATCTGTTAAGCTATCAGCGTTGTTGTTGTTATAGATTCAACTACTCGGAACAAGTTCCAAGTAGCACGGGCTATGGTGAGCCCGTAACTTACCTGGCACAGGAGCGGGGCAAGTAGCACGGGCTATGGTGAGCCCGTAGTGGACTTACCTGGCACAGGAGCGGGGCAAGTAGCACGGGCTATGGTGAGCCCGTAGTGGACTTACCTGGCACAGGAGCGGGGCAAGTAGCACGGGCTATGGTGAGCCCGTAGTGGACTTACCTAGCACAGGAGCGGTGCTGTCCGGTCATCAGCGGCGTGTGAGGTGACGTAGTGGTGTGGCAGGGGGCTGAGGGTCCCAGACCGGCAGTATAGCGACCTCTGGCGGCCTCCGCGCCACATTACCTGGTTATTCTGCCTCAGTTAAACGCACTTTACGACTTGGAGTGGTGTCAACATTCCCCTGGTCAGGGGGGAGCGATGGATGGCGCTCTCCACACCCTGGTACACACACACACACACACACACACACATAGACGGGACACCACGAGCGTAGCTCTCATCCTGTAACTACACTTAGGTAATTACACACACACACACACACACACACACACACACACACACACACACACACACACACGCACACAATGTCAGTGTAGATAACAGGTGGAATGCATTAGGCAGTGATGTGGTGGAGGCTGACTCCATGCACCGGTTTAAATGTAGATATGATAGAGCCCAGTAGGCTCAGGCATCTGTACACCAGTTGATTGACAGTTGAGAGGCGGGACCAAAGAGCCAGAGCTCAACCCCCGCAAACACAACTAGGTGAGTACAACTAGGTGAGTACACACACACACACACACACACGCACACACACACACACACACACTTTGCGTCATCACTAGCTGATGATGCAAACATTATGAAGAGGATTAAGACCGAGGAAGATAGCAAGAGGCTACAAGATGCCTTAGACAAATTGAAGGAATGGTCGAACAAACGGCTACTAAAGTTCAACCCGAGTAAATGTAAGGTAATGAAACTAGGCGGATGGAACAGGAGGCCAGACATAAGATTCTGAATGCGAGGCGAAGTCCTTTGTGAAACGGATAGAGAGAAAGATCTAAGAGTTGATATCACGCAAACCTGTCTTCTGAAGCTCAAATCAAAAGATTATCATCAGCACTGCCTTTAAAAAACTCGTGAAAGGAATCATTCAAAACCTTGTATAGCACATATGTAAGACCAATCCTGTCTTATATATAGTAAGACCATATGTAAGGAGTATGCGGCCCCAGCATGGAGTCTTAACACTTTAGTTAAGCACTTGAAGAAGCTGGAAAAAGTTTAAATGTATGCCACTAGACTAGTACCAGAACTAAGAGGCATGAGTTACGAGCAAAGGCTGAGTGTCTTCCAGCGACCTCACCTCGCTGGAAGACAGAAGAGCTCGGGTAGACATGATCACCACATACAAAGCTCTCATTGGAATTGACTGGGTAGATAAGGACGGATTATTTAACACGGGTGGCACACGCACAAGGGGACACAAGTGGAAGCCGAGTACCCAAATGACCCACAGAGATATTAGAAAGAACTTTATCAGTGTCAGAGTAGTTAATAAATTGAATGCACTAGGAAGTGATGTGGTGGAGGCTGACTCCATACACAGTTTCAAATGCAGATATGATAGAGCTCAAGAAGCTCAGGAACCTGTACACCAGTAGATTGACAGTTGAGAGGCGGGACCAAAGAGCCGCAACTCAATACCTACAAGCACAACTAGGTGAGTACGCTTACATTAAAATTTTGCTCCGAGGGGCGAGTTTATTGGGCCGCGCCACTCATCCTGTGAGTGGACACACCGCCATAGTGACAGTATTGTGCAGCGCCACTCATCCTGTGAGTGGACACACCATCATAGTGACAGTATTGGGCAGCGCCACTCATCCTGTGAGTGGACACACCGCCATAGTGACAGTATTGGGCAGCGTCACTCATCCTGTGAGTGGGCACACCGCCATAGTGACAGTATTGGGCAGCGCCACTCATTCTGTGAGTGGACACACCGCCATAGTGACAGTATTGTGCAGCGCCACTCATCCTGTGAGTGGACACACCGTCATAGTGACAGTATTGGGCAGCGCCACTCATCCTGTAAGTGGACACACCGCCATAGTGACAGTATTGGGCAGCGCCACTCATCCTGTGAGTGGACACACCGCCATAGTGACAGTATTGTGCAGCGCCACTCATCCTGTGAGTGGGCACACCGCCATAGTGACAGTATTGGGCAGCGCCACTCATCCTGTGAGTGGACACACCGCCATAGTGACAGTATTGGGCAGCGCCACTCATCCTGTGAGTGGACACACCGCCATAGTGACAGTATTGGGCAGCGCCACTCATCCTGTGAGTTGACACACCACCATAGTGACAGTATTGGGCAGCGTCACTCATCCTGTGAGTGGACACACCGCCATAGTGACCGTATTGTGCAGCGCCACTCATCCTGTGAGTGGACACACCATCATAGTGACAGTATTGGGCAGCGCCACTCATCCTGTGAGTGGACACACCGCTATAGTGACAGTATTGGGCAGCGCCACTCATCCTGTGAGTGAACACACCGCCATAGTGACAGTATTGTGCAGCACCACTCATCCTGTGAGTGGACACACCGCCATAGTGACAGTTTTGGGCAGCGCCACTCATCCTGTGAGGGGACACACCGCCATAGTGACAGTATTGGGCAGCGCCACTCATCCTGTGAGTGGACACACCGCCATAGTGACAGTATTGTGCAGCGCCACTCATCCTGTGAGTGGACACACCGCCATAGTGACAGTATTGGGCAGCGTCACTCATCTTGTGAGTGGACACACCGCCATAGTGACAGTATTGGGCAGCGCCACTCATCCTGTGAGTGGACACACCGCCATAGTGACAGTATTGGGCAGCGCCACTCATCTTGTGAGTGGACACACCGCCATAGTGACAGTATTGGGCAGCGCCACTCATCCTGTGAGTGGACACACCGCCATAGTGACAGTATTGTGCAGCGCCACTCATCCTGTGAGTGGACACACCGCCATAGTGACAGTATTGGGCAGCGCCACTCATCCTGTGAGTGGACACACCGCCATAGTGACAGTATTGGGCAGCGCCACTCATCCTGTGAGTGGACACACCGCCATAGCAGCATGTACAACACTCCCCAATAGGCAGAAAACCCGCTGGGTTGTTCATCCTGTCACTTGTACCCACACACAGCTGGGACTTGCTTAACTGTCTCAAGTGAACAGCTCCTCAAACAAGAAGATTAACATCTGTCAACCCTTAAAATTTCCGTTATCTTGCGGGTCCAAAATGGGGAAATCTTTTAAGAACAGAAGAAAATGAGTTAGAAACGATAGTAAACAAAAGGAATGCAATAAGAAATAATGAAATGAGAGTAAACTGTATGCATTCATAAGATACGATACGCCAATATTTGCCGAAAAACGCAGATAAATAAACTGATAGTCAGGAGGTGGGACCAAAGAGCTGAAGCCCATCTTTACTAGCACATTTAGGCATACGCACGAATACATAAACTCACAATATATGCTCGTTTGAAGTCAGTTTTGCGTTCAGTAAAAGTTTGCAAGCGTATGAGAGCGTATATACAGAGTACCGTACGTCAACACATCAGAGTTTGTTGTGTGTGTGTGTGTGTGTGTGTGTGTGTGTGTGTGTGTGTGTGTGTGTGTGTGTGTGTGTGTGTGTGTGTCCTAGCATGTGAGCGGAAGCGTGTTGGCAAATATATACACACACACTCACTGTCACCTGTTCTGAGGTGCGTGACCTGGGGAGAGCAGCTTTTGACGATTTGTACTTGGAGAGGTTTCTATCGCATGCACGCACACACGCACGCACACGCACGCACACACACACACACACACACACACACAGGGCCTGGTGGCTGAGTGGACTTGGGACCCATCCCCGGCGATGGCAGAAACAAATGGGCAGAATTTCTTTCACCCTGATGCCCCTGTTTACCTAGCAGCAATTCAAGACAGAACCTGGGAGTTAGACAGCTATTACGGGCTGCTTCCTGCACTTACCTAGTTGTACTTATCTAGTTGTGCTTGCGGGGGTTGAGTTCTGGCCCTTTGGTCCCGCCTCTCAACTGTCAATCAACTGGTGTATAGGTTCCTGAGCCTACTGGGCTCTATCATATCTACATTTGAAACTGTGTATGGAGTCAGCCTCCACCACATCACTGCCTAATGCATTCCATTTGTTAACTACTCTGACACTGAAAAAAATCTTTCTAATGTTTCTGTGGCTCATTTGGGTATTAAGTTTCCACCTGTGTCCCCTTGTTCGTGTTCCACCCGTGCTAAAGAGTTTGTCTTCGTCCACCCTGTCAATTCCTCTGAGAATTTTGTAGGTGGTTATCATGTCTCCCCTTACTCTTCTGTTTTCCAGGGATATGAGGTGCACTAACATAGGTAAGGGCAGGCAGCAGCAGCCAGAGAGTAACGGTAAGGGGTGAGAAGTCGGACTGGCGAACAGTAACGAGTGGAGTACCTCAAGGATCGGTGCTGGGACCAATTCTATTTCTAATATATGTAAATAATATGATTAAAGAAGTTGAGTCTTATATGTCGATGTTTGCGGATGATGTGAAATTAATGAGACTAGTTGTGACACATGAGGATGGTAGGATCCTCCAAGAGGACTTGAACAAGCTGCATAGATGGTCAGAGAAATGGCTACTGGAGTTCAACACGAACAAGTATAAAGTTATGGAAATGGGATCAGGTGATAGGAGGAGATGGGACAGTACACAATGAAGGGAAACTGCCTACCTGTGACGATTCGAGAAAGAGACCTGGGCGTGGACGTAACACTAAATCCTCTGAGGCATATATATAAACTTCTGAGGCACACATAAATCTGATAACGACAGCAGCATACTCCATCCCAGCAAAAGTTAGAACGTCATACAGAAACCTAAGTAAGGAGGCATTTAGAGCGCTTTACACTGCCTACGTGAGACCAATCTAAGGATATGCAGCCCCATCATGGAGCCTCCACCTGAAGAAACACATAAGGAAATTGGAAAAGTCAGAAATTTGTGACGAGGCTCGTCCCAGAGTTGAGAGATATGGGAAAATGAAGAGCGACTGAAGGAACCGAACCTGACGGCGCTAGAAAACAGGAGGAAGCGGGGAGATATGGTAGCAACATAAAAATACTTAGGGAGGGACTGACAGAGTGGAAATGAATGTTTACACTAAATACCAGCAGAACAAGAGGTGACATGGGTGGAAGCTGGAAAATCATTTGAGTCACAGAGATGTTAGAAAGTTTTCTTTTAACGTGAGAGTAGTGGGACAACTTTAATGAACAAAAGGAGCAGGTTGTGGAAGCAACTCTGTTTACTTTCCCCTCTCACCCGTGTGCTCGATCCCCCTATTCCTCTCCCTCTCCCTCTCCCTCCCCCCCCCACCGTCCACCACTGCATCATCCTCGTGAATAAATTCAGGAGACTCTACTCAATGTATAATAACACAATTTAGGTCTATATTGCACTGTGTGGTGTTAGACACCCACCGTGGAGAGCCCCAGAGAGAGGGGGGGGAGAGAGAGAGAGGAGATTAGGGGGGGAGGGGAACAAGGGAGGGGGGGAGGGGCAGGAATAAGCAGGAAAGATGAGGAAGAGAGTGTGAGGTGTTGACCCCCTCCCACCCCCCCCCCCCCCCCTTCATAGTCTGGAAGAGGACGGTGAGGAGGGGCGACGGTGAAGGGGGGGGATGATAGTGGGTGACCAAAGAGGGTTAAAGATAGGGGGTAAACAGGGATAAAAGGGTGAGATACAGAGGTGTATGTGAGCGGAGAGAGGGGGGATGGGGCGAGGTAAAGGGGGTAGGGGGCGGTAGGGAAGGTTGGGGAAAAAGGGGTTTGGTGTGAATCTAAGGTGAGGGGCGTGGGGTGGTGAGGGAAGAGGGGTTGAGAGGGGGTGAGGGAAGAGGGGTTGAGAGGGGGTGAGGGAAGAGGGGTTGAGAGGGGGTGAGGGAAGAGGGGTTGAGAGGGGGTGAGGGAAGAGGGGTTGAGAGGGGGTGAGGGAAGAGGGGGTTGAGAGGGGGTGAGGGAAGAGGGGGTCGAGCAGGGGTGAGGAATGGTATAGCAGGGAGTCGAGAAGATGTTAGAAGACTGGACAGAGTATCTGGAGTTTGGGAGCCATATTGTAATTAGGGGCCGTGATGGTTTTATGAGGTGGGGGGGGGAGTGTTGGTGGAGCAGGAGGGGGGAAGAAGGATAGGGGGAGAGTGGGGAGGGGAGAGGGGGTGCTGGATGCGAGAGGGTGGGGTGTGTGGGGGAGGTGTGGGGGGGATGTTGGAGATACAACTTTGGTGTGGGAAGAGTGTGTTGGGGGGGGGGGAGGCGTGTGTTTTTGGATGAGAGGAAGGTGTGTTGGTTGGGGGTGTGTGTGTACTCACCTAGTTGTGCTTGCGGAGGTTGAGCTCTGGCTCTTTGGTCCCACCTCTCAACTGTCAATCAACTGGTGTACAGGTTCCTGAGCCTATTGGGCTCTATCATATCTACACTTGAAACTGTGTATGGAGTCAGCCTCCACCACATCACTGCCTAATGCATTCCACTTATTAGCTACTCTGACACTAAAAAAAATATAATGTCTCTATGGCTCATTTGGTCACTCAATTCCCACCTGTGTCCCATAGTGCATCTGCTCCTTGAGTTAAATAATGTCTTTATCTACCCTATCAATTCCTTTGAGAATCTTGTGTGTGGTGATCATGTATCCTATAACTCTTCTGTCTTCCAGCGACGTGAGGTTTAATTCCCGCAGTCTTTCCTCGTAGCTCATACCTCTCTGCTCGGGTACTAGTCTGGTGGCAAACCTTTGAACCTTTTCCAGTTTAGTCTTATCCTTGACTAGATATGGACTCCATGCTGGGGCTGCATACTCCAGGATTGGTCCGACATATGTGGAATACAAAGTTTTGAATGCTTCCTTACACACGTTTCTAAAGGCCGTTCTTAACTTGGCCAACCTGGCATATGCCGCTGATGTTATCCTCTTGATATGGGCTTCAGGGAACAGGTCTGGCATGATATCAACCCCCAAGTTTTTTAAATTTTGACCCAAGGGCGAGTTTATTCTCTCTCTCTCTCTCTCTGGTTCTTAAAGAATTTCATCTCACAAATAATACCTCTGAGATCTACCTTGAGATTGAGATCTAGGCCTCCTGCTCCCTACACCAATCTTCATTACATTACATTTGGTCGGGTTAAACTCTAACAACCATTTTTTCGACCATTCCTTCAGTGTGTCCAAGTTTGGGCGCCTGACAGCTGAGTGGACAGCGCTTCGGATTCGTAGTTCTGAGGTTCCGGGTTCGATCCCTGGTTGAGGCGGAGGCAAATGGGCAAAAAGTTTCTTTCACCCTGATGCCCTTGTTACCTAGCAGTAAATAGGTACCTGGGAGTGAGACAGCTGCTACGGGCAGCTTCCTGGGGTTGGAGGCCTGGTCGAGGACCGGGCCGCGGGGACGCTAAGCCCTGAAATCATCCCAAGATAACTTCAAGATAACCTCAAGATAAGAGGTTTTCTTGAAGCCTCAAGCTCTCCTCTGTCTTAATCCTTTTCATAATTTTGGCATCGTCAGCAAACATTGAGAGGAATGAGTCTATACCCTCTGGGAGATCATTTACGTATATCAGAAACAGGATAGGACCAAGTACAGAGCCCTGTGGGACTCCACTGGTGACTTCACGCCAAGCTGAGGTCTCACCTCACCACCTAATTGTGCTTGCGGGGGTTGAGCTCTGCTCTTTCGGCCCGCCTCTCAACTGTCAATCAATCAACTGTGTGTGACGGGGGGGGGGGGGAGATAGAAGAACGTTTGTGTGATGGATTTTTTTATTGTTTTTTGCCCGATATGAACGATGTGTGTGTTTTGATGCGATGGGTGGCGTGTGTGTGCGTGCGTGTGTGCGTGCGTGCGTGCGAGGGCGTTGATGGACGTGTTTGTGGGGTCGAGTAAGGTGTGTGTGTGTGTGTACTCCAGTTTGAGGGAGTGTGTGTGTGTGGGTGTGTGGGGGGGAGGGGGGTTGTGGTGTGGGTGGAGGTGTGGAAGCGGGCGGCGCGGCGGGTGTGGGAGCAGGCTTGGAGTGAGCCAAGTTCCACCAGATGCTGTCGTTCTCAACACACGCCCGTGGTCGCCGCAAGTCCACCCCGTTCCAAAATGTTTCGGCCGGCCAGCCTGGCCTGGCCACGCCGCTGAGCTATCCCCACGGGGGAACAACGATGCTTCGGAGAATTCCGAATAGATCAAACATCTCGGATTAACATGGGGGCTTGGCCTGGACGTTTCAGATTGGATCGGAAAATTGGGGTCAAACCGGGCGAAGTGAGCATTGCTTTGTGGTAAAGATCGATGGTTTGTGTGAGGATGGGGGCAGAAGACGAAGACTGGTAATTGCCTACAGACATGCCAAGCTTTGGGCTGGTGCTGTTATCTAACCTCATCCCAACTCTTCCACAAACAATTTGGCTTCCCTTTCCACACTATTCCACACACTTTTTCCAAGCCTCCGGCTCCTTCGAACGCGAATTAACGCTTTGCAATCGCATTTCTCGGCGTATGCGGCTGGCTGAGACGTTAAACTTGACCGAATTTGGTGGAATTGGAGCCGAAGCCGGGGTCGGGGCCGGAGATCGGGACCCTGGACGACTCGGCCATGTGGTCATCGGAGCGGCAGTGTCCGAACACAAACACGCGCGCCCCGGACTTTACCAAATCAATTTTTCTCGTTTCTTTTCGTCCCGGAATATCAATCAAACTGCCTCCTCGGAGCCTCTCGCAACGAGCCTCTTAAACCCAGCGAGTTACAGCGCTAATCGCCAGTTGGCTCGTTAGGGCGGCTGTAGTTAGCTGTATTAGTGACGTGGGACATGTGCTAGTGTGTGTGTGTACGTACAGACACGCGCGCGCGCACACACACATGCATGTAGATATGTAGATATGATAGAGCCCAGTAGGCTCAGGAATCTGTACATCAGTTGACTGACTGTTGAGAGGCGTGACAAAAGAGCCAGAGCTCAACCCCCGCAAGCACAAATACGTGAACACACACACACACACACACACACACACACACACACACACACACACACACACACACACACACACACACACACACACACACACACACATTACCAGCGGATTCCCACAGAGGTCAGAATTAGGAAGTATGTTGACCAGACCACACACTAGAAATTGAAGGGACGACGACGTTTCGGTCCGTCCTGGACCATTCTCAAGTCGATCATATCATATTCCTGATTTATGTGAAGGATCTCTCAGAAGGGATTGATTACGGTCTCTTAATGTTTGCTGATGATGAGGAGAATACACACGAGGGGAAACTACCAGAAACTACAGGACCTTAACAGATTAAAAGAACAGCAACAATGCCAAATTTGTTTAGTAGTAAAATAGGTACCTGGGTGTTAGTCAGCTGTCACGGGCTGCTTCCTGGGGGTGGAGGCCTGGTCGAGGACCGGGCCGCGGGGACACTAAAAGCTCCGAAATCCTCTCAAGATAACCTCAAGAAGGGTATAAATACTGGCTGCTAGAAATGAACTCAAGTATGTGCAAAGTTATGAAGCTAAATGCCGGGGACCTGGAGCTAGACCTAATCTGTGTCTAGAGCCATATATTAACTTCATAACATCAACAACTTCACAAGTTTGGCCAACATCAGAGTTGCTTTGACACCCTTCTAATTCAAATTCAATTTTTGTTTCATATTTTAAATGAAACAAAATATTTCATTATTTACACAGGAGAAAATCATATTAAGAGTCTAACACATAAACATTAGAATTATGTACTGTATAACTTAGATTTAGATATAGAAGCTATATTTGTAAGTTAATTATATCTAACACTCATTACAGGTGTGGCTCAAGTGAACAGGTGTACAACTGTGGCTGAAGTGAACAGGTGTACAAGTATGGTTAGAATGAACAGGTGTACAACTGTGATTGGAATAAACAGGTGTGGCTGGAGTGAACAGGTGTATAGGTGTGGCTGGAGTGAACAGGTGTATAAGTATGGTTGGAATGAACAGCAGTACAACACTTAACAAACTTACGACTGAACATAATAGTTCACACTTAAGGGCAATCTCACTTATATTGACGTAAGTATGTCATTTATTCTGACTAAAGTTGATAACTTGTGAAAATATAAGTATCTTGTTATGAATGAATTCTTGAAAAAAGAAGGAAGAAGAGAACTATCAGGGGAATGCGCCAAGCCATGACGACTATATAGCACTGGGAAGGGGTCAGGATAAGGATTTGGGATGGGACGGAGGGAAAGGAATGGTGCCCAACCATTTATGAGCGGTCGGGGGATTGAACGCCGACCTGCATTAAGCGAGACCGTCGCTCTACCGTCCACCCCAAGTGGTTAGTATATCGTTCGTTTGTGAACTATTTCTTCAAGTGTAAGTGTGTATTATAAACATTAACACGTTTATTTATGTGGGCCTGACGGCTGAGTGAACTGCGCGCGGGATTCGTAATTCTGAGGTTCCGGGTTCGATCCCCGGTGGAGGCGGAAACAAATGGGTAGAGTTTCATTCACCCTGATGCCTGTGTTCACCTAGACAGCTGCTACAGACTGCTTCCTGGAGATGTGTAACAAAAAGGAGGCCTGGTCGAGGACCGGGCCGCGTGGACGCTAAGCCCCGAAATCATCTCAAGATAACCTCAAGATAGCCTCTGAATTTCAAAGGTCTCATACGTCACATCTTCGACCAGTTATCAACACGACCAACTTCATCCATAAGACCAATTATCCTGACCTTCAAGTCTCAGTCACCAGAAAAAGGTGAGAAGTCTGCAAGTTCGAAGATAACCAAGATGGTTTACAGAAATGCTATATTGCAATCTCTCCCTGCTTACTTATTTTAAATTAGAATCTGAATAAAACGAGGCCAGTGAGTTAAAGCAACTACAGTCTATCTGGTACAGTTAAACGGAAGTCTGTATTCAGCACAATATCTTTCACATATTTCTATATCTTTGTCCACAGCATTTTTGGTTAATGTCAATGGAACTAAGTTATCAGTTTAACAGAAAACATTTGCCTTAATACTGCCTATTTGACAGCCAATTCTACTGTCTATTAACCCGTTTAATAATGAATCAAGATAGACAGCGAAGACTTAAACCAGCTTCTTATTTAGCCCCATTTTTTAGTAAATTTTTTTTTAAGGAGGACAATACTTTCTTTATCAGCTGATTTGTAGATATGATTGGAAAAATTTGCTTTGTGATTGGAGAACTGAATAGTTCTGGCCAAGAAAAGATTACGTAGCGTAGTGGACCCGCATCGTTCTTCACCGTAGGGGTCATGGAGCACCGTAAGGGTCGTGGGACACCGTAGGGGTCGTGGGACACCGTAGGGGTCGTGGGGCACCGTTAGGGGTCATGGGACACCGTTAGGGGCCGTGGGACACCGTAGGGGTCATGGGGCACCGTTAGGGGTCATGGGGCACCGTTAGGGATCGTGGGACACCGTAGGGGTCGTGGGACACCGTAGGGGTCGTGGGACACCGTAGGGGTCGTGGGACACCGTAGGGGTCGTAGGGCACCGAGGGGTCGTGGGACACCGTAGGGGTCGTGGGACACCGTAGGGGTCGTGGGACACCGTAGGGGTCATGGGGCACCGTTAGGGGTCATGGGGCACCGTTAGGGGTCGTGGAGCACCGTAGGGGTCGTGGGACACCGTAGGGGTCGTAGGGCACCGAGGGGTCGTGGGGCACCGTAGGGATCGTGGGACACCGTAGGGGTCGTGGGACACCGTAGGGGTCGTGGGACACCGTAGGGGTCGTGGGACACCGTAGGGGTCATGGGACACCGTAGGGGTCGTGGAGCACCGTAGGGGTCGTGGGACACCGTAGGGGTCGTGGGACACCGTAGGGGTCGTAGGGCACCGAGGGGTCATGGAGCACCGTAAGGGTCGTGGGACACCGTAGGGGTCGTGGGACACCGTAGGGGTCGTGGGACACCGTAGGGGTCGTGGGACACCGTAGGGGTCATGGAGCACCGTAAGGGTCGTGGGACACCGTAGGGGTCGTGGGACACCGTAGGGGTCGTGGGACACCGTAGGGGTCGTGGGACACCGTAGGGGTCGTGGGACACCGTGAGGGTCGTGGGGCACCGTAGGGATCGTGGGACACCGTAGGGGTCGTGGGACACCGTAGGGGTCGTAGGGCACCGAGGGGTCGTGGGGCACCGTAGGGGTCGTAGGGCACCGAGGGGTCGTGGGGCACCGTAGGGACCGTGGGACACCGTAGGGGTCGTGGGACACCGTAGGGGTCGTGGGACACCGTAGGGGTCGTGGGACACCGTAGGGGTCGTAGGACACCGTAGGGGTCGTGGGACACCGTAGGGGTCGTAGGGCACCGAGGGGTCGTGGGGCACCGTAGGGATCGTGGGACACCGTAGGGGTCGTGGGACACCGTAGGGGTCGTAGGACACCGTAGGGGTCGTAGGGCACCGTAGCTCGGTCACTCATCGCCAGGGTGGGTGGGAAGGAAGAGTGAGTTTTGGGAAATGGAAAGGGGGGAGGTCGTGGGTGGGAAGGGAGGGTGGGGAGTGGGATGGGAGGGTGGGGGGTGGGAATACGGCAGGTTAATGGGGGTAAAACATGGGTGAGGTGGAATAGATGATAAGAGATAAAGGGGTTGAAGCACACCTACTTAAAATCTTTATATTCCCGGTCCTTGGGGATTCTTGAAGCAGCTCTGGTGACAGAGTCTGACTACCTGTAGACTGTGGAGGGGGGAGAGGGGGGCCCTCCCTCACCAGGGGGGGAATGGGGGGCCCTCCATCACCAGGGGGGGAATGGCTCTTGAGGGGTCAAGTGCATAGAGTCGTACGGAAAGGATGGGACAACAGAGGGGGAACTACTCTAATGATCTCTCATTATGGTGTCGTATCTCCTTTCTCCAAATGGGGTTCTCTCACCTGTTCGTCTTAGGTGTACCTACACCCTCCTTCTCTCTCTCTCTCTCTCTCTCTCTCTCGCTCTCTCTCTCTCTCTCTCTCTCTCTCTCTCGCTCTCTCTCTCTCTCTCTCTCTCTCTCTCTCTCTCTCTCTCTCTCTCTCTCTCTCTCTCTCTCTCTCTCTCTCTCTCTCTCTCTCTCTCTCTCTCTCTCAACACTTCATCTCTTGTCTCGCGTTTTTTACCTGAGCCTCACTAATTGCATTAAAAAATAATTAGGCATCCGGCCAGAATTTCCTGTATGATGAAAAATGTACTTTCAGCAATGTTGATCTTGCAAATGAATTTTCAAGAACACTGGATGCTTGGGCTGGTGTTGAGTGTGTTTGGGTGACATGTGTCGGTGGGTCGGTAAGTAAGGTGGGCAGGTGTTGGGGTGGGGTGGGGGTGGGGGGTTGTGAGAGAGTTGGTGGATGAGGTGGGAGGAGGAGGTTAGGTGGAAGACATGTAGAGGGGGGTGGAAGACATGTAGAGGGTGGGTGGAAGACATATAAGGGGGTGGGTGGAAGACATATAAGGGGTGGGTGGAAGACATATAAGGGGGTGGGTGGAAGAGGGGAATTTTGGAAATGATAAAAATATGTAGAGTGTGATAACAATAAAGTATGTGAAGTAGTGGAGGAATTTGTTACGCGGGGTTCCTGCGTAATACTGCTCGCTTAACTTGCATGCTATGCCTCTGTCAACACCTGCACTAATACACCGGACCCGCATACACCTGTACTAACAATTGTTAACATTCATACACATCAAACACGAACATCCACTCACCTCTGTTTAGGTTACACATACACACCCGTTCAGGGGGCGTTCATGCACACATTATGAAATGTTCGCTTGAGGTGAGCTTGTATGACTTCTGATGCCTCTTGCGCCAAGACGTTCTTTGACCCCAGACGTTCTTTGACCCCAGACGTTCTTTGACCCCAGACGTTCTTTGACCCCAGACGTTCTTTGACCCCCAGACGTTCTATGACCTCAGACGTTCTTTGACCCAAGACGTTCTTTGATCCCAGACGTTCTATGACCCCAGACGTTCTATGACCCTAGACGTTCTTTGACCCCAGACGTTCTTTGACCCCAGACGTTCTATGACCCCAGACGTTCTTTGGCCCCAGACGTTCTCTGACCCCAGACGTTCTATGACCCCAGACGTTCTATGACCCCAGACGTTTTTTGACCTCAGACGTTCCTTGACCCCAGACGTTCCTTGACCAAAGACGTTCCTTGACCTCAGACGTTCTATGACCCCAGACGTTCTTTGACCCAGACGTTCTATGACCCCAGACGTTCTTTGACCCCCATACGTTCTTTGACCCAACGTTATTTGACCTCAGACGTTCTATGACCCCAGACGTTCTATGGCCCCAGACGTTCTATGGCCCCAGACGTTCCTTGACCCCAGACATTCTTTGATCCCAGACGTTCTATGGCCCCAGACGTTCTTTGACCCCAGACCTTCTTTGATCCCAGACGTTCCTTGACCCCAAACGTTCTATGACCCCAGACGTTCTTTGATCCTAGACGTTCTTTGACCCTAGAAGTTCTATGACCCCAGACGTTCTATGACCCCAGACGTTCTTTGACCCCAGACGTTCTATGACC
>NC_091204.1:13904010-13924010 GCF_040958095.1 Procambarus clarkii
GCCACGCCCCGCTGAGACCCCTGCCACCTTCTACGTATCGATCCTCTATCCTCCTCCTCCCCCTCCCCTTCTCTTCCTTCTCCTCCTCCTCCTCCTCTTCCTGCGGCCACCCCTACCGTCTTCATCACCTCCCTCACTCACCTTCTCCAACACCCTTACTCGTGTGTGTGTGTCCTGTACGGTGGAGGGAGCTGGTCGGCCGAGCGGACAGCATGCTGGGTACGTGATCCTGTGGTCCCGGGTTCGATCCCAGGCGCCGGAGAGAAACAATTGGCAGAGTTTTTTTCACACTATGCTCCTGTTACCTTGCAGTAAAATAGGTACCTGGGAGTTAGTCAGCTGTCACGGGTTGCTTCCTGGGGGTGGAGGCCTGGTCGAGGACCGGGCCGCGGGGACACTAAAAGCCCCGAAATCATCTCAAGATAACCTCAAGATAGGTGTTGGGGGTCAGGGAGAGGGAGGGGGAAGGTGTTGGGGGTCAGGGAGAGGGAGGGGGAAGGAGCGGGGGGTCAGGGAGGGGGAGGGGGGTGCGGGGGGTCAGGGAGGGGGAAGGTGCGGGGGGGTCAAGGAGAGGGAGGGGGAAGGTGCGGGGGGTCAGGGAGAGGGAGGGGGAAGGTGCGGGGGGTCAGGGAGAGGGAGGGGGAAGGTGCGGGGGGTCAGGGAGAGGGAGGGGGAAGGTGCGGGGGGTCAGGGAGAGGGAGGGGGAAGGTGCGGGGGGTCAGGGAGAGGGAGGGGGAAGGTGCGGGGGTCAGGGAGAGGGAGGGGGAAGGTGCGGGGGTCAGGGAGAGGGAGGGGGAAGGTGCGGGGGGTCAGGGAGGGGGAGGGGGGTGCGGGCGGTCAGGGAGAGGGAGGGGGAAGGTGCGGGGGGTCAGGGAGGGGGAGGGGGGTGCGGGGGGTCAGGGAGGGGGAAGGTGCGGGGGGTCAAGGAGAGGGAGGGGGAAGGTGGGGGGGTCAGGGAGAGGGAGGGGTAAGGTGCGGGGGGTCAGGGAGAGGGAGGGGGGAGGTGCGGGGGGAGGTGCGGGGGGTCAGGGAGAGGGAGGGGGGAGGTGCGGGGGGTCAGGGAGAGGGAGTGGGAAGGTGCGGGTGTCAGGGAGAGGGAGGGGGAAGGTGCAGGGGGTCAGGGAGAGGGAGGGGGAAGGTGCGGGGGTCAGGGAGAGGGAGGGGGAAGGTGCGGGGGGTCAGGGAGAGGGAGGGGGAAGGTGCGGGGGTCAGGGAGAGGGAGGGGGAAGGTGCGGGGGGTCAGGGAGAGGGAGTGGGAAGGTGCGGGTGTCAGGGAGAGGGAGGGGGAAGGTGCGGGGGTCAGGGAGAGGGAGGGGGAAGGTGCGGGGGTCAGGGAGGGGGAGGGGGAAGCTGCGGGGGGTCAGTGAGAGGGAGGGGGACGGTGCGGGGGGTCAGGGAGAGGGAGGGGGGAGGTGCGGGGGGGAGGTGCGGGGAGTCAGGGAGAGAGAGGGGGAAGGTGCGGGGGGTCAGGGAGAGGGAGGGGGAAGGTGCGGGTGTCAGGGAGAGGGAGGGGGAAGGTGCGGGGGTCAGGGAGGGGGAGGGGGAAGCTGCGGGGGGTCAGTGAGAGGGAGGGGGACGGTGCGGGGGGTCAGGGAGAGGGAAAGGGAAGGTGCGGGGAGTCAGGGAGAGGGAGGGGGAAGGTGTTGGGGGTCAGGGAGAGGAAGGGGGAAGGTGCGGGGGGTCAGGGAGAGGGAGGGGGAAGGTGCGGGGGGTCAGGGAGAGTGAGGGGGGAAGGTGCGGGGGGTCAGGGAGAGCGAGGGGGAAGGTGCAGGGGGTCAGGGAGAGGGAGGGGGAAGGTGCGGGGGTCAGGGAGAGGGAGGGGGAAGGTGCGGGGGGTCAGGGAGAGTGAGGGGGGAAGGTGCGGGGGTCGGGGAAGGGGAAGGTGCGGGGGGTCAGGGAGAGGGAGGGGGAAGGTGCGGGGGGTCAGGGAGAGTGAGGGGGGAAGGTGCGGGGGGTCGAGGAAGGGGAAGGTGCGGGGGGTCGAGGAAGGGGAAGGTGCGGGGGGGTCAGGGAAAGGGAGGGGGAAGGTGCGGGGGTCAGGGGGAGGGAGGGGGAAGGTGCGGGGGGTCAGGGAGAGGGAGGGGGAAGGTGGTACTCAAAAGCTATAGGAATGTGTGAGTGAAACGATTAGAGCCAAGATGGTATAAGGGATAAGGCTGTATAAGGGATTGGGGTGGAAATGAGGAGGTGTAAGGAGGATTAGGAATTAGGAATTGCAATGGTTGAATTTACGAATTTGGGTTAAGTGCGTGGGGATGAGATTGACGTGTAAAGATAGAGTGCAAGTGTGGTTGTAAAGTGTAAATAAGAGAGTGTTAGGGGTAGGGTTAGCAGGTGTAAGTTGTAGGGTTGGAAATCAGGTGTGTAGGTGGGGGGGGGGGGGTGATAGGTCACAGTTGGGGAGTAAGGGGACAGATGGAGACGAAAGGTAGGTATAAGGGAAGATAAGGGGGAAGATAAGGGGGTAGAGGCATGGGTCACAGGCACCAGATGGCAGCAGGAGAAGGGAGCAAGCAAGATGGTTAGTGGTTGTGAACCAGGTTAGTTGTTAGTGAGAGTAGAACTAAATATAAATAGGTAATTCGACTATATGAGAAGTATGCAGAAGATGAAACACGAAAATAACTTCAGAAAGTTATTTCAGGGGCCTGACAGCTGAATTCTCGCGATTCATAGTCCTGAGTTCTGGGTTCGATTCCCAGTGGAGGCGGAAACAAATGGGCAGAGTTTCACCCTGTTGCTCCTATTCCCCTAGCAGTAAATAGGTACCTGGGAATTAGACAGCTGCTACGGACTGCTTCCTGAGGGTGTGTGATAAAAAGGAGACCTGGTCGAGGACCGGGCCGCAGGGATGCTAAGCCCAGAAATAATCTCAAGATAACCTCTAAATATTTTTGTCCCCTAACTTCCCTTTGCCACTTCGGGGGGAGGAGGGGGGGGGGGATATAGGGTTTTTATATAGCTTCAGGGTACCCCCAGCCCCTGGGCATGGTGAGAAGGCACCCCTAAGCATACCCTTGTCCCTATCATCACAAACTAAAATATATATGGCAATCTCAACCCACAAGATGATAATAATAACATGTAAAATGAAAAATTATTTTATATTGGTTACTCTTCTATAAGACACAGCACACAAAGGGAGAGGTGCACAGTATATCATTAAAAAAGAACTAAAGCTGAGGGCAAAAGAACAAGCTGCCTAAGTGGCATGTTTGGTGACTTGACAACAGCATATATGAAAAATAATTCAAAGCTTAAGCTCCTAGCAAGGCCCTGGAGCAGGAGGGTAGTCATGTATGAGCATGGGGGTCCCTCCGGGCGCCGCCATACCTGCTCGTGGGTTCCGACCAGGTCATCCACCCTCCTGTGAGGAACCATTCGGAGAAGTGGTACTCCAGATGACGACTCTGTTAAGATATTTAGCTTGCTGCAGTTTTAGGCGAACTGCAGCCAGCTATCCTGGCTGTGGTTCACCTAAACAAGACTATATTAGTTAGCCCTTATGCACCCAGGATCACCTTGCACGGTGATCCTGGGACTAAGGTGGTCTGCCCCTTGATGTGGACTTGGACCATACGCTGTAGATGGAATATGTCCAGGTTAGGGCTTTCACAGAGGAAATTTCAAGGTTGCTCTTAGTGAGTCGCATATCCTGAAGTCCACATACACTCTCCTTGCACCATCCCCCTCTCCTATTAAGGGCTATAGAAAAGGTGGATGCTGTGTGCTTACCGGTATATTCCCTCACCTTTTGAAGGATCTCTGGGTTCCGTATTTGTCATACTTGCTCTGATGTGGACGGGAGAGTGGGAAGTTATCAGTAGAGACCCTGGTGTCTAAAATGAAGGCCTCGTCACCTTTGCAAACGATATCGGGCTTGCAGAAGGACCCTTTATATGGTATACGAACCTCATGTTCCACCTCGAAACCTCTCTGCCGCAGGCAGCCTGCTATGAACCGAGTGATATCGTCATGACGTTTCACCCAAGCCCCGTGCATCTTAAAGCATGCCTAGGATATGTGCCCCAGGGTCCCTGGTTTCTGGCAAGCATCACAGAGACCGGAAGCCTCGGGTCTACCCCTAGCTGCTCAAGACGGAGTGGCTACAGCATTTGCCCTAGTCTGGATGGCATGAGCAAAACCTCCGCTTAGCAGATGGGTACCGGATGAGGCCCACTTGTGGTAGGAAGGAACTTCACAAGCAGATCCAAGGCCGGCACCATCAACCATGCTACTTAGTTTTGCTTTCCAACTTCTAGAGTGCTCAGTCGTTCTGTTAGAAAGGGTTCTGGCGGCCGTGGTCGGGTCTACCCATCGACGTATTCATGCTTGGAATGTGGGTAGAAGAGCCACAGCCACTACTACCGGACCTCTGACTCTGCTAATGACCCGAGCTGCTTATTCTTTTGTAGGTGGATTGATGCATCAAAATCGGGAATTCCTAGTCCACTGTCTTTTACGTCGTCATGAAAGAAGGTATTAGGGGTATCGTGAGCCAGTCGTAGCCAGAAACGAATGGCATGCCGCAACTGCCTGTCAAGTCTCGCTAACTCGCTAACTTAAACACGCGTCCAAGAACAAGCCGATGGTTCATCTTGGGGATAAGGTGTGTTTAAGTAAGTATAGCCTCTGTTGGGGTTTGAGGGGAAGCCTGGGTGATGTTAGTCAGGCCGTCCTCAAACAGGGAACCATAGGATAAGCGTCTGCCTCTGGCCCCAATAAGTATTCCTAAGTACTTGTACTCATCCGCCACACTCATAGTACCAATTTCATCGACCCGGACGAAATATGTCCACGTGGTGGGGACATGCCAAGTCTTACAATGTGCATCGATTGCTATGCTTAGTGTACGGCACTTTGCAGCATTCACCTTAAGGCCAGAGCCACGCAGTGTGTGGTAAATACTTGTTATAAGTATCTGTAGTCCGGCAGCCATCTCTGCTGCCACAACCAAATCGTTAGTGAATGCCAGGGCTGATACCTTTTCGCCCCACTAGTCCAATCCCTAGCCCCAGGTCCTTAGCCCTAGTAACTGCCTCATCAATTATTAAGTTAAAGAGAAATGGAGATAGGGGGTCACCGTGTTTCACCCCCTAGTGATCAGGATGTCCTTCAACTTCTCCCCTTGACTGGTAATTACGGTTGAGGACCATTCATAGCCCGACATGATGCATGTCCTTTAAGGCTTTAGAATGCTTTTACGTTTCACAGCCCACTGGATGGCCGGATGGGAGACGCTATCGAAAGCCTTCTCCATATCCGGAAATGCTAGGTGTGAGCTGTGCTTTAACGCACAAGCCTCAGCTAGGAGGAAATCCAGGATCACCAGGTTTTCAGGACACCCGTCTACAGGGACGAAAGCTTTCTGCCGCCTGTCGATCTTGACTGCCTCGGAGAGTCTGCTGCTCAGAATCTTGTGGAACAGCCTCACTCGTAGATGACATGGTTATGGGAAGATATTGGGAAGGAGTTTCTGGATTCGGTTTCTTTGGTATCAGGACTGTCTTATTCTTACGAAATGGCAGTGGCAGGGATTCATTCACCAACCACAGGTTAAACAACTTTGCACCACCCTGACTGGTATCGACTTGAGTAAATGTATAGTAATACCATCTGGACCAGGAGCTGAAGTGCTACTAGCCTTGAGAGCAACAAGGATTTCATCTGGTGTTATGGGGTCCCCTAGTTGCTGATTAACTGGATCACTGTCACGAATTGGGCGGCGGTCCGGTGATGTGGGTTTAGAGAAGAGTGTCTTCCAGAATGTAAAGAGACGAGTTGGCTCCACCTCAGTGGGGGGTTACTTTCCAGTCTCCCGAGAGGACGTGCACAGCAGCCTTGAAACGGTTGGTCTCGTACAGATTCTGACACAGAATGTACTGTGCTCTTTACTCCCTCTTTCGTCCGGTCGGAGGTTGGGTTGGATCGGCACGATTTATCGGTGGAGGTCTCCATCTATGCGCAGGGCACCTTAAGGAGGGTGAGAGAGCCACCGATGATGTAGCACATGGCGGAACATCGGGTAGACATGGACTATAATTTTTGGGTCCACTTGCCAGAATTCTGCCATAAAAATTGGGTTGCGTTTAGCTGTAACACTACACTCCCTGGCTGCACGCCCGCTAACACTACTCTACACTCCCTGGCCGCTCGCTCGCTAACACTACTCTACACTCCCTGGCTGCTCACACGCTAGCACTACTCTGCATCACTTAGCTCATACAACTTGTATTCCTCAGTACTGTCACTCAAGCCACTACTAGAGCTGCCACTATGTAACACCATAAATGTGTTTTTGTATATTATTTTACATACAACGAGAGTCAGTCACACATGATAATGGAGGAGGAGGGAATACGAAGAGGAAGTGGAAGCCGAACACAAAAATGAGGCCTACTGCCAAATTCGCGGCCATAAATGGATGAGAGCAATTGTAGTGGATCAAAATTTATTATAGCAAAAACTGGTTCCAATTTCGAGCGAGGGTGAATGGAGATATACGGCATGGGCGGAGTGGGAAAAGGGATGATAACGAATGAAGAGGGAGACAGAGAAGTGGACGATAACAATGAATGGCTGGCTAGTAAGGGAGCAGTGTGTTTAAAGGGGAGTAGGAGGCTGAGAGTTAGACAGGGAAGGGGGCGTTGAGGTATGGACGGTGGGATGGGATAGAGAGCTGGGCGGGGGAGCGAAACTTAGACAGGTGGCCAAGGGGTTAGACAGGGAATGGCTGAGAGCTGGACAGAGGGACGAGGTTAGAGGTGGGAGTTGGATAGGAAAGGGATTCTGAGAGCTGGACAGAATAGGTCACAAGAAAATGTAACTCGTTGGTCATTATCCTTTCCCGGGTACAGTACTGACCAGGAGGGTTGTCCTGGGTCAGTACAGAGGACGGGTTGTACTCACCAGTACAACCCTGCCTCTTAAATATAAGGTTGCTGTTCACCCGTATGCGCGCTATGGCCAAAAATGGACGTAATTTGATATGAAATCGGCTCACGAATGTGATGTACACATTCTGTTTGAGTCCTCTGGCTTACTCGGTAAGGTTAGGAGAGGAAACTTTCAATTAACGTTTTTCATGACGTTTTGAAACTTTAGGAGAATTTCCTGCCCTCCTAACCTATCAGAGGATCCTTAACTTACTGTTTTGGAAAAAAAATCCAAAATATATTTTCATTTTTTTATTTTCAAATTACGTCTATTTTCGGCCATACGGGCAAACGGCCAAAATTTAGACATAATTTGTAAGAGGACACGCGCCACCAACCACAACAAGCTGCATAAACATGTATCAGGTCGTCCGCTTACCCCCTCCCCCCCCCCCCCCCCACTTCCCTCCTGTTACAAAACTAGTTCTGGCAAATTTTTATTATTATTATTTTCTACCACAAACGTGGCCAGACATTTACAGTGCTAACCAGCATGTATACATTTTCTTCTGTCCTCCATGGACAAGATTAGAGATCTGTTAAACATATAGTTCAGTGATTTAGTAAACAATCAACCACAGAAGGTGATTGTAGTGCCTATAAAATGCTAATCTATCCTACAGATTGTAAATACACAGATTTACATCTGTCTTACATAAACCGGTGTTCGAGGTGTCATTTTACATAGTGTCATTAATGTGCGTTTACAAAGGTGATAGGTTATCTTGAGGTTATCTTGAGGTTATCTTGAGATGATTTCGGGGCTTTAGTGTCCCCGCGGCCCGGTCCTCGACCAGGCCTCCACCCCCAGGAAGCAGCCCGTGACAGCTGACTAACACCCAGGTACCTATTTTACTACTAGGTAACAGGGGCATAGGGTGAAAGAAACTCTGCCCATTGTTTCACGCCGGCGCCTGGGATCGAACCCGGGACCACAGGATCACAGTCCAGCGTACTGTCCGCTCGGCCGACCGGCTCCCTACGTGATATGCATAACATTCCCCACAATTTAGCCACAAATCCCACTCGAGTTTTGCGCTAAACACGAAATGTTTGACTGTGTCAAAAGATATGAGAATAATGGATTAAAACTACCAGGTAAAACATTCAGCAACAAATTTAGGTGCAGAATGATAAAGAAAATTGTTGGCAAGTTACATTTAATCTTCAGATAGTGATCAGATTAATCCCTTCAGATAGGGAGCCGGTCGGCCGAGCGGTCAGCACGCTGGACTTGTTATCCTGTGGCCCTGGGTTCGATCCCAGACGCCGGCGAGAAACAATGGGCAGAGTTTCTTTCACCCTATACCCCTGTTACCTAGCGGTAAATAGGTACCTGGGTTTAAGTCAGCTGTCACGGGCAGCTTCCTGGGGGGTGGAGGCCGGGTCGAGGACCGGGCCGCGGGGACACTAAAGCCCCGAAATCATCTCAAGATAACGAAAAAGGTGTCACCAAAGTGCAGTCAACAGGAAAGCTGTGATAACACTGCATCATTAAAGAAGCAATTATACAAGAACTTTTTTATTCAATATAAATATGTACTGAGACTCGGAAAAATATATTATAATTATTGAATACCTTAATAACTACTTAACCAAATATTGAGAATACTAAGTTCACTAATAGACAGACAGATTGTCTGTCCGCAATCCGCAATCGTGCGGGTTCGATTCCCGCACGAGGCAGAAACAAATGGGCAAAGTTTCTTTCACCCTGAATGCCCCTGTTACCTAGCAGTAAATAGGTACCTGGGAGTTAGTCAGCTGTCACGGGCTGCTTCCTAGGGGTGGAGGCCTGGTCGAGGACCGGGCCGCGGGGACACTAAAGCCCCGAAATCATCTCAAGATAACCTCAAGATAACAGTCAATCAACAGTCGTGACGGATGGTTGCACGAGACAGTCCTTTGCAACCATCCGTCAACTGTTCCAGAAAATCACTACTGGTTGCAAGCAAAGGGAAAGGCTGACGTCTGCAACCTCCATATTGCATGATGCCATGTGTGTGTGTAAATAAACTAGCGAGTATAAGCACAGCAACACGCAACATAACCTGTCATTTTATCTTTACTGCCCGAAAACACTGCCCGAAAACACTGCCCGAAAACACTGCCCGAAAACACTGCCCGAAAACACTGCCCGAAAACACTGCCCGAAAACACTGCCCGAAAACGCTGCCCGAAACGCTTTGCGTAATAGTGGCTTTAGGCATTGTATGTACTAGCTCTATCTATAAAGCCAACAAACTTTGTAAAATCTCTTTATGTATGTACCTTACCTAAATAAAAAAAAAAATTATTATTATTATTATTATTATACTTTATGACAATACAACAATTACATATATCAAATACTTTGCAGACGAGGAGTCACAATAACGTGGCTGAAATATGTAGACCAGACCAGACACTAGAAGGTGAAGGGACGACGACGTTTCGGTCCGTCCTGGACCATTCTCAAGTCGATTGTGATTGAGAATGGTCCAGGACGGACCGAAACCTTCGATTAGCATATGTTTAAAGCAAAATTAGCATATAATGCACATATTGGAATAAGCAAAACAGTTATGGATACAGTGTTAGGAACATTTCATCAAGTTATGCCGAGGTCTAAGCCTAGTCGGCTGAGTGGACAGCGCTTCCGATTCGTAATCCTGAGGTTCCGGGTTCGATCCCTGGTGGAGGCGGAGACAAATGGGCAAAATGTTTCTCTCACCCTGATGCCCCTGTTACCTAGCAGTAAATAGGTACCTGGGAGTTAGACAGCTGCTACGGGCTGCTTCCTGGGAGTGTGTAACAAAAAGGAGGCCTGGTCGAGGATCGGGCCGCGGGGACGCTAAGCCCTGAAAACATCTCAAGATAACCCCAAGATAGACATACCACTCTCCTCGCCAGACTAAAGAAACAAAGCAATCAACAAATGTGTCAACATCTTTCATAAACACAAGAACACATTTTTAACATATTAACAAAACAGTGTTATAAAATAAAACCCCAAAACTTACCTTAAATTAGGAAATGTAGATGTTTATCTCTCAGAATGTTTGGTAATATGTTTATTGTTTGTGATGTGTGTCTATGTATGTATTAACACGATGTACTGAACGGGGTGAGAATAGCTTGAGAATAGCTATGAGAATAGCCTCATCCCTTTGTGTGTATTCTACCTCAATAAACTTATTTCAATTTCAATTTCAATTTCAATTTCAATTTCAATTTCAATACCTTAAATTCCACCCTTCGTTTACATATTTCCGGATGTCCCTTATCCCATTTTCTTCCTATTTCCCTCCTTGGTAGTCCTATGGTCAACCATGACAAGACCTAACCTGACCTTGGTGGTGTTTTTGCCTTATAAGTTCATTCTCTTCTGTTTAGATCAGCGTAAGGAACTAAACATTGAATTTGAGAAGCTTGTGTTGTGTTCGTGACCTGGGGCCTGATTCACGAAGTAGTTACGAACGTGTACATCTTTCCTCAATCTTTGACGGCTTTGGTTACATTTATTAAACAGTTTACAAGCATAAAAACTTGCCAATCAACTGTTGTTATTGCTATAAACAGCCTCCTGGTGCTTCGGAGCTCATTATCTGTTTAATAATTGTAAACAAAGCCGGCAAAGATTGAAAAAAAGATGTACAGGTTTGTAAGTGCTTGCGTAACTGCTTCGTGAATCTGGCCCCAGATCGCCAGTTAACACTGTACGACCGATCTGCTTCCGAAGGACGACCACATCGCTAGTTACCACTGTGTTGCTCTACTACGACCCGTCTCCACTAGTGAGACGACCAGGTTTCCAGCCACCAGTGTTGGTCTCCCACAAACCCCACCTCAAGACCCAATCTCAAGACCCACCCTCAAGACTCACCCTCAAGACCCACCCTCAAGACCCACCCTAAAGACCCACGCGGGACTTCGCGGGCCTCTGGCAGAGTTCGCGCCATTTTTTCTGCTCTTTTGGTCATCGAAACACGTGCAAAAAAAATAAACATTGGTACATCACTGACACCATCACCGTCGTCACTGTTGTGGGGGGCTACCATCACCGTCGTCACTGTTGTAGGGGGCTACCATCACCGTCGTCACTGTTGTGGGGGGCTACCATCACCGTCGTCACTGTTGTAGGGGGCTACCATCACCGTCGTCACTGTTGTGGGGGGCTACCATCACCGTCGTCACTGTTGTGGGGGGCTACCATCACCGTCGTCACTGTTGTAGGGGGCTACCATCACCGTCGTCACTGTTGTGGGGGGCTACCATCACCGTCGTCACTGTTGTAGGGGGCTACCATCACCGTCGTCACTGTTGTGGGGGGCTACCATCACCGTCGTCACTGTTGTAGGGGCTACCATCACCGTCGTCACTGTTGTAGGGGCTACCATCACCGTCGTCACTGTTGTAGGGGCTACCATCACCGTCGTCACTGTTGTAGGGGCTACCATCACCGTCGTCACTGTTGTGGGGGCTACCATCACCGTCGTCACTGTTTTGGGGGCTACCATCACCGTCGTCACTGTTGTAGGGGCTACCATCACCGTCGTCACTGTTGTAGGGGCTACCATCACCGTCGTCACTGTTGTAGGGGCTACCATCACCGTCGTCACTGTTGTAGGGGCTACCATCACCGTCGTCACTGTTGTAGGGGCTACCATCACCGTCGTCACTGTTGTGGGGGCTACCATCACCGTCGTCACTGTTGTGGGGGCTACCATCACCGTCGTCACTGTTGTAGGGGGCTACCATCACCGTCGTCACTGTTGTGGGGGCTACCATCACCGTCGTCACTGTTGTGGGGGCTACCATCACCGTCGTCACTGTTGTAGGGGACTACCATCACCGTCGTCACTGTTGTGGGGGCTACCATCACCGTCGTCACTGTTGTGGGGGCTACCATCACCGTCGTCACTGTGTGGGGGCTACCATCACCGTCGTCACTGTTGTGGGGGCTACCATCACCGTCGTCACTGTTGTGGGGGCTACCATCACCGTCGTCACTGTTGTGGGGGCTACCATCACCGTCGTCACTGTTGTAGGGGACTACCATCACCGTCGTCACTGTTGTGGGGGCTACCATCACCGTCGTCACTGTTGTAGGGGCTACCATCACCATCGTCACTGTTGTGGGGGCTACCATCACCGTCGTCACTGTTGTAGGGGGCTACCATCACCGTCGTCACTGTTGTGGGGGCTACCATCACCGTCGTCACTGTTGTGGGGGGCTACCATCACCGTCGTCACTGTTGTGGGGGCTACCATCACCGTCGTCACTGTTGTAGGGGGCTACCATCACCGTCGTCACTGTTGTGGGGGCTACCATCACCGTCGTCACTGTTGTAGGGGCTACCATCACCGTCGTCACTGTTGTAGGGGGCTACCATCACCGTCGTCACTGTTGTAGGGGACTACCATCACCGTCGTCACTGTTGTGGGGGCTACCATCACCGTCGTCACTGTTGTGGGGGCTACCATCACCGTCGTCACTGTTGTAGGGGACTACCATCACCGTCGTCACTGTTGTGGGGGCTACCATCACCGTCGTCACTGTTGTGGGGGCTACCATCACCGTCGTCACTGTTGTGGGGGCTACCATCACCGTCGTCACTGTTGTGGGGGCTACCATCACCGTCGTCACTGTTGTAGGGGACTACCATCACCGTCGTCACTGTTGTGGGGGCTACCATCACCGTCGTCACTGTTGTGGGGGGCTACCATCACCGTCGTCACTGTTGTAGGGGGCTACCATCACCGTCGTCACTGTTATCTTACTGTTTAGATAGTAGTTTTTGTAACTGTGTGCACCATAGTACAAATATTGACGTACTAAGCAATTTGATAGTAAAATTTGGTACTTTTCACTTTAGAGTCCGAAAAATGAAGCTAAAATACAAACTTAAATCTTTCTAGGCCTAGTATAGTACACATATGTACTATGTTAGGCCTCAGATTCCGTGAATTAGACCTAAGAAGGTTAGGTTAGGTTAGTTTGTCTTTGCAACATAATTACAAAATTTTTTTCGGTTTGTCCTAATTCAATAGTACCGATTTCTACTTTGTAAATTTGTTGTATGTCTGAATATGTACTATGGTCCTAATTGCAGGTGGCCCCCCCCCCCTCACCACGGCGCTGGAACCAATCGTATTGGCGTTTGCCGTTCAATTGGAGACTTTTGGCGCCGTGGAAAGGGGGGGGGGACCTGCTGCATGGGTAACAGCTTCTCCTCCATATTATCCTACCCTGGCTTTGCGCCCTGGAGAGGGGGGTTGGGGACTTGCTGCATGGGTAACAGCTTCTCCTCCATATTATCCTACCCTGGCTTTGTGCCCTGGAGAGGGGGGTTGGGGACTTGCTGCATGGGTAACAGCTTCTCCTCCATATCAACCTACCCTGGCTTTGCGCCCTGGAGAGGGGGGTTGGGGACTTGCTGCATGGGTAACAGCTTCTCCTCCATATCAACCTACCCTGGCTTTGCGCCCTGGAGAGGGGGGTTGGGGACTTGCTGCATGGGTAACAGCTTCTCCTCCATATCAACCTACCCTGGCTTTGTGCCCTGGAGAGGCCACTCCAGACCGACAATCAGAGCACAACTCCATAGTCTCCTGAGACTGATGGAGGCCTGCTACTGTTAATATAAGTACTTCCTAAATAGGAGGTTGGACTGTATAACGAATGGTCTTCATTGATTTTCTGTTGACCGTCGGTACTGTTTTATATATCATTATTGTTTCAAGTCCGTCGAGGGACTTTAAGTCCAGCGGAGGCTTTAAAGTCCTTCATAAATCATTAAGTCCCTCTGATGCCTTCGTTCGTCTTCTGCTACTGTTTGCCGTGTCATGCTTCTGTTGTTCGTCTTCTGTTTCTGTTGTTCGTCTTCTGCTACTGTTTGCCGTGTCATGCTTCTGTTGTTTGTCTTCTGTTTCTGTTGTTCGTCTTCTGCTACTGTTTGTCGTGTCATGCTTCTGTTGTTTGTCTTCTGTTTCTGTTGTTCGTCTTCTGCTACTGTTTGTCGTGTCATGCTTCTGTTGTTCGTCTTCTGTTTCTGTTGTTCGTCTTCTGCTACTGTTTGCCGTGTCATGCTTCTGTTGTTTGTCTTCTGTTTCTGTTGTTCGTCTTCTGCTACTGTTTGTCGTGTCATGCTTCTGTTGTTCGTCTTCTGTTTCTGTTGTTCGTCTTCTGCTACTGTTTGTCGTGTCATGCTTCTGTTGTTCGTCTTCTGTTTCTGTTGTTCGTCTTCTGCTACTGTTTGTCGTGTCATGCTTCTGTTGTTCGTCTTCTACTACTGTTGTTTGTCTTCTGTTTCTGTTGTTCGTCTTCTGCTACTGTTTGTCGTGTCATGTTTCTGTTGTTCGTCTTCTGCTACTGTTGTTTGTCTTCTGTTTCTGTTGTTCGTCTTCTGCTACTGTTTGTCGTGTCATGTTTCTGTTGTTCGTCTTCTGCTACTGTTGTTTGTCTTCTGTTTCTGTTGTTCGTCTTCTGCTACTGTTTGTCGTGTCATGTTTCTGTTGTTCGTCTTCTGCCACTGTTTGTCGTGTCATGCTTCTGTTGTTCGTCTTCTGCTACTGTTGTTTGTCTTCTGTTTCTGTTGTTTGTTTTCTATTACTTTTAGTATATATTCGTCCACTGTTACTGTTGCCCGTTTTATTTATCTTTTGAACCTCTCAAAACAGCGTTTCAGCTTCACTGTTGTCGTGCCACAGTGAGGCTCAGTGTGGCACCGTTGCCACCTGTGTGTACGGGTGGTGCAGGTGTTGAACACTGCCAGGTGTATGCGGGTGTTGAGTGCACCCTGTGTGCCAACACCCGCCACACCCCTGCTGCCACCAGTCGCCTCCTAGTGGCGATTTCGATGGCGATCTAATTACTGTTTCTAGTTGATATCAGACCGTTAACAGGTGTTTTTTGGTCGTTAAGTGAGGTGGATATAGCCATGAGCTTCGTGTATCTGTTCTATGTTTGTTATATAGCATTACTGGATACATATATTATATATAGATGTTAATTATATAGTGTATTAGTAATAGGTATTCTAGAGGTAGGGTGGAGGTGGTGGTGGCCGTCTTGACCAATAGAGTGGTAGTGTAAGTCTAATCTTCCCTTTGGTCTTGTGCCTGGCGCTGATTCGTCGAGGCGTGAACATGACTAACAAATGGCGTGAAATCTCACACCTCCTACCACGGCGCGCGCTCGTCTCAGCCTATCAGAGGGCGAGTTGACTCTGACGTCACGTGTCTCTCACACCTATGGCGTGAAAACTCACACCTCCCACAGAGCATCTGGCGCAGCAGCCAATCAGGCGGCCGCTCGGGGCCGTCCCAACACACCTTCAGCGTGAATATTCACACCTGTCTACCAATCATGTTTCACTGTTGGGATGCTTAACACACACCCTCCATCAGAAGATACCTACCATGTCTTGCCAGCCAATGAGAAGGACGGCAGGCTCCATCATGCTGCTGCCTACCTTGAGGTGCTTCCGGGGCTCAGTGTCCCCGCGGCCCGGTCGTCGACCAGGCCTCCTGGTTGCTGGACTGATCAACCAGGCTGTTAGACGGTTCTCCTTCACAGGTTCTCCTTCAACAGCAATCACTGTTGCCTGGCATATGCTACTGTTGTGCTCTGCACCCGGTACTGTTGCATGCTCTCGGTACTGTTGCCTGTCCTCCAGAGAACAGCAAGCCGGGGACAGGAAGCCTGCAGGCGGTGTGTCGCGACACCTTGCCCGACACGTACCCTGGCCAAGCTACCACTTCTGGCGTTAATGTGTCAAGCATTTGATCCGTATGAAAGGCGTCGAAAGATGGTGGTAATTGTGGAGATGGTGTGTGTGTGTGTGTGTGTGTGTGTGTGTGTGTGTGTGTGTGTGTGTGTGTGTGTGTGTGTGTACTCACCTAGTTGTACTCGCCTAGTTGTGCTTGCGGGGGTTGAGCTCTGGCTCTTTGGTCCCGCCTCTCAACCGTCAATCAACAGGTGTACAGGTTCCTGAGCCTATTGGGCTCTATCATATCTACACTTGAAACTGTGTATGGAGTCAGCCTCCACCACATCACTTTCTAATGCATTCCATTTGTCAACCACTCTGACACTAAAAAAGTTCTTTCTAATATCTCTGTGGCTCATTTGGGCACTCAGTTTCCACCTGTGTCCCCTTGTGCGTGTTCCCCTTGTGTTAAATAGCCTGTCTTTATCAACCCTGTCGATTCCCTTGAGAATAGTAGAATGTGTGTGTGTGTGTGTGTGTGTGTGTGTGTGTGTGTGTGTGTGTGTGTGTGTGTGTGTGTGTGTGTGTGTGTGTGTGTGTGTGTGTGTGTGTGTGTGTGTGTGAGTGTGTGTGAGTGTGTGTGTGTGTGTGTGTGTGTGTGTGTGTGTGTGTGTGTGTGTGTGTGTGTGTGTGTGTGTGTGTGGTGTTTGTAATGTGTGTGGATGTATAATACACCAAATACACGTGTGTATGGCCATGAGTGTGAGCGTGGCCTTACCATACATATACTTGAGTATGGGAGCGTCCTCTCACACTTGCTCTCACTTGGTTCCCTCACACTACTCATCCCATTAACTCTTCCTTACCTATCCGCGAGGCCTCTCACATGCCCCCCCCCCTTCCTAGAGAACCCTACCCACTTACCCTAAACTGAACCCCTTAAAACTTTCCACCACGCTTACCTTACAGGAAGGTGACACTTACCCATATAAATCCAGCACATGAGCCTATTCCCTAGTCATTCCTGCCCACTTTTCCCTACCCCCCTTCTCCTTCTAGCCCTCTCCCTTACTCGTAACCCTCTTCCTCTTCCTCCTGTCCCATAAATTCTCCCATCTCGCCAATACTACTTCCCGACAATTCCCTATTCCCCATTCTTCCTCTCTCTCACTTCTCATTTCGAAACATTTCTCTCATCTGTCTGCCCATTTATCCCCCACCACCCCCTATTTATAAGCCCCCTCTCTTCACCCCCTTCCCTCCCTTCACCCCCTCCTCTTCCCTTCCTTTATGCCCCTTCACCCTCTCCTCCCCATATGACACTTGCATGTTGGGAAATAAAAGAGAAAATCTTCTGCTAATGAAGAATTCTCCCGACAGCAAGAAAATCGCCTTGAAAGATACCAACGTTGTTAAGACCTTCACGTGCCCATTTGGGGATTGTAAGCCACAACGATCTCAATATATAGGCAAGACAACGACGTCTCTAGGCGTTTAACAATGCACAAAACAACATCGCTCCATAGAGGAACATATGTACTAGCTCTACCTATAAGTCAACCAATCCTTGTAAAAATTTATTGTATGTATGTACCTTACCTAAATAAAATTGCATTGTATTGTATATGAATGAGACGATCACCAGGGATATTTTGACGAGCAGCGCCGAAATAATTAATAGACACAATGACTATAGAAGATTAGACATCAGTGAAGCGCTGCATATCAAGAAATCTAGACCAGCAATCAATAAGCAGCTAATACACAGTTACACTCTATCCACTTCAAGACCCCCGAGCCATTGCAGAAGCTGGACCGAATGATCCAGCAACAGGAACGGAAGCAGCCAGAAGAACATAAACTGCCAACATGTCACACTCTTAATTTACTACCCCATTATATAGGACCCCCATTATATAGGACCCCCATTATATAGGACCCCCATTATATAGGACCCCCATTATATAGGACCCCCGTTATATAGGACCCCGTTATATAGGACCCCCATTATATAGGACCCCCATTATATAGGACCCCATTATATAGGACCCCATTAATACCCCATGTATGTCATTCAGCCATGTCACCTACCACCTTACCATTAGAGGATATAATCAGGTGCTTACACAGAAGAGTTTTTTATATTTATTCCACAACCCCGCTCCTATGCTAGGTAAATCCACTGCGGGGGCTCACCATAGCCCGTGCTACTTGCCCCGCTCCTGTGCCAGGTAAGTCCACTACGGGCTCACCATAGCCCGTGCTACTTGCCCCGCTCCTGTGCCAGGTAAGTCCACTACGGGCTCACCATAGCCCGTGCTACTTGCCCCGCTCCTGTGCCAGGTAAGCCCCCTACGGGTTCACCATAGCCCGTGCTACTTGGAACTTTTTGTTCCCAGTAGCTGAATCTTAAACAACAACACAGTAGAATCTGTCTCTGAGAATGTGAGGTGAGACCTTATAAGATGCATCACTAGGCGTCAGACTCAAATAAAAAGTAAAAATGAACTTTGGAGAGTTAATTTTTCAACTTCCCACTTCATTGAAGAAAAACATAAGGGATATCGAGAAGATTCGTGTCAGAATCATAAATAAAAAACTTTTTGTCGTTTTCAACGATATTATATATATATATATATATGTATATATATATATATATATATATATATATATATATATATATATATATATATATATATATATATATATATATATATATATATATATATATATGTCGTACCTAATAGCCAGAACGCACTTCTCAGCCTACTATTCAAGGCCCGATTTGCCTAGTAAGCCAAGTTTTCATGAATTAATTGTTTTTTGACTACCTAACCTACCTTACCTAACCTAACCTAACTTTTTCCACTACCTAACCTAACCTATCCTATAAAGATAGGTTAGGTTAGGTTAGGTAGGGTTGGTTAGGTTCGGTCATATATCTACGTTAATTTTAACTCCAATAAAAAAAAATTGACCTCATACATAGAGAAAAGGGTAGCTTTATCATTTCATTAGAAAAAAATTATAGTAAATATATTAATTCAGGAAAACTTGGCTTATTAGGCAAATCGGGCCTGGAATAGTAGGCTGAGAAGTGAGTTCTGGCTACTAGGTACGACATATATATATATATATATATATATATATATATATATATATATATATATATATATATATATATATATATATATATATATATATATATATATATATATATATATATATATATATATATATATATATAAAAGTTTGTGAGGGTACCACCTCTGGTGCCAATGTGGGGACCCATAGCCTCGGAGAAGAAAATAAAAAGTATTCAGAGGAGACCTTGTGGTTTCTCACTGAACACTAATATTATCTTCTCCTACCACCCCCATTCTTTTGTATGTACACATATATATTTACTTTATTTGAACTTTGTTACAAAAAGTTATATATATATATATATGTTATATATATATATATATATATATATATATATATATATATATATATATATATATATATATATATATATATGTCGTACCTAGTAGCCAGAACGCACTTCTCAGCCTACTATGCAAGGGCCGATTTGCCTAATAAGCCAAGTTTTCATGAATTAATATATTTTCTATAATTTTTTTCCTATGAAATGATAAAGCTACACATTTCATTATGTATGAGGTCAATTTTTATTTATTCGAGTTAAAATTAATGTAGATATATGACCGAACCTAACCAACCCTACCTAACCTAACCTAACCTATCTTTATAGGATAGGTTAGGTTAGGTAGTGGAAAAAGTTAGGTTAGGTTAGGTAAGGTAGGTTAGGTAGTCAAAAAACAATTAATTCATGAAAACTTGGCTTACTAGGCAAATCGGGCCTTGAATAGTAGGCTGAGAAGTGCGTTCTGGCTATTAGGTACGACATATATATATATATATATATATATATATATATATATATATATATATATATATATATATATATATATATATATATATATATATATATATATATATATATATATATATATATATATATATATATACATATATATATATATATATAATATCGTTGAAAACGACAAAAAGTTTTTTATTTATGATTCTGACACGAATCTTCTCGATATCCCTTATGTTTTTCTTCAATGAAGTGGGAAGTTGAAAAATTAACTCTCCAAAGTTCATTTTTACTTTTTATTTGAGTCTGACGCCTAGTGATGCATCTTATAAGGTCTCACCTCACATTCTCAGAGACAGATTCTACTGTGTTGTTGTTTAAGATTCAGCTACTGGGAACAAAAAGTTCCAAGTAGCACGGGCTATGGTGAACCCGTAGGGGACTTACCTGGCACAGGAGCGGGGCAAGTAGCACGGGCTATGGTGA